>NC_040094.1:35237126-35541899 GCF_003369695.1 Bos indicus x Bos taurus | reverse complement strand
GGAGGCCTCAGGTAGAGGTGGTCTCTCCCAGCCCGAGGCCCCCCCTCCTGCATGCTGGTGGCTGTGAGCTGAACTTGAACTTGAGGGCTTCAGGAAGGGGGCCTACCTTCAAAGGGAGAACTCCAGGGTACAGAGGAGGGTCTGCCGGGGGGCTCAGCTGCTGTGTTCCCCATCCCCCAGGGTGTTTGGGAACAGCTGGGACTCCGACGATGATGCACCCACCAAGCCCCAGCCCCAGGGGCTCATGCCTGTAGTGGCCGACTCAGATGGGTACTGCAGCCACAATGAGAACGGTACAAATGGGGAGCCTGAGCCTCAGAGAGGGACAGTGACCCTCCAAGATCCACCAGCAGTGGCCACTGTCTCTGGTGGGGAGGGAGCCTGGGGGCGAGAGGGGTGATCAGCAGGAGGAAAGAATTTGAATTTCCCCCAACCCAACCAGACTTGGACAGCCTTGGAGAGCCTGCTGTGCCCCACAAGGGGCTGGACTGCTACCTGGACAGCCTCTTCGACCCCGTGCTGTCCTGCGGGGATGCGGTAGGGACTCATCGGGCCTTTGAAGGCCAGAGCAGGGCGCATGCACAGGAGCCTCTTGCAGCCCGGCCCTGGGGTGGCTGGAGGGGGGCCCCTGGGAGGGGGTGGGGGCGGTGTCAGGTGCCCGTTGCCTTGGAGCCTGGGGAGCGTGGCATTGGGGCAGTCACTTGAGCCATCTGCTCCCCAGGACCTGGAGAAGCCAACAGCCATTGCCTACCGCATGAAAGGGGGAGGCCAGCCAGGTGGAGATGGCAGCAGCAGCACTGAAGGCCCCCCCAGGAGACCCCCAGAGCCAAAGCCCAGTCAGTGCCTCCTCCAGCTCGGGTTCAGGGTTGGGCTCGGCGGGGCCCCATGGTGCTCAGGGCAGCTTCAGCCCTAGAACAGAGGCAGCCTCAGGCTTGCGGGGTGAGCTGACAGGGTGGGAAGAGTGGGGAATTCCCACTCCTACCTCCCTCATCTCTGGATCTATGCCCCCCAACCCGGTCACCCCAGTTCCAGGCCTGGACGCCTCCACGTTGGCCCTGCAGCAAGCCTTCATCCACAAGCAGGCAGTACTGCTGGTGAGTGCCAGGGGACTGGGGTGTCCTGCCGGGGGCCCAAGCCTGGGCCTACCCGCTCACCCCAACTCTCTGCAGGCCCGGGAGATGACCCTGCAGGCCATGGCACTCCAGCAGCAGCCCCTGAGCCCCACCCCGAGACCCTTCCCCCCAGAGGTGAGCCCCAGAGGCCCCCCATGAGTGCCGTGTTGCCCCAGAGCATCGCTGCACCTCTCTAAACCAGGAGCCCCCTCCGCCTCTCCTGGGCCAACGTGGGGTTCCTGAGAGCAAACTGACATGACCCAGGACGCCCTCCTCACACTCTGCTCTCCACAGAAACCCTTAGCATCAGAGGCCCGGCCGAAGTTCGTAGGCACTGGACTCCCAGCCAAGCCTGTGCTCCTGCAGGCTGCTCCGAAGCCTGCGGCCCCCGCCCCTCTGGCCAAGGCCCCGAGGACGCCCACCAAGCCCGTGGCTGCCCCCATTCTGCCTCAGGGCTGGGCTTCTCCAGAAAGCAGTTAAGTGTCCTGTTGCAGCAGGGGCTTCCCAAGGTGAGATGGGAGGGTGGACTCACCTACCCCCTATACCATGCCCCGCCACAGCCTCACCCTGCCTGGAGCTGGTCCGGTCTTCGACCCTCAACTCGGAGCACTTCCCGCAACCCACGCAGCAGATCAAGGACATCGTCAGGCAGCACCAGCAGCTGCCCCGGGGGGGCCGGCCTGAGGCCCTCAGGTCAGCCCACCCACTCAGCCCTCTGGCCCTCTTTCGTGACTGCCTTCCCATGTGCCTGTCTGCTGGGCTCACAGCACCCTGCCCAACAGCCTTTAGGGAGTGTCTGTTCACCCAGGTGGTCCAGATGAGACTCCCCCCAAGGGCACAGGGAGGCCAGGACCGCTCTCTAGGGATTGTGTGTGACCCCATGCCTGTCTCTGGTCCTCTCGGGGTTATCATGTACGGTGATGGGGGGAGAGGAAGTTCCTGGGTGGGACTGTGTGGCTGTGAAGAGAAGGCTCAGCGTCCCGCTCCCCAGGAAGGACGGCGGGAGGGTGTTCGTAAAGCGGCCTGATCCCCATGAGGAGGCCCTGACGATCCTGAGGGGGCAGATGAGCCCCCCAGTGGCAGCACCCGGCACCCAGGTGAGGGGCTGGGGCTGGTGGGGTCCAGGCGGAACAGAAGACACAGGGGGGCCTCTGGGGGAGCCTCTGTGTACTGTGGTGGGCTGTCTTTGTGGGGACAGGTCCCCAGAGAGGCCGTGGCCTTGGTGAAGCCAGTGACCAGCACACAGCGGCCATCCGTGGGGCCCGCTCCAGGTGAGGGCCAGGAGGGAGGGAGGGGCTGGAGGGCAGGTGTCTGAGTGCAGGAATTAGTCAGTGTGAGCACAGGTGAGTCTTGGTCTGCATGACGGTGGCCTGTGTGTCCATGTCCCTGGGCCTGTGTGGACATACTATGTGGATGTTTGTGCAATTGTATCAGCATTTGCATGGCACTGATTTCAGGCCAGCCCACTCTAAATCCTCACTCAGACTCTTCAACACAGTACTGTCTGTGTAGATGTTACAGATGAGAAGACAGACACAGAGAGGTTAAGTGACTCACTCAAGATCACACAGCTCTTAAGTGTCAGACCAGGGACAGAATCCCAGGCCTCCTGACATCACAGCTGGAGACCTAACCTCTGCACCTCCTGCCTTATGGCAGCCACAGTGATCGTAACAGATCAGTTAGTTCCCATCCACCCGCCAACGACTTTCCAGCGGCCCCTGGGATGAACCCCAGGCTCCTCACTGTGGCTCACCCCAGCCTCACCTCCTCCTGCTCCGTGCCCTGGGGCTCTCTGCTCCTCACTGTTTCTGGGCCCATCAGAATTCAGTCCTGCCGCAGGGCCTTCATCCTTGCTGTTCCCCCTGCTGAGAATGCTCTTCGCAGAAGATCCTTGCATGCCTGGCCCCTTTTCATCACGAAGTCTCAAACCTCACCTCCTCAGGGAGGTCTGCCCGACCGCCAAGACCACAGGCCCCTCACAGACCAGCCCCCAGATTTTCCCAGGTCGCCATTTGATTTCTGCCCCAGCTCCCAGCACCAAGAGCACTGTCCTTTCTGAACTGTTTCACACACCTTACCAGGGTCTCCCTCCGGGCAGCACCTGGTCTCTGCTGCTCCGCGTATCCCTGGCCCCTACCTCCACCCCCACCACATTAGGACTGTAGAGCTGGGTCTCTGTTTGTGGGAGGATGGCAGGGCTGAGAGAGTGTGCCTACGTGCCCACATGATCAGGTGTGTCTACCCACGAGGCAGGAGGAGGCCCCTCTGCTCCAACCTCGCCCTCCCTGGGCCCTGCCTCCCCAGCACTGCCCTCGCGATCGCTGGAGCCTCCTGAGGATCCTGTGCAGACACGGCTGCACCGCCTCCCGAACCCCAACTTCTATGGCTACCGGGACACCCCCTGGCAGATCTTCCTGCGCAAAGAGGTGCTGGGGCCCTACCAGGGCTGGAGGGGGCGCAGGGCCTGATGGGCCAGGGGTCACAGCGCAGCTGGTGAGGAGCACGGGGCCTCATGGTAGCCCCACACCGCAGGTGTTCTACCCCAAGGACGACCACAGCCACCCCGTGCAGCTGGACCTCCTGTTCCGCCAGGTGAGGTCCTGTCCCGCCTCCCGGCCTCGAGTAGCAGCAGGGCAGCAGGCGTGTGGATCAGCCGTCTGCCAAGCCTCCTGCTCGGGTTTGGGGTCCTTGCCCGCAGCGAGGACAGGGAGCTGGTCTGCTGCGCCCCCTGCCGTGGATGGGCTTGGGGAGCCCACATCCCATATAAGCAGACTCACGGCTGGTCTGAGCTCGTGGGCCCCAGGGTCCACCCCAAGATCCCCTGTGTGGATCAGGAGACTAGGGCCTGGGGAGGGTGGAGATGAGAAGGGTGAGGGTCCTCAGAAGTGGGGTCTGATTTACAAGGTGCCCTCACTGCGTGGAAAGCACCCCATCCCCAGTCGTCCTGACACAGTCCAGCCTGGGCTCCAGGTTTGGGGAACCCTGCAGCCGCCCGCCTCACGCCCCTCCCACAGGTCCTGCACGACACTCTCTCCGAGGCCTGCCTGCGCATCTCTGCGGAGGAGCGGCTCCAGATGAAAGCCCTGTTTGGTACTGCGGGGTGTGGGGGGAGAGGGGCAGTCTGCTGGAGCCCCTGCCACCCTCTCTGCGCTGCTCCTGGCCTCTCCCCGGGGCCCAGCGGCAGGTCTGGGTTGGGCTATACTGGCCTGACTGCGGTCCCCACTGTCCTGTCTGTGGATATCAGTTTCCCCATATGGATGCTGGGAACGCAGTGGTCTGACACCTCCTTGCTGAGGGTCAACCTCCCCTCCATGCACTGCGGGTCAGCAGGGGAGGGGGCCCCGGTCCTAACCCGACCCATGTCCCTTAGCCCAGAACCAGCTGGACACGCAGCGGCCCTTGGTGACAGAGAGCGTGAAGCGGGCCGTGGTCAGCACTGCCCGGGACAGCTGGGAGGTCTACTTCTCCCGCCTGTTTCCTGCCACGGTAGGAGCCCCCTGCCCGCCCCCTGCCCACTCTCTGCCCCCCAGGGGCTCTAGGAATGAGCCTGGAAGACCCCTTGTCCCCTCCCCAGGGCAGCGTGGGCACCGGGGTGCAGATGCTGGCTGTGTCCCACACGGGCATCAAGCTCCTGCGTGTGGTCAAGGGCAGCCACGAGGCGAGTGGGCAACTGCGGGTCCTGCGCACCTACAGGTGAGCGTCAGGCGAGGGGGAGGGTTCACGCAGGGCATGGGCGGGGCATGGGTTGGCAGGATTCGGGGCATGGACTGACACCAGCACTTCCTCCACGGACCGACTCGCTCGATGGCTGGCGGCTGAGTACAGTCAGCTCTCTGTGTTCACAGGCTTCACATCTGCAGATTCAGCCAATGGTGGATGGGAAATACTCAGAAAAAAAAATTCCAGAAAATTCCAAAATGCAAAACAAATTTTTCACTCACTGGCAACTATTCCCATAACATCTATTGTTCTTTTATAACTACCTGTACAGCATTTAGGGAGAAGGCAATGGCACCCCACTCCAGTACTCTTGCCTGGAAAATCCCATGGATGGAGGAGCCTGGTGGGCTGCAGTCCATGGGGTCGCTGAGAGTCGGACACGACTGAGCAACTTCACTTTCACTTTTCACTTTCATGCATTGGAGAAGGAAATGGCAACCCACTCCAGTGTTCTTGCCTGGAGAATCCCAGGGACAGCGGGGCCTGGTGGGCAGCCATCTATGGGGTCGCACAGAGTCGGACACGACTGAAGTGACTTAGCAGCAGCAGCAGTACAGTGTTTACATTGAATTCCCTGATAGCTCAGTTGGTAAAGAACCCGCCTGCAATGCAGGAAACCCTGGTTTGATTTCTGGGTTGGGGAGATCCCCTGGAGAAGGGATAGGGCTACCCATTCCAGTATTCTTGGACTTCCCCTTGTGGCTCAGCTGGTAAAGAATCCACCTGCAGTGTGGGAGACCTGGGTTTGATCCCTGAGTTGGGAAGATGCCCTGAGTATTCCGGCCTGGAGAATTCCATGGACTGTATAGTCCATGGGGTCCCAAAGAGTCGGACACAACTGAGCGACTTCCACTTCACTTCAAGTGTTAAGAGTAATCTAGAGATGATTTAAAGTAAACAGGATGTGCGTAGGTCATATGCCAATACCAGGTTATCTTATGAGAGGGACTTGAGCACCCATGGATTTGGTTGCCCTCCAAGGGCCCTGGAGCCAGTTCCCCACAGATACTGAGGGATGACTGTACCTACCATGTGCCCGGCTCTATGCCAAATCCTTTAATCAAGGAAACAGGCTCAGAGAAAGATGTTGCTTGTCTTGGGTCACCCAGCCAGGCAGTGGTGAGCTG
Source organism: Bos indicus x Bos taurus (assembly GCF_003369695.1). Lineage (NCBI taxonomy): Eukaryota > Metazoa > Chordata > Mammalia > Artiodactyla > Bovidae > Bos > Bos indicus x Bos taurus. The sequence continues at coordinate 35,535,937 of NC_040094.1, read as the reverse complement.
GGAGCCAGTACCCCATCCTCAGCTTGGACACCCCTAAAGTCCCACCCCAGAGCCTACTGAGGGCAGGGCTACCGCATGTGAACAGCCAAGTGCAGATGCTTGAGTGTGAAACCTTCCTGCATCCTCCGACCCCTCCCTCCCAGCAGCCCATGGTCCTTTATGCCACAGCACGGGGAGTCTCAGGCATCAGTGAGATGCAGGCTCCTTCCTTCCAGAGTCTGAGCGTTTGCTTAGTGAAGGAGACAGATCTGTGGGCAAAATCTGGGGGGTTGGATCAAGAGGCAGAAAAATAAATAAAAAACAAAGTGTGGGGGTGCTGGGAGGTTGTGGGTTCACAGAGTGATGGGCAGGGCGCTGGAGCCACGGGCAGGAGGGGAGGGGAGGCAGGCAGGGGCCAGAGGTGCAGACAGTGGTGGGGGGTGTCCCTCTGTCCGTGGTGTCCTGCCTCATGCCACCTCCCCCTCCTCCAGCTTTGCGGACATCCTCTTTGTGACCATTCCCTCCCAGAACATGCTGGAGTTCAACTTGGCCAGTGAGAAGGTTATTCTCTTCTCAGCCCGAGCTCACCAGGTCAAGACCCTGGTGGATGACTTCATACTGGAGCTGAAGAAGGTCAGGGCCCTCCTGCAGATGCCCGCAGCAGGCTGAGGGCCTGAATGTACCAGCCACGCCTACCTGGGAGGGGTGGATACACCTGTGTGTCTGCGACTGTGTCTTCAGGCTCTTGCTCGAGCTGTGCCTTCCAACCTGGGGCCTATGCCCCTGCTGCCGGCCTCTCCAGGGTCCTTCACTTAGGCCTCTGGGCTCGGCAGCAGCCTCATTCCTCCCCTCCTGCAAGGGGCTGCACTGCCCATCACTGACCACCTGGTGACCACATCCAGCCCCATGCTTCTTCCAGACCGGGCAGTCCCCAGGCCTGGCACCTGGCCTCAGCGCTGAGGCTCTGGGACGGGTAGGGGTGGGTCAGACCTGTGGCCATGCTCTCACAGCCTGTGTGCGGGGCAGGGGAGTGGGCCCTGGCCTCTGGGAGGAGGGCATGGGCCCACAGCCTTCACCCAGCCCCTGACTGACGCAGGACTCGGACTACGTGGTTGCTGTGAGGAACTTCCTGCCTGAGGACCCTGCGCTGCTGGCCTTCCACAAGGGTGACATCATCCACCTGCAGCCCCTGGAGCCGCCTCGACTGGGTCAGCACCGGGGGGGGGACGGGGTGTGAGTGTGGGGGCGGCAGGGCGGGGGCTTCCCCGGCGGGTGCTGACGTGGGCCTGGCCCGCAGGCTACAGCGCAGGCTGTGTGGTCGGCAAGAAGGTGGTGTACCTGGAGGAGCTGCGGTGCCGGGGCCCTGACTTCGGTGGGTACCCTGGGGCCCCCCTTCAGCTGCCTGAGCCACCAGACCTAGAAACCCCAAACAGAGCAGATGCGCAATGCAGGTCCTGTGGTCCCCAAGGGTCTTGCCAGGCTGTAGCTGCTAAGATGGCCATGCAGCCCAGCCCCTGTCCACACATCAGGCTGACGGGTCTCCGTGGACATTAGTGCCTCTGTGTTGTGGTCCAAAGGTCCACAGGCACTGTGTTCTCTCTGCAGACCCCGACTCCAGCCTGCCGCTGAGGGGCTGCCTCCCCTTCCCTAAGCCTGTGTCCTTCTGCTCGCCTCCACAAGTTGTACCTCCCTCACAGACTCTGTACCCCCCTGTTCCCCAGGTGATACCCTCTCACTGCTCAGACCCTTTCTGCCCCTAGGCTGGAGGTTTGGGACCATCCACGGGCGCGTGGGCCGCTTCCCTTCTGACCTGGTGCAGCCTGCAGCTGCACCTGATTTCCTACAGCTGCCTGCGGAGCCAGGCCGGGGCCGCGCTGCCGCTGTGGCCGCCGCCGTGGCCTCCACTGCCGCTGCACAGGAGGTGGGCCGCAGGAGGGAGGTGAGAACCCGGGGCTGGTCAGAGGAGCAGACACAGCAGTGGGGTTGGCCTGACTGTGGAGGTGGAGGGGAGCGGGGTCAGCCAAGGGCAGGCCATCCTGGGACCAGGCAGCATGGTAGGGTCAGCCAGACCTATGACCTGAGGGATGTGAGCCGCCAGATGTGACCAGAGGCGGCTGGAGGTGTGTCCAGTCAGGTAGGGTGGGTGGGGTCAGTGGAAGAGTAAGTGACCAGGCCAGTGGGGCAGGACCAGCCTGGGGCGGCCAGATGGTGAATCCACCTTCAACGGGGCAGGGCCTGGTGAGTGGGGCAGGTTGGATCCTGTGGTGGCACAGAGCTCGCTAGGGTGGAGGGAGATAAAGGGGTGAGGGATAAGGTCAGCTAGACCAGGTCATCGGGGAGGCAGTGGGGCCACATGGGGCAAGGGGTGGCCCATGGGGTCGGGGGGCAGGCAGAGAGGGTTTGTGCACAGTCAGCCTGGGCTGGCGTTGGGCGGGCTCTGACTAGCGGGAGTAGCCGATGGCCCTCTTGCAGGGCCCCCCACTCAGAGCTGGCTCCATGGACCGTGGGGAGGACAGCCTGGCTCTTCCACCGTATACAATGCTCGAGTTTGCCCAGAAGTACTTCCGAGACCCTCAGAGGAGACCCCAGTGAGTGGTGGCCCGCCCTGAGGAGGGTCCTACTGGGGTGGGGCTTTTCCCAGCCACCCAAGCAGGAGGCCTCAGGTTTGGGAGGGAAGGAGAAACCCTGGGAGGGGGCTTGTCTGCAGCCTCTGCCTCAGGGGCCTTGCTGCCAGGTGGGCTGACACTGGGTCCGGCCCACTTCATGTGGGAGAGGCTGTCTCAGAGGCAAGACTAATCAGTAGCATCCACTTCCCCTTTCAGGGATGGCCCCAGGCTGAAATCCAAGGAGGGTCGGGAGTCCAGAACCTTGGAGGACATGCTTTGCTTTACGAAGGTGCCCAGCCCCAGGTCCCTCTGAAATAGCCATACAAAAGTGCATCCCAGGCCCATGGGCCAAACAGCCTTGCCCGAAGGCCTGGGTTCCTCCCAAAGGAAGTGTCTCATCTTCTCACGGTTCCACCCACCGCCTTCTGTGGTGTGGACTCTTCTGTTGTTAAGATAGGACTCTCCCCCTCCCCTTCCCTCCCCTCCCCCTCTCCTCCCCTCTCTTTTCCTCCTGTCATGACCCAATTCCTCTCCCTACAGACCCCGCTCCAGGACTCCCTCATTGAGTTCAGCGACAGCAGCCTCAACAAGATGGCCACAGACATGTTTCTAGGTGTGGGGGTGGGACAGCGGCCAGGGCCCCGGGCCAGGAGGGACGCCGCACTGTGACCCTTGGTGACCACCACCCCTTCCCTCAGATGTGGGAGGAGAGGAGGAGCCCCCTTCCCCATACCGGCCCTGGCCGTAGCCTCTGAGGGAGGGGTCCAACCCGGGGTTCCTGGTGGGCAGGCAGCTGGGAGGCCGGTGGCTGAGTGGGACAGTGTTTTCTCCAGCTGTGATGCGATTCATGGGGGATGCCCCGCTGAAGGGCCAGAGTGAACTGGACGTGCTGTGCACCCTCCTGAAGGTCAGTCCAGCCCCTACAGGAGCTCCTGCCCTGTGGCTCGGGTTCCCCATCTGTCAGCCAGGGCTGCAGCCTTTGGGGTGGGAACCATGTGGCCCAACGAGGAGTGCATCCCGCTGGTGGGGAGGGTTCTGGGGAAGGGACGCCAGGCCTGTTTTCAGGAGCCCACTGTGTTCCTGTGGGCATGTGACCTGTGACCTGGCCCGCCCTCCCACAGCTGTGCAGGGACCATGAGGTCATGCGGGACGAGTGTTACTGCCAGGTCGTGAAGCAGATCACAGACAACACGAGCACCAAGCAGTGAGTGTCCTCCCCTCCCCACTTTTTCCTGCTCCAGAGAGGCCAGGTCAGCCTCCCATCTCCCAGCCTGTGCCCTCCCAACTCTCTCCCTGCCTCATCCTCTTCCTCACGCCAGAGACAGAGCACATATGTTTGAAATTGCTTGGTTTGGGACAAGCCCTTTCTGGTCTCTGAGCTTCAGTCTCCCCATCTGTCAAATGCACTGATAATGGGTGAGTCCAGGTTCTTGGTTGCAAGTGACAGAAACCCAGTTCAATCAGGTTTAAGCAAAAGAAGGTTCAGGTAACTGAAAAGTCTAACAGAGGACTTTAGGCATAGCTGGATCTAGGTGTCATCAGGAAGCAGTCTTTCTCTGTAACCTGGACCTGCTTTTCTATGTGTCGATATTACTCCCAAACAATATATCTCATAGACTGGCAAGATGATAGCTCTGGGGGGACATTCCCCAGCTCAGCAATCCCAGGCAAAGTAAGACTGATTCAATATTTGCAGCAAAAATTCCCAAATCCAGCCTTATTGGCCTGTCTTGGTCCCATGGGCATCCTTGAGCCAACCACAGAGCTCTGATTGGCTAGACCTGGGAATTGTGCCTGTTCCCAGACCAATCACCATAGCCAGAGGGAGGATGAACTCTAATTGGCCAAGCCTGGCTCCCATTTTTTTATTGTTGTTCAGTCTCCAAGTCATGTCTGACTCTTTACAACCCCATGGACTGCAGCACACCAGGCTTCCCTGTCCTTCACCATCTCCCAGGGTTTGCCCAAGTTCATGTCCATTGACATGAACCAGTCACTTTAGCCAGAGGCTTCAGGGTTCTAACTGGCCAGTCTTGGCTTTCATGGGTACATATATGCACGCTAAAGTCACGTCAGTCGTGTCTGACTCTTTGTGACCCCATGGACTGTAGCCCGCCAGGCTCCTCTGTCCGTGGGATTTTCTAGGCAAGAATACTGGAGTGGGTTGCCATGTACTCCTCCAGGGGATCTTCCGACCCAGGGATTGAACCCATGACTCATGTCTCCTGTGCTGGCAGGCGGGTTCTTTATCACTAGAGCCACCTGGGAAGTCCCCTGGCTCTTATACACACAGGGACCTGGGGAGGGGTGGGTGGCTTCCCAAAGGAAGCCAAAGTGCTGCACCTGGACACCAGAGGTTCCCACAAGTGAAACCCCGGAGCGAGGGCAGCACAAAGGTAAGCATTCGTGTCTCACACATGACTAGCACATGGCAGGGCCCAAAGCCTGTGCTGCTCTTGTTAGCACTGGGCCACCCTCCTGTCCACCTGCTTGCATCCCCCAGGAATTTCAGAACCACTCAGCGCGTCCTCCTGCCCCTCCCACCCAGTCTTACTTGCCACCAGCTCTGCACAGGGTCCCTGGCCCCTCTTCAGGGACCGTCGCCCCCCACCACCCCAGGAAGACTTGTTCTCTGTGCACAATGGGTATGTCAGGGGCTTCACTGCCTCCCTTCCCTCCCACCTCCCTGCCACTCAGAATTCCCAACAGAATGGACCTTTGGTCTGACTCTGCCTACCGGCCCTGCTCTCACTGGGCAGGGGCGGGGGCATCCTCAGGAGAAGAGCCTGGCGGGCAGGGAGACTCCTGGGGTGGCTGCAGAGCAGTGGCCACTGCGATGGAGCCCGTGTGTGCTCACAGGGACAGCTGCCAGCGAGGCTGGAGGCTGCTGTACATCGTGGCCGCCTACCACAGCTGCTCTGAGGTCCTCCAGCCGCACCTCACCCACTTCCTCCAAGACGTGAGCCGGACCCCAGGCCTGCCCTTCCAGGGTGAGGGGCAAGCGAGTGGGGACCCAGGGCCAGGGGCCCACCATACGAGGACTGGCTGGGCAGCCAGCAGGAGGGCCTAGCCCTTCTTGCCCGGGCAGTGGTGATTAATATCAATCCTGTCCCCAAATGTTGGCAGAGGTCCCACAGGGGCTGATGCCATGGGTTGTCTGATATGACGGGGAGGATGGCATATCAGGGATGGCTTCCTGGAGGAAGTGTTGCTCTGGATAGTGAGCACGGAGGAGAGATTTCTAGATGAACTGAGTAGCAGGCATAAAGACCCGAGATGATGTGTGGCATGTGGGAGAGGAGGAGGTGGCGGCATGGCCCTTTCTCTGGTCTTTGGGAATCAACAAGGGTCTTCAGAGGGCACCAAGGCTGGTGGCAGGGTCTTGGCCTTTTCACCACGGAATTTAGAGGAAAGGGGCTGCTCCTCAGCCTCACCCAAAGTCTAGCTTCCAGAGGAACCCCTGGGTCCCCGCCCTAGGAGAGAGGTCAGGGCACCTGTGGTTACCATGGCAGCCATGGAGGAGATATGAGACCTCACCCTCTCTGCCTCTGAAGCCTCCTCTTTGAGTCAATCAACAAACACCCCTGCATCAGCTCCAGGGAAGGGGGTTGAATATGCCCCCAAACTCTTGACTTGGCCTCTCCCCAGAGCGGGGCGAGGGCACCGCTTAACCAGAGAAATGGAGAAGCAGACGATGCGGTCTCTTGCATGGGGGCTATGGACACAGCTGCCAGGGACAAGCCCCCAGCACCAGCTGTCTCCGGGGGCTCATGGATCTGAGGCGTGAGGGCCTCCGATAGGATGTGGGTTCAAATCCAGTGCTTGTACTCTGGCTCTTAACCTTGGGTCAGTCACTGCCCTCTGAATGGTCTCTGCGGCCACTGGAGGGAGAGCAGCCCCCACCAAGGGGGCTTGGGGCTAGGGCCAGAGGAGCTCTTCCGCTGGGCCTGCCCCGGCCCCCCTGACCCTGGTCTCTGCAGGGATTGCCAAGGCCTGTGAGCAGAACCTGAAGAAGACGCTGCGCTTTGGCGGCCGCCTGGAGCTCCCGGGCAGCATGGAGCTGCGGGCCATGTTGGTGAGCGTAGGCGGTGCTCGGGGAGGGGGATGGCCGACCCAGAGACCCCTGTCCTGGCCCAGGCACACCTGCGGAGGGGACCAGGGCTGGGTAAGACCCTGGTGAGATCCCAGCCTCTCCTCTCTCCGCACCCTCCCCCAGGCTGGCCGCAGTTCCAAGAGGCAGCTCTTTCTTCTCCCCGGGGGCCTGGAGCGCCATCTTAAGATCAAGACATGCACTGTGAGTGAAGGGGTGTCTGGGGGGTGGGACCCCAAGGGTGCTGAGCCACCTCCTACCTCCCCCACGAGGCAGGACTTAGCTCTCTGTTGCAGCCCAAGCCCGAGCCTAGGGGAGGTGGGTGGCCTTCAGCTCATAGTCAGGCTGCAAATGAGAGATGGGCAGACTCGGGACCCACAACTCCAGAAGCTGCGTCCTTCCTGTGTGGGGCTGACCCAGGGCCCGGGGAGCCTAGCCTTTGCAGCGGGGCCAGGGAGGGCTCAGGGCAGAGGTCACCTGGCTGGTCCAGCCTCTCACTTCCCCCATCCACAGGTGGCCCTGGATGTGGTGGAAGAGCTTTGTGCTGAGATGGCTCTGACCCGCCCCGAGGCCTTTGACGAGTACGTCATCTTTGTTGTCACCAACCGAGGTGAGCGGCCAGAGGACGAGGCAAGCTGTGCCCATGCCCCCCCATCCTGACTGTAAGGCCCCGATTAGATGCCGCTTCCTCCAGGAAGCCCCCCGCCCGGGTGCAGGAGCCTCTGCACCGAGAGCCCCCAGCCCCGCATCTGACCCCTGCCACCCCACATCGATCTGTGTGAGCTCATCTGGTCTGTCAGGCTGCAAGATGGCAGAAGACAGGGCTCCCCCATGCCTCCGTCTGCCCCCCGGAGTGCTCAGTAGGCCCTGCTGTCTGGGAGGGCAGGACTTAACAGAATGTGGCTCCTGTAACCCACACGTGCAAGTACTTTTTCCTGCCTCCTCTGTCCTCATAGCGGCTGAGAGGAGCCCCACCCTCGGCCTCACCTGGCCCTTCTCCATGAGGCCAAACCCTTTCCCCCTGCAGCCCACCTGCTCTAGGCCATGGCTGAGCTTCTGCCACTGGCCGGTCAGTCCCACCCAACTCCAGCTGGCTCCCGGGCTACTCAGCTCTGAACCACATGTCCTCAGCCCTGCCTGAGTCCAGCACGACCCGGGGGGCGGAGAAGGCAGTAACAAAATAATCTTAGTAAGGGAGTTCACGGAGCAGAGGCGACAGCTGACAGCACTTAATCCTATCAACTATCCCACCAGGACCCCATAAAATGAAATGTGTTGTCCTTCCCATTTACAGATGGGAAAACCAAGGCCCAGGGAGCCTGTGTTAATCTCTTGTTGCTGCCATAACAAATCACTTGGTGACTTTAAACAGCACATGTGTATGACCTTATGGTTCTGAAAGTCAGAACGTCCCCAGGGCCAAGTCCTTCTGAGGCTCTAGGAGTCTGTTTCTCGCCTTTTCCAGCTTCTAGAGGCACCCAAGTCCCTTGGCTCATGGCCCTCCTCTATCTTCAAAGCCCACAGCGTAGCCTCTTCCAGTCTCTTTCTGTGACCCTCCTGCCTCCTTCTCATAGGCCCCTCGAGACTATGCTGGGTCCACTTGGGTCCCTGTGATTATCTTCCCTCTCAAGACCCTTAATCACACTCCACATCTCCTCTCCATGAAGGTGTGTGTTCAAGGCAGGCGGGGATTAGGACGGGAGCATTTTGAGGTCAGGCTCTTTCTCAGCCTGCCACAGAGCCCAAGGGACTTGCCCAAGGTCAGAGCTGGGACTTTATCATCATGCCACATTCCTATTTTCAGTAAAAATTTTTCAAAGGTGTGGGACAGGGAGCAGAAATGTCACTTCGGGAAATAAAAACTTACAGCCGAGACCCACTCAGTGCCAGACCCGCATCCTCCCCTCACCCCCGGGAGCCCAGCAGGGGTCTCCCCATAGGAGTCCTACAGAAAGGTGCCCACAGGACCTGAGGCCTGTTGTGCTTCTCTGGGTGTAGCCTCCTCTTAGAGAGGGGAGAAAGGCTGGGTGTTCTCTGAGCAGCACCTGGGTGGGGCACCTCCCTAGGCCCAGGCGAGCTGAGCTTTGAGCGTTATTCCCACCTAGGGGCACAACTTCCACAAATCAGGGCCCCCTGTCCTGTTCACCAAGGAAGCTGTGCCCCAGAGCGGGGAGGGGGCTCGCCACATCTGCCCCCGCTCCCCACAGGCCAGCACGTGTGTCCACTCAGCCGGCGCACCTACATCCTGGATGTGGCCTCAGAGATGGCGCAGGTGGATGGCGGCTATGCACTGTGGTTCCGGCGTGTGCTCTGGGACCAGCCGCTCAAGTTCGACAACGAGCTCTACGTGACCATGCACTACAACCAGGTCCGTGCGTGTGGCCACTCTGAGGCTCCGGAGTCTCTGGGCTCCCCCAGGCTTGGCATCCGAGGTCTTTGTGATTCCAGCCCCGAGGCCTCTGGTCCCCATGTGGGCATGTCGTCACCCTCACTTCCTAATTCTCAGGCCTCTGTCAGCCGGGCCAGCCTGCTCTTCCTGTATTGCTGCTGGTCTGGGCCCCTCCAGCCAGGCTGCCCAGATGACACATTTTCAGGCCGTTCTGACCTCTTTCCTCCTGCTCTCCTCCAGCGCTGAGCACCTCGCCTGTCCTGTGCTCAGTAGCATTGTTTTTTGTTTTTTAATATTTATTTATTTGACTATGTTGGGTCTTAGTTTCAGCCTGCAGGCTTAGTTCTCACGAGGCATGTGGGATCTTAACTCTCCGATCAGGGATCGAACCCGTGTCCCCTGACTTGGAAGGCAGATTCTTAAACACTAGACCAGCAGGGAAATCCCCCGCTCTGAGGCTTTGCCCGGCCTTTTCACACTGGGGCGCTGTCACTCCCCTCTTGGACTAGGTCATCTCAGTCAGGGCAGTGGTCCTGACAAAGTCGGGGTCTCCCTCGTATGCGGACCCTCACAGACGCGCTGGGTAGAGACAGCGTGCTTCTCAGAAGCTGGGGGCCTGAAGCTGCGGCCATTCTGTGTCCAAGGCCCGTCACTGGGCTCTTGTGCCTGTGGGTCAGCCAGCAGCACCCCTGGGACTTGTGGAAACACGACCCCTGGGTCCTGCACTCTGCAGAGCAGGGGCCAGTGCTTCCCCAGTTCCTCTGGCTTCCAAGCCACAGCCCTCCCTGCTCACCGTCCAGGTGCTTCTGTCACTGCTCCCTGAAGCCCAGGAAAGTGACCGCCCCCCTCTCCAGAAGCATGACCCTGGCATGGCTCAGCATCTGTGTCTGGACCTCCCCGGTTGCGTGCCTGGCCTCCTGCAGCCCCTCGCCTACATTCTTCCTGCCCCTGTAGGTGCTGCCTGACTACCTGAAGGGCCTTTTCAGCAGCATGCCGGCTGGCCGGCCCAGCGAGCAGCAGCTGCAGCAGGTGTCCAAGCTGGCCGCACTGCAGCACCGGGCCAAGGACCACTTCTACCTGCCCAGCGCGTGAGTGCCCTCCTGCCCCTGCCCCAACCCTGAGCTGCCCACCCCACCTCAGCCCAGCCCGTCCAGCTAGGACCCTGCCTCCCAGCAGGACAGGTCGCTTCCAACTGGTATTAATAGCTCAGAGCAAACAAGTGATAAAATGCGTTCAGGACACATACACTGTGGCCAGGGAGTACACACAGCCCTGCAGAGAGCGTTGGCCACAGGAATGTCCACTGTGATGGCGTTGACAATCTCCAACAGCAGAGGATTCCTTAAACTGTGGGGTGTCAGGTGGCCTTTAAACTGATGTTCTGGAAGCGATGGGACCTCGGTCGTCCTCACACTCTCCATCTTCTTCCTCTTGAAACTTGGGCCCCAAAGAGCTGCTGTGTCTGTGGGTCATATCTATTGATATATTTACACTATTCAAAATGAAAACAGAAACAATTTAAAATACTGATTTATTAATGAAAAACAAGGACACTACATATTAATGTTAAGATAAATGTTGACGTATAAATAAGTCACAAAAACACAAGTGTATTTTCCCAAGAGTTCCAGTGAGAGGAGCTGCACTGGTTTACCCTTTGCAAATCTGTACCATCTGGCTTAATAGCGGACAGCTGGAAACCCGTCCCTGCTTCTCGGTCAGTCTGTTGTGACCGCACAGGTCATGTGGCCTCTGCACCTGCACTTGTGAGAGAACGAGGGGGAGGCAGATGACCGCTCAGATTGTTACGGAAGCGACTTTGCCCTCCCAGCCCCTCAACCACACTTTGAGAGCCCCTGCTGTGAATAACTGTAAGAAAGGCAGTGTGTGGACAGGGTATGTCCTGCTGTAAGGGTGCGACACTTACACCCTTCTGATGCTATGATGGGAGGGAAAGTGGAGGAGGCACATACAGGTGTCACCAGGCCCGGATGGAGACAGTTGTGGCGCCCTTACTCTCTGCGTGGCATCTGCACGTATCGCCCTGGCAGATACCCTAAACTGCACTCTAATGTCCCCTCTTGCAGATGAGGAAACTCAGCCCCAGAGAGGGGATATGGCTTCCCCAGAGTGGGGCGACCAGGATTCAGACCTGGGACAGGTCCGGAGGCCAGGCTCTTACCCAGCAGTGCAGAGAAGGAAAGATGTAGCCTGAAGAGTCTTTTAGGGGTTCCCCTGACATCCCTCCCTTCCCCAGTGTGCAGCCCAGACTGGTACTTGTTGGCATTTTTCAGATGTCCTGAGGCCAGGGCTGCCTTAGGGCTGCCAGCATATGGTCTGGAGAGGCCTAGACAGGTGGGAGTTGAGGGTCCTGTGATCATCTGGAGCCCACTGCTCTGCTCTGCTGACCACTGCTGGGGGTTGCTTGCTGCTCTGATGTTTCCCCCACCCTGTGCTTCCTTCTTACCCCTCTGGCCTCGGCTACTCCCCAGGGGGCGGGGACTACAAAGGACGAACCTATGTGGGGTCACTGTATGACCCTGGATGAGCTGGTGAACTCCTCAGAGCCTGTGTTCCCTTGTCAGCAAGCAAGGAGCCCAGTGGTATTGGCCAGCGGTTATTGAGGGCATGCTGTGTGCCCAGCCCCACTTGTACCACTGCCCGTCCCCACCCTGTCGTCCGCGTTCCCCCAACGTTCAGCCGTCAGGAGGTTTGGTGGAACCCCTAATGGTCAGCCGGCTTTTGCCTGCCCGCCAGGCGGGAGGCCCAGGGGTACATCCCAGCCCAGCTGTACCGCACCGAGGCCAGCTCGACGTGGCTCCGCCTGCTTGGCCAGCACCGGCAGCAGATGCAGGCGCTCAGCCCCCACCAGGCCCGCGCCCAGTTTCTGGGTGAGAAGGAGCTGGGCTGGGGAGGGAGTCGTGGGGGCCTGGCTGAGGAGGGTAGGGTGCTGAGGAGGCCTTTTCCTTTGTACAGAAGCATCTTTGGTGTCAGGTTTCTAAAGGCCTTCCAAGGCCCCACCTAGGCTGGGGGCCCAGCGGGGATGGAGGAAGGTCCGGGGTGGGCGGCAGCACTGGCAGGAGGAGCACCGGGCTGGGGGCTCCTGTGCCGGATGGGCTGTGGGGGGAGGGGTGGGCTTATGCACTGATGAGCCCTTGTCGCCTGACCACCACCCCCAGGCCTCCTCAGCGCCTTGCCCATGTTCGGCTCCTCCTTCTTCCTGGTCCAGAGCTGCAGCACCACGGCTGTGCCAGCCCCCTGCATCCTCGCTGTCAACCAGAACGGCCTCAACTTCCTCAGCACTGAGACCCACGTGAGTGGCTCAGCCTGGCCCCACCCACCCCTCCCCACAGGGACGTCCAGCTCCACTGCTCACACCTGTGTGACCTTGGGCGAGGCTCTGCCCCCTTCTTCGTCACCTGGGACGATGACTCAGGCTGTTGTCCAGGAGAAACAGGTGAAGCACGCCGGCCTGCAGAACCTGTGTGGCTCTGCCAGAGCCTCAGCCAAGAAACTGTTTCTGTGGGTCTGGAGGCTGGATGACCAAGATCAAGGTGCCACCAGGGTCGGCTTCCTCTGAGGCCTCCCTCCTTTCTTGTAGATGGCCATCCTGGCTGAGCCCTCATATGGCCCTTTCTCTGGGGTCCATGAATCCCAAGGTCCTCTTCTCATAAGGACTCATGGGATGGGAGCCCACCCTAGCCTGACTCCCCTCTTCAAAGACCTGTCTCCAGGTTCTGAGGCGGTGGGTCAGGATTTGGGGACACAATGTAGTCCAGAACAAAAGGGACCTGCTGCCCCCATTCTTAGTTCTTCCTCGGGAAGTGAACCTTGACATGAGGGATCCAGGGCAAGTGGCTTGTGTGGAAACAATGGAGCGAGGAAGAGAGACCAGGAGGAGGTCACAGCCAGGGGGACACAGCCGGGGCGGGCCTGTGAGCATCCAGGTTCCCACTGTGGGCACTGGGACTCAGTCCAGCAGGGAGCACCAGCCTCAGAGGACGCCCCGTTCTGTGGGCCGGAAAGCTGGGGTGTCTGTCTGCTGTGTCCATCTGTCACAAGGGGCCGCTGGCTCTCATCGCTCTGGCTTCTCCTGGGGAGAGCCGTGGAAGCTCTGCGTTAGCTCCTGGGGCCGGAAAGAATGCTCCCAGCCAGAGGGGTGGGTGTGAAGAGGCAGGAAGGTCAGGGCTCACCGGCATTACCTGGAGCTCTAGCATTTAGAGTGGGGCCTGGCACGTTGCACACATGTGCATCATTGTTGAAGTAATGTCACAGGTGAGAAGTTGAGGTCCAGAGAGGTAAAGCTGCTTGCTCCAGGTTACACAGCCGGTTACTGGGGGATGAGTGCTCGAACTGGGATGTCTTGCCCCCTGCGTATCTATCCTTTAGGGCAGGGGTACCGGTAGGTGAGACTGTCCCACCCCCAAGCCTGTCTGCTCCCCATCCCCCCCAGGAGCTGATGGTGAAGTTCCCCCTGAAGGAGATCCAGTCGACGCGGACCCAGCGGCCCACAGCTGACTCTAGCTGCCCCTATGTGGAGGTTGCACTTGGGGATGTCACTGCCCAGCACACCGTGCAGCTGCAGCTGGAGCAGGTGGGCCCCCTGGGGAGTTGCCCAGCTCCCTCCCTCCCCACTCCCGAATTCTGCACACTATGCTCTCCTCGGCCTGACAAAGTTCTGGGGAGTGTCCAGCCCAGCATAGGGGACAGAGCTAAGCCCACACTACACAGACCTGCGGGTCTCAAGATGATCTTGGAGACGTATCTTGATGGTGGGATCCTAGAAACGAGGGCCCAGGTTGTTTGCAGAAGAATGAGGTATTCGATGGGAAACTGGGGATGTCCTAAGGGTCCTTGAATATAAAGCTAAGAACCTGGGGCCTCCTCCCGAGGGCACTTGGGAGCCATAGAAGGTTGCTAGGAGGGCAGGGACATGGGCAGTTTCCCTGGGCTAAAGCTTGGAGGCTGGACTGTGGGGCCGGGGCTTGACAGATGGAGATGGGGGTTTCCCTGTCCTGAGCTTTCTCTATTTGCAGCACCCATGGGTGTTCCTCAAAAGCCAAGTCCTCTAGGTCAGCCAGGTCCACGTCTTACAGCCCCCGGGGCAGGGCCAGACCAGAGTTCTCACCTACTGGAGAGGGGGCTGAGGTCCGGAGAAGAGGCTGAATGGGGCTAGGCCCACCTGTCTGTCCTTGCCAGCCCACTGCACCCCTCAAGATGTGGGCCCAGAACTCCCCCACCCCAAGGCAGGGCCTACATTAGTTGGGCTGCTTTCCAGGGCACGAGACAGGGGCTCCCACTACCCTAGCCCTGCCCTTGAGGGTCAAGGTCAGAGCACGGCCCCTCACCATGCTCCTTGGGGAGCCTGTGACGAGATCAGTCTGCTTCCCACCACCCCCCAGTCCTGTTCCCGCTGAGGTCACACTGATCCTGGCCTCACCTGGATTCAGCCTGTTTCCTGGACTCCCCCAGAGACCCCACCTCTTCGGACCTGCCTGTCTGTTGCTTCCTGGGCCCCTTCTGGAGCCCCCTCCCCTGGACGAGCTCTAACTGGTGCAAGACCGGGCCCTCCCCCCAGGGAGGCTTCCACAGCTGCTCTGCGAGACAGCCTCCTATTTCTCTCCTTCAGTGTCACCCTTGGAGGCCAGTAGGCCTCTGCCCTCACCTCCAACCCTCGCAGGCCCTTGGGCCCCAACCCAGCAGTCCTTCTTGTCCCTGCCCCCTCCTCTTTTTACCTCTGTGACCTCAGCTCCCCCGCCACCCCCCCCTTGTCCCCTCCCTGCCCCAGAACACTCTCCTGTTGCACTCGCTGTCCCCTCTGCCTGGGACACACTCCCCACTGCATCACAGGGCTTCTTCCCTCCCTTTATTCCAGTTTCAGCACAAACATCACCTCCTTCTAGAAGCCTCCCCTGATCCTCCTGATAATTCACTCTCTGCCTCAGTAGGTCTTATATGGCTTGGAAGTCACTATTGGTTCTCAGGTTGTCCATCTCCCCATTAGAACGTGAGCCCCAAGAGGGCAGGGCTGTGTCCTCATGATGTCCATAGCACAGTGCCCAGTGTGTAGTGGATGCTTAGGAAGTAGCTGGATGGAGGAGGAGGAGGAAGAGGCAGCCTTTCTGGCTTCTCCACTTGGTTGCAGCACCCCTTTCCCCCAACCCATGGGATCCCTGAGGCTGGGGCCCAGTTCGTTCTAGGCCGTAGGTACCAGGTGGTAACTGTGGCAGCTCATTTATTGACAGGGCTAATAGTTTTTAAATGTGAAGGATTTACATGTCTTGAAGTCTCATGTCATCCTCGCCACGGCCCTGTGAGGCAGGCCCTGGGCAACCGAGACCTCAGGGACAAGGCCGCTGAGGGTGACAGAGGTGTGGTAACTGGCCCAGGTTACATGCAGCAGAGCTGGTGAATGTGTGGGTCTCCACCTGGCTCACCCCTTCCCGCCTGCAGTGCAGGATTCCTTTCCAGCTGCCAGAGCTTCTCCTAGGGCCCTGCGGAGGGGGGGACAAGGGTGGGGCCCCAGTCGTGGGAGAGTCTGGCCTCCACCTCTCTCCCAGCCATGTCTCTCCCCAGGAGAGCTGGACAGTGCAGACTCATGTCTCTCCTGCAGGGCCTGGAGCTGTGTCGGGTGGTGGCTGTGCATGTGGAGAACCTGCTCAGTGCCCGCGAGAAGAGGCTCACGCTGCCCCCCAGCGAGATCACACTACTCTGACCCAGCCCCCAGGCCCCTGCTGGCAGGAGGCTGGCTGTATGGTGCCAGGGGAACTACTGGGCCAGAACCTTCGGAGAGACCAAGAGGCAGTAGGGGGAGAAGTCCAAGTCCCCGGGAACCTGAGAAGACCAACAGAGTTGGGATGGAGTTACAGCATGCAAACCTGGGGTCAGATAGCAGGAGGAACTTCCAGGGACTGACCAGTGGGCCCTCCTGCCACCTACCACTGTGGCCTTGCCCTGACCCCCGCTGTGGCATGGTAGCCCCACACCAGAAGCCTAGGCAAACTGAACCTGCTTTCACTTCTCCTGGGGTCTGATGTTCAAATCTGTTCCATCTCCCTGTCCTAGCCCCTCATTTGTCCCCCCCATCCCAGGTGCCCTCTGTACTGTTGCTGAACTTGGATTCATGGCTCTTGGTCATTTCAGTGCAAATAAAAGGTTTGTCTGGCAGCCTTTTCTCCATATAGTTGTTGTTCAGTCACTCAGCCCATGGACTGCAGCATGCCAGGCTTCCTTGTCCATCACCAACTCCCGGAGCTTGCTCAAACTCATGTCCATCGAGTCAGTGATACCATCCAGCCATCTCATCCTCTGTCATCCCCTTCACCTCCCGCCTTCAGTCTTTCCCAGCATCAAGGTCTTTTCCAGTGAGTCAGTTTTTCGCATCTGGTAGCCAAAAGATTAGAGTTTCAGCTTCAGCATCAGTCCTTCCAATGAATATTCAGGACTGCTTTCCTTTATGATTGGTTGGATATCCTTGCAGTCCAAGAGACTCTGAAGAGTCTTCTCCAGCACCATAGTTCAAAAGCATCAATTCTTCAGTGCTCAGCTTTCTTCCTAGTCCAACTCTAACATCTATACGTGACTACTGGAAAAACCATACCTTTGACTAGACAGACCTTTGTTGGCAAAGTAATGTCTTTGCTTTTTAATATGCTGTCTAGATAGGGCTTCCCTTGTGGCTCAGCTGGTAAAGAATCTGCCTGCAATGCAGGAGACCTGGGTTCGATTCCTGGGTTGGGAAGATCCCCTGGAGAAGGGAAAGGTTACCTACTCCAGTATTCTGGCCTGGAGAATTCCATGGACTATACAGTTCATGTGGTCACAAAGAGTTGGACACGACTGAGCGACTTTCACTTCACTTCACTTTCTAGGTTGGTCATAGCTTTTCTTCCAAGGAGCAAGCATCTTTTAATTTCATGGCTGCAGTCACCATCTGCAGTGATGTTGGAGCCCCCAAAAATAAAGTCTGTCACTGTTTCCATTGTTTCCTCATCTGTTTGCCATGAAGTAATGGGACTGGATACCAAGATCTTAGTTTTCTGAATGTTGAGTTTAAGCCAACTTTTTCATTCTCCTCCTTCACTTTTATCAAGAGGCTTTTTAGTTCTTCACTTTCTGCCATAAGGTTGGTGTCATCTGCGTATCTGATGTTATTGATATTTCACCTGGCAATCTTGATTCCAGCTTGTGCTTCATCCAGCCTGGCATTTCACATGATGTACTCTGCATATAAGTTAAATAAGCAGAGTGACAATATACAGACTTGACCTACTCCCTTCCCAATTTGGAACCAGTCTATTTTTCCATGTCTGGTTCTAACTGTTGCTTCTTGACCTGCATACAGATTTCTCATGGGGGAAGGTGGTCTGGTATTCCCATCTCTTGAAGAATTTTCCAGTTTGTTGTGATCCACACAGTCAGAGTCTTTGGGGTAGTCAATAAAGCAGAAGTAGATGTTTTTCTGGAACTCTCTTGCTTTTTCGATGATCCAACAGATGTTGGCAATTTGATCTCTGGTTCCTCTGCCTTTTCTAAATCCAGCTTGAACGTCTGGAAGTTCTCTGTTCAAGTACTGTTGAAGCGTAGCTTGGAGACTTTTGACATTACTTTGCTAGCGTGTGAGATGAGTGTTTCCCCATCTATTGGCCATGAAGTGATGGGACTGATGCCATGATCTTAGTTTTCTGAATGTTGAGTTTTAAGCTAGCTTTTTTACTCTCCTCTTTCACTTTCATCAAGACACTCTTTGGTTCTTCTTTGCTTTCTGCCATAACGGTGGTGTCATCTGCATATCTGAGGTTATTGATATTTCTCTTGGCAATCTTAATTCCAGCTTGTGCTTCATCCAGCCCAGCATTTTGCATGATGTACTCTGCACGTAAGTTAAATAAACAGGGTGACAATATACAGCCTTGACATACTCCTTTCCCAATGTGGAACCAGTTCATTGTTCCATGTCCAGTTCTAACTGTTGCTTCTTGACCTACATATAGATTTCTCAGGAGGCAGGTAAGGTGTTCTGGTATTGCCATCTCTTGAAGAATTTTCTACAGTTTGTTGTGATCCACACAGTCAAAGGTTTTAGCGTAGTCAATGAAGCAAATATTTTTCTGGAGTTCTCTGTATTCTTTTCTGGAATACAGTTGTTGAGTGACTGGAAGATGAGCCTGAGGGAGGCGGCAGGAGTTGGAAGCCCAGTTATGCTCCTGAACACAGCTGTCAGCAAAGATATCCATCCTTACCTCTCCCTGCAGGCCCCTGTCTCCCAACCTTCCCCCACTTTGGGTAGTCCCAACCCCAGGTCCTTGTCATGGGAAGGGCCACAAAAGACTTGAGAGTGGTAGAGAGAGAGGGATGTCCCACATGTCAGTGGCCGAGGAGGCAGAAGTCTGGGAAAAGGTTTCCCAGAGAATGGGATGTTGGGGTTGGGTTTTGAAGGATAAGTAGGAGTCTGCTAGGAATAGATGGAGGAGAGGAAAATGAACATTCTAAACAGAGAAAACAGTGTTTATTCCTTACTGTATCCTTCAAAGCCTAAGACAATGCCTAACACAGAGTAGGTGCTTACAAAACATTTGTCACGTGAATGAAAGAGTAACTGAATGAATGTTGATGGAGAGTGCTAGTGCTTTGAGGAACTTGTTGGGGAGTGGAGCACTAGGCTTGGGAGAGGAAGACTGGAGGGGTGTGTGGGGTCATAATCGGCTGGTGCCATAGTGTCAGAGGAAGGATTTATTTATTCATTCAGTACCTATTAAGCACCCACTGCATACCAGGCAAATGCCAGGCACTGGGAGTTGCTCACAGTCACTCATAGTTAGTGGCTCTGCCCAGGTGAGAGGCCTCTTGGGATGTGAGTGAGGCCCCAGCTGAAGTGCATGGGACAGGGAGGAGCCTCCGGGCCCAACCCTGGGCACACTGCAGATTTATGTGGTAGGTGGTGACAGGTCTGAGTTTTGAAAGGTTTGTCGCACAGAATCAGATAACCAGAACACCAGAACTTTGGAATTTCAGGATCTGGGTCTTAAGGGTGAGGCTCCTGTTTTTACAGCTCTTCTGGTGCTTCTGTGGCGGCAGCAGCAGGTCGACTCTTCGTCAGAGCTAACGACCCCAAGAGGTAGAGTGGGAAAACTCAGGGGTGGCAGGAGAGTCAGATCACTCTGTATCCCCCAGTCCCAGGAAGACAGGAATTCCAGGTGGTCGTGGGGAGAGTGAGAACCGAAGAAACCCAGCCCCTGGTGCCCGGCCTGGTGTGGGGTGAGAACAGGAGACATGTCTGGGAGGCGTGGAAGCCTGACACACTCGCATCCTGTCTTCCTGGGGTAACTGAGACCCCACAGGTGAAAGGGGCCACTAATTGGCCTGGCCTAGACTAGGCAAACACAGGCAGTCTTGTTCCAGAGCTTCTCCCTTTCCACTGAGGCTTAGATGGGAGAGAGAAGGGCCCTGACTGCAGAGCATGGGAAAGCCACCCAGAGGGGGTGTCTGGGAGCCCTGAAAGAGGAGGTGACTCCCACATTTGTCCAGTGAGTGAAGCACTGGGGGGCTCTGGCAGGACTTTCTGACGACTGAGGTAGTGAACTCCCTGCCACCAGGTGTGTGAGCAGAGTCCAATGCCCCCTCTTGGAGGGTGGTTGAGAGGTGGGTGCTGGGCTTCTGAAGGGCCTGAGCCCTTGCAGCCACACTGCCAGTATGTAGGTAAAGGGGCCCTACCCAAGCCTTCACCTAGAATGGCCCAGACACGACTAGAACCCGAGCCTAGCTCCCTGGCTCTGGCCTTGCCCACTGGCCACCTTCTCACCACGTGCATCTGCCTTCCTGCCACTACTACAAGTGATGCCCACCAGCTTGAGTCAGAAAAGGCCAGGAGCCATTCTCTACAGGCTCGGTGCCTGTCCCGTCTCCCTTACACCTGCTGCTGCTCTCAAGGGGGTTAGGGCCAGAGTCCCAGGTGTCCAGGCCTTCCCATCCCACTGGCCCTGCTGGCCTGGCCTTGCCAAGTTACCCCACGACAGGCCCCACTTCACAGCAGAGACCGTTAGGCCCTCAGTTTAGGACGTGGAAACAGGCCCCCAATGGAGGCCAGTGGTCCTCTCTGCTTAATGGACAGGATATGGGACTGCATCTCAGCCGCGCACCCACCGCACCTGTGGGCACTGATGTCATTCCCGCCTCCAGAGCTTGTCGGGGTCCTAGGCCGGAGGTAAAGGTCCAAAAACACGCCTGCCGGGTCGCAGGGTCCGGAGCTCAGGCCCTGACCAGAGGGGACGGTGGGTGGAGAGGGCGCAGGGACAATGGGGCGGGCGCACAACGGTCGGAAAGGAGAGACTACGAAAAAAAAAAAAAAAGAAAGGAGAGACTACGAAACCCAAGATGCATTTCATTCCAGAGAAAATCTGGGGATGCTGCTAGAGGAGTGAACCAAGCCTCCAAAAACTACAATGAAGGCGCGGGTGGGAGGGACTGGGCCCAGGAGCGTGACCACGCGAGTAGGCCTGCGGGTCTGGCGGGGCCTGGAGGGTCTGAACAAAGGGCTAGGCGCCCGGTAGAGCCCCGACTCCCGGGTCCGAGGTCCGTGCTCCAGTCCCGTCTCCCCGCCATCCCTGGGGCACCCTGCCCAGGAGGGCCGCGCACGCGCCGCCGCCTGGACGTGACTCGGGCAACGTCCACGCGGAGAGGCGGCGGGGGTGGGGGTGGCATCTGCGGCGGCGGCCGTCGGACAAGGGCACTCGGCCGGAGCTCTTGACCCAGCAATCCGAGTGTTCCCTTGCGCGCAAAGGGCTTCACTTCGGTCGCGTCTCCACTCAGGCACTCTTTTAGCCACCCGGTCATCCTTCAGGGGTCCTTGCATCCCGCTCGCGGCTAATTAGGGGGATGGACGCAGTAGCCAAGGCGACCGTCGGATGGACAGGCACGCGCGCCAACCGACTTCCGGAAGCTGCCGTCTGGTCCCGCCCGGCCCGTGGCGGGTGGCCCAATGACAGAATCAGAAGCGCCAAAGGGGCGGTGCCCGGGCAGCCTTGCTTGTGGCGGTTCCCCGGTGATTGCGCGCTGGGGTTTGAGGCGTTTTTGGTCGTTCGGACGATGCCGTGACGCAGCGCGGCGACAGCGTTGGTGGCGTGAGCGCATTCCTGTGGAGGGAGCCCTTCGGCCGCGTGGGTGGCGCGGCGAGGAGGCAGGCTGCTGTTTGGGGCGTTCGCGGACCCCTTCAGTGGGTGGGGGAGGGGCCGCGGACGGCAAGCGGCTTTCGTCTGCGCGTGCGCCTACCTCTCCGCTGACCCGGCCGCACGCACGCGCATGCTCTGTGCGCGCGGAGCCGCGGTGGCCGGCTGTACTGCGCGTGCGCTCGGAGCAGTCCGCTGAGGAGCGGCGCTGGCGGACGTCGGGCGGGCGGCCGTGACGTCGTGAGGAGCGCTTTAAAGTGCGGGCCGGGCTGGGCGTCTGAGGGTCCGGCCGGGAGTCGGGCCGAGCCTCCGCGGCCGCCCTGCGCGGCATGAGGCCCTGCCGGCGCTCCTGCCCCCCCAGACGCGGAGGAGGAGGGAGTCCCGTCGCCCCCGCCGCCGCATGACCCACAGCCCCTGAGGCCGACCCTCGACGCCCCAGCCGGGCCGCGCGGCCTCGCTCGCGGGCTTGGCGCTGAGGGCCCCTGCGGCCAGGGGCCCGGGCGCGTCCCCCAGAGCCATGCCCGGCCGCCCCGCCCGCAGCGGAGGGCCCTAGAGCAGCGGCGCGGGCCATGGCGGCCGCCAGCGGCTACACGGACCTGCGGGAGAAGCTCAAGTCCATGACGTCCCGGGACAACTACAAGGCGGGCAGTCGGGAGGCCGCGGCCGCCGCCGCCGCCGCCGTGGCTGCTGCCGCCGCCGCCGCCGCCGCGGCCGAGCCCTACGCGGCGCCCGGAGCCAAGCGCAAGTACCCGGAGGACTCGGACCCCGAGCGCAGCGACTTCGAGGAGCAGCAGCTGCAGAAGGAGGAGGAGGCACGCAAGGTGAAGAGCGGCATCCGTCAGATGCGTCTGTTCAGCCAGGACGAGTGCGCCAAGATCGAGGCCCGCATCGATGAGGTGGTGTCCCGCGCCGAAAAGGGCCTGTACAACGAGCACACGGTGGACCGGGCCCCGCTGCGCAACAAGTACTTCTTCGGCGAGGGCTACACGTACGGCGCGCAGCTGCAGAAGCGCGGGCCCGGCCAGGAGCGCCTCTACCCCCCCGGCGACGTGGACGAGATCCCCGAGTGGGTGCACCAGCTGGTCATCCAGAAGCTGGTGGAGCACCGCGTCATCCCCGAGGGCTTCGTCAACAGCGCCGTCATCAACGACTACCAGCCTGGCGGCTGCATCGTGTCCCACGTGGACCCCATCCACATCTTCGAGCGCCCCATCGTGTCCGTGTCCTTCTTCAGCGACTCCGCGCTCTGCTTCGGCTGCAAGTTCCAGTTCAAGCCTATCCGGGTGTCGGAGCCCGTGCTTTCCCTGCCGGTGCGCAGGGGGAGCGTGACTGTGCTCAGGTAACCGCCTGGGAGGAGGGGGCTGCCACGGGAGCCTCCGCTTTCCGCCTCTGACCCGGGCTTTTGTGTGCGGGGCGGGGGTGGGGGTGGGGAAATGGGGTCTGCGTATAAAACGCGGGCGGTAAGAGCCGCGGAGCTAGAAAACTATCCCCAGGGCACCTTTGTTGAGATCGAGGACTTGACCCGAGAACTAGTCTAAAGGCATTTTTCCAGAAGGCTAATTTTAAGAGTCTCTTAACGTTCCTCATTTGAACAAGTCACTTTTCCATTTGGGGTCTCCAGCTCCAAGTGTGTGTGTTTTTAAGAAAATTTGTTGGAATTACTGCCTAACAGTCAGCCCAAGTCTGCCGTTTCTGGTCTGTCAGAGAACGTGTTCGTGGATTCCTTAACAGAGGAGATCCTCACAGAGGAAGGCCCCAGGAGGATTTAACTGATGGTGCTCTCCGTTCCCAGGAGGGGGAGTGGCTGCCCTGGAGCTGAACACATCAGTGGTTGGGCCAGGAGAACAGACTTAAAACGCAGCCCCCCTTGGCTGCAGAAGAGCCCACTGCTGCTTTGTAAGATGTGCCTGTAATCAGGACCAGATGAAACACAGTAAAGCTTGTCTTTTTGCGTGGTGTTCGGCTGTGTAGTTGTGTCAGCACAACTTGGGCTCTAGGCCTGTTTTCATTCCGGGATCCTGCTGAGAATTACCTCCGTTCCCTAGTCCCCGGGAGGAGATTGCCTGCTGGAACACCTTTGCTGTTTCTATGAAGCAGAAAATGTATTTGAAAGCTGCCTCTTTCCGGTACTGAAACAAGCACATCTAGCGATGTACATAAGTAATCCCCAAAACCTCTTAGGAGATCTAGATTGCGGCTATTCAGAGCGGCTTGGTTGACCACCAGATTCTGGTACAGGATCAGGACACACTGTGGTTTTGTTGTGAGCCGTTTTACCTCTGAAGTTCAGTCAGTGCCATAAGCCACTGTCATAGGTAGAAACAGGGTCATTGGAGTTCTCTTAACATCGTGAGGCAAGTCTTCTGTGTTCATTGAGGGGAGCAGCAGAGCCGAGTGATACCAAGGTCTCCCCAAGGGAAAGTTGGGAAAGTTAGCAGCAGAAGCAGTGCTTTGGCTTCATTGTGCATCAAAAAATAGAGGGCCACTTACCTCTCAGGTGCCCACTTGTCACCTGGACCCTGAGCTTCTTAGATCTGTGTGGTGCTTCCAGATTGAAGTCTTAGTGGAGCCCTGTAGGATGGGATTTCCAGGGCAGACTCTCCCAGGTGGCCTGCTGTGTGAGGCAGTTTGGTGCCTGACTTCACTGAAGGGCTCTCTGTCCTAAAAGGGTTTCACTCAAGGGCCATTTGGTCTCTTCATGGGATACTGGTGTCTCACATAATCACAGAATCTATGGGTTGTCAGCTCAAGGTCTCACAGTGGTCTGATGTGTAAAGGGTAGGGGCACAAGAGGCAGTTTGTGACTTTGAGAGTCCCTTTTCCTCCCACACACGCACTCCCTGTATTGAAGAGAAGTTTCAAGTTCTTAAAGTGCAGGTCTGTTAGTGATCAGCAGCAGGATTGCATCACCAGGAAAATTTTCTTCATCTTTTCCTTAGAAGAGTATACAGTCTTGAGGCTTTCCCAGTCCCTTCCTCCTGGGTTCTGACTTGGCTGAAGAGTCAGCGTGGGAGGCTCAGCCCTGTCCTGAAAAGTGCTGCCCCAGGGCTTTGAACCCAGCTGCCCTCTCATTTACTTTGGCATCTTGTGGGCGTTCTCCAAGCCGGCTTTTACGCCTGTGAGTGGGGTTGATGTCAACTTCCAAGGCCTGTTAGAACTAAATCTGGTGATTTAGTGTCTCCTAGAGGGCCCAGCACTGGGTGGGCCCTTACCTGGGTCCTTTCATACACAGGATGACAAGTGTTCCCCTGCTTCTTGTGGGAGAGCCTTTAACAGGGTTCTTCCCCTCATGGAGCTCTTGGCCCGGGGGAGGCCACAGACGGTTAGTGACCGCCCAGGAAAGTAACTGCAGGAATCTACTCTGGAGGGTGAAAGCTTTCAGGAGGAAGTAAGCGGCAGCTTGAAGAGTGACTTGGAGGTGACTGGGAGTAAGCCAAGCAGAGAAGGTTTGGGTGGAGTGAGCGGTTGGGAAGTAGCTGTAGGTGAGGAGCTATGGCTCGAGGCTGACTAGGGGCAGATGGCCCTCATTATAGTTCTCAGAGCCAACCTGGACCTGAGGGCAGGGGCTTTGGTGCGGCTGCCTCGATGAAGCTCTTAAGTCCAAGCTTCTCGGCAGCACTGCTGTTGGCATCTGGGCCGGTTCGTTACTTGTTGCTGGGGGCTGTCCTTTGTGGTGTAGAATGTTTAGCAGGATCCCCGCCTTCTGTCCACTGGGGCTGGAAGCACCTTCTGTGACAGCGAAGAACATCTCTAGATGTTGCCCTATGTCTCCTGCGGGTAAAATGTTCCCCAGTGGAAAGCCACTACTCTTGGGCTCTGGACACCCCCACTAATTTAAGCCCTCCAGGCCCTGCTCGCTTAGCTTTCTCAGCTTGCTTGCTGTGCAGGTGGGTGAACACCTGCCTGTTGGTGGTGCCTCTTCAAGTCCTGCTTGGGCTCTTCCCCAGGTTGGTGGGAGAGGAGCTTGCATTCACTTCCCAGTGTATCCCAGCCCAGAGCTGTGAGCTGCCCATAGGAAGGGACTGGTGAAGACAGTGGTTCTGTACAGATGGGGAGGGTTCTAGTCACTCTCATCTGACTCAGACTTGTGTTGTTCATGGCAGTGGGGGGTGTACCCGTCCAAGGCAACGTGGCAGGAGTACAGTTTTGTATTTAACAGTTGTTGGCATGGATTTCAGTGTGTGGCAAACATTGATTCAGCAATGTCCAAATGTGGGTATTTAGAGCAACGCCTCACAGACCCTTCTGGAAGTGCTTTTGTAACCTTTCCATGTTGGGCCTCAATAGGTCCTCTCTTAATGTGGTTTTCTAGGGAAATAAATATCTTTTATATTTTCTTTTTATATATCAGTTCATTCCATATTCCTTCTCCTGTTCTCTGTATAGTAAATGGCAGATTAAAACAGATTTCAGTTGGATTAACTGGAATAATTACAAGCCTAATTGCTTACTTGTGCTATTTTTAATCACTGCTTCTTGGGTTGTGGTTGTGGTGGCCACGTGCCCAAAGACCCAGGCCTGTCTGAGGTGGCAGGGTCGCCCGGCCACAAGACATGCTGTGGTGAGCACAGCCTGTGACCTCTAGATAACAGTTGATGTTGGGTGGAGTGGGCACCCTGTCAGTTCTGGGCAGAGGACTGATTTTGTTAAGCTGGTTGAAAGTAAAATTTAGCTTTCTGGCTTAAAATAGTCAGGAATGTAGGGCAGATAGGTCTGGGCCACATCTCTTGTGTGGAGTCTTCTGATTCCATGAGAGGGGGAGGGACCTCAGGGGGAAGTCAGGGCTGTTTATTCTCAGGAGGAGTTCTGGGCCAGGTGTGTTGGCTGGCCTTGGTTCTCCCAGGCCTGACTAGAAGGCAGAGGGCAGCAAAGGGAAGGAAGCAGGTGGGCTGGTGACAGTCTCAGTCATGAAGCTCAGCGGAAGCTCTAGAGAGCCATTTTCAGCTGGGCAGTTGGTGTGTGGCTGATGCTAGCTACTCAGAGGCAGGGGTTCATCTTTGTGCACTTCTTCTCTGGGAGTGGTGGGAACACCTGTATCCTTTGCCGAGGTCGGTGAGGCCCACTCAGACAGACTGGACCTTGTCCCTGGGAAACACAGATGGGCTTTTCTTCCTCTCCCTCCTCACTGCATTCCCACCCAAAAAGCAAAAACCGGCATAGTGGTGACACTGAAACCAAGAGTTTGATATGAGTTCCAGTGCCACCACTTTAGCTGTTGGCCTTTGGGCAGGTTACTTAATCTCTCTGGCCCTTAGTTTGCCTCCGCATTGTAGGGCTATTGACATCCTAGATCTGTTACGGAAGATTGACTCTCTTTCACACTACTGAAGCTTGAGGTTTTGGTAGAGAGTCTGGAGATGAGCTGCTTCTGTGCTCAGCTGTGTTCTATTTATACCTTGATGTGTACAGAATTGGGACTTGGAGCGGGTTGACTGCCTTCATTCTGGGTTCAGAAAGCCCCAGGACTGCTTCATCGTAGTGGCTGTGTGTCTTCTAGGGGTTCAGGTGTGGTTATAACTTGAGCCTGAGTTCACAGTTCTGCTTCTGTGCCCAGGAGGCTAGCCTGCTGCCCCTCCCCTCCCCCCTCCCTAAGCCTCAAGGAGGTCTTGTAGGCCTCTCACAGGTGAGGCAGGTTCATGAGGGCTGCCAAAGCAGCTAGCCCCCGTTGGAGGGAGGCTGTCATCAGGCAGTCCCTCCATCTCTGGTTCTGTCTGCCCTGAGCAAAACCGTAGTAGATGGGCAATGGCAGCCACCTTGGAACTGTGCCTTAATAAATCTGTGTGCAAGGCTGTCCCCTTGAGGAGAGGCGTGCAGTCCTGCACAATCCCTTATAAAGAGTCTTCCAGACTCCTCTGACCTGCACCTAATCCTCTGAGGAAGGACTAACTTAGTGCAGTCTCTGAGTCTTCAAGGCAGCAGAAACATCGAGCTCAACACAGATGTCATTTACCATCTGCTGCAGGCAGAGATGTGGAAGGCCTTTGCAGAGCTTTGTCTTGTAGGGAAGACAATTGCCACAAGCCCGAACAGTAGTAGTTAAGAGACTTGGGTGAGCGGTTTGGGGAAACCCAGCCTAGAGGGTTGAGCAGAGCTTCCC
This sequence comes from Bos indicus x Bos taurus, assembly GCF_003369695.1. Lineage (NCBI taxonomy): Eukaryota > Metazoa > Chordata > Mammalia > Artiodactyla > Bovidae > Bos > Bos indicus x Bos taurus. Next base: position 35,508,612 of record NC_040094.1, on the reverse strand, counting down.
AAGGGAGGAGAGACTCTTGAAGAATCACTCTAAGGTGCAGCGTGGTGGGTGGCAGCCAGGCTCTGGCTCTGTGTGCTGGTGATGCACTGGTCACTGCTGCGTAGAGAGGGCTGTGAAGGGCCCTGTCCAGGGGCATACCATCCCGAGGTGCTTCCTCCTCTCTCCCTGTGAAAACAAAAGGGTGGGAGGCGCCAGCACTTTTCTTCATGCCAAGGGTAGGACTGGACCCAGGGCATATTAAATTTCAAGTTGGTGGAATGGGACTTTCAAACAGTTTCTCTTGTAGCCAGTAGGTTCCTTGGCAGTAAATAATCTCCTTTGGTCTCTGCTGAACCATTTCTGCTGAAATTCAGACCGAAGAGCTTCCATTGATCAGGACTTTGAGCCTCCTACTTCCAGTGGAGCCTGATACTGAGGAGGGGTCAGTAGGTTGTGTCAGAAGTTCAGGAAAACCAGTGCTAGTGAGCTGTTGAGGTGGAGTCTGTGCAGTACCGCCTCTGTCCTAGTTCTGAGGTTGGGCTGGGTGGCAGGAACCTGGCCTGGCTTGCAGAAAGAATTTCTGCAGCCTTTGGGAGGTGGGGACAGGTAAAATTTGATCAGCATCTGGATTTGCAGCTTCTGTGTTATGGGATGCAATTCCTTGTTGAAGATGGGAAGTCAGGGCCCTTGGCAGCTCCTGTAGCCAAGTCAGACAGGTTAGTACCACTAACCTGTTAGCACAAGTTAGGTCCTTCCTATTAGCACAAGGAAGGTTGCCTGCAGCCAGTACTACAGATGTTGGCCATAGAGATGTGCCTTGGATTGCTTTTTGGAAAGTCCTGGATTTACATGGGACTGTCTCACAGCCCATACCTGTGCTTCCCCAAAGTGAAGTGACAAGAGAGCACAGGACAAGGTCTAGAGCTCCCAGCTCTGGGAGGGGCCCAGGAGGCCTCTGCTGCAGGCAGAGCCTGGATCTAGGCGGTCCAGGGCCCCTGGCTGGTGTCAGCTGCTTGGTAAATGTGGGGTGCCAGGCACCCCACATTGTCTAACTGAATTCTCACAGTCGTCCTGCAGGTGGACCTCCCACTACTCCTCTCCAGGGTGCCAACCAGGAAGACCTAGGACGTAATTCTCCTGGACGAGAGGAGGCACTGACCTCTTTTTAAAATCTTAGCATGAGTCACCACTAAGGAGTCATAAGTCATAGAACACAACCACACCAGCACCTGAGAACCTGCTGCTGTCCCTGCACATGGAGGCACTGAGGGTTCAACCCAGCATGCAGCTCAGCTGAGGTGACAGAGCTCAGGTTCTTCCCAGGTCCCTTCAGCTACGGCATCCTGTATGGCATTTCTCTCTGGGCCTCCAGATATTAATAGGTGTTATTTGAGAGAACGTTCTTTGGTCAGTGCTCAGTTAAATGAAGTCAGCAGATTCTTTTGCGGTAGTAATTCTCAGATCCTTTAACGTACCAATGCTTTTTTAAACTCATTAGTGTTTTCAGATTGATTTGACTGTGGATATTTGTCTGTAGTTTCTCCTGGGACTGTTATTTACAGAGAAAATGGAAAAACTGGCTGAGGAGCAGCTCAGAGGGGAAAATTCCTAACATAAGGGTCCTTTCCTCCCACCTTCAGCATGGCTTCAAATCAGATCTTCGTATCAGGCGTGGTTCTTTCTTGGACTTCATTTGCTCTTGCATCCAGTTCTTGCCCAAGTTGGGGGAGCCTGGCCATTTTGAGAAGTCCTTCAGAGACCTGCCGTGTTTCTGACAGCTGAGAAGGAGCTGACTGACTGCTGAACACAGGATTGGTGGGGGGGCAGGCCAGGGGACCCTGAGCAGGAGGAGGAGGCCTGTGGCTGAGTGTCTTTTTGGCTGTGGCACTCCTTGTGCTCAGTTGGGTAACTTGGGGTTGGGGGTGCCTTTTGGCTGCCGGGTCCCCAGTGAGGGCATGTGCTCAGGGAGCCGAGTTTGCTTCCAAAGTTCCAAGTTGGAGAGACATTAGCTGTGAAGAGGACAGCCATCTACCCACACTCACTGGTCTGAGCAGTTTTAAAAATCATGTAGCTTGATGAAAATAAATAGATACTTGAGTGTGATGGGAATTCTTAAAACATTCCAAATACAGCTGTCATCAGGATTTTGGATCCCCTAAAAAAAAGGCTGTGGAAAGCTTTTTTTTTCTAAGTAGACAAATTCTCTTTTTGCCGTAGTTCTCTCTGGTGACTCAGTGCTATCAGTGTCTGCTTTGGTCTCCTCTGCCAGCCCAGGGGTGGGGTGGGGGGAGGGGATGCGGTTCTTCTCCCCGTGGTCTGGCCTGAGTCATTCTGCCTGCCTCCAAAGCCACTCAAGGTGTGCCCTCTCGGGGGCCCTTTGAAAGGGCTTCTTGCTTGTGCAAGGAGATTTCCTTCTGGGCTTCTGCTTCAAGACCCACCTTTACCTCATCCCAGGTTTTCCCTTAATGATTTCTGGGCAGAAATATCATGAATCTTAACACATTATTTCCTTCTGTGTAGATCCTTGAACCTCTTAAGTAAGGGGGCAGAGGGTGGCCATAAGACCAGGACCCTATTTCTGCCCCCCCACCCGTGGGATCTTTGGTTCTCCATCCATGCTCACATGCTATTTCTTTTCAGTGGATACGCTGCTGATGAAATCACCCACTGCATCCGGCCTCAGGACATCAAGGAGCGCAGAGCGGTCATCATCCTCAGGAAGTGAGTGCCCTGGTGTCTGGCTCCCTCTGTCAGTAGCCCTCAGTGTGAGGGCTGAGCAAAAGCACACACTCCCAGGGTTTGTGACCTGGGTCTTGAGACAGGGTTTGGGGAGTATTCCTCCCGACCCTGCCTCTCCCACCTCTTCCTTTCCCTTCCTCCTTGGTTCCGATCTGTTGCGTGTGCGTTTCACTGAATATTTTTAGGTGTCCCTCAGCAGCTTGCTGTAAAGTTGCCTGAGTTTTCACTTCTGTGAGGAGAAGGGAGTGAGGAGAGGGGACGAAGGTAAGTGGCTGGCTGTGTGTTCAGCAGGTGCGTGCCTTGTGGCTGTCCCTACTCTTTGGCCGGGGGTCAGGGAAGCAATGATCAACATGGCCAATCCTGGCATCTCCAGCACTTTCGTGTGTGTGTTCACAAGCGGTACTTGGACTGAGCTGTGCAGACACTGGGTCAAGACAGTCCTCCCTGGATGGAGGCTGGCATCTTGAGAGGCTGGCTGATTGCTCAGGTTGTGTGGAAATCAATGAGCAGGGCGGGGCCCGTGCCTAGACCCAGGCTGGAACAGAATGTCCTATAACTTGTCTTATTTTTTTAAAATTAACCTTATTTTTTAGAACAGATTTAGATTTATAGAGGCATGCAGACAGCAGAGTGCACTCTGTCCCCTCCTGGTAACGTCTCATGTCAGTGTGGCACTTTCATCACAGTCGGGAAACCAGTAATGACCTGGACGATTAACTCAAGTCCATCCTTTATTCACACGTCCCGGTTCCTCCTCACGTCCTCTTCTGTCCCAGAAGGACATTTGGTGGTCATGTCACTTCTGTGTCACACCTGCTGTGATACCTTTTCAGACTTGCCTAACTCGTAATAACACTGACCTTATTCGTGATAACAATGACCGGCCAGGTATATGGCAGAAGGCCCTCAGCGGGGGAGTATGCAGTGTTGCCTCATGCACACTGGTTGTGGGTTTGGCAAGGAGGCCGCAGAGGGGCAGTGCCCTTCTTGTCACATCACTACCCGGGCACAGGGCCTTCCATTGTCCACACTGACCTCAAGCGCCTGGCTAGGGTGATGATGTTGGGTTTCTACCTCTACAGTCACTGCTGCCCTCCTGTCCACGCTGTCCTCTCAGCAAGGACGTCGCTATAGGTGGCCCACACGTGAGGAGTGGGGGCTGAGTGCCACCTCCTTGAAGGCCACTCGGGATCTTCTGCAGGAGATTGTTCTGTCCCCCTTGTTTACTTCGTTCTCTCATTTCCTGATGGCAGCATGGACTCATGGTATCTATTCTGTGCTCAACTTGTTTCCCCTTTGGCCACTGTGCATCCTCACTTCCTGGCCTACCATCTTTCTCTCTAACTTGAGTTTGTGACTTCACCATCTTGGCCCTTTGGGTCCAGACTCCAGAGTATTGTGATGGTGACGTCTTCAGCGTGGTTCTGCCACTTTGCCAGATCAGAACATTGAGTCTGTCATCTGTAGAATGGAGCTGTGGACGGTCCTGCGGTGCAGGTACAGCCCTGGGCGCCAAGGGGAGCACCAGACAGCGGTCAGCCTGGCAGCCTCTCTCCTCTGGCCTAAGGATATTCCCAGAATCCATCGGAAGAAGGTTTTTCATCTGTCTTTATGCTTGCATTTCCTGTGGTTCCCAGTGTATTCCAGAATCCATGACCTGAAAATGAGGCAGCTGAGTGTCGCTCCTCTCTGGCCTCCCTCCCCAGTGATTTCTTGTCAGATGTGCCTGGGACCTCCAAGAACAGCCGGAGATAGGTTTTGTTTGGGAACCGGGGGTGGGGGGGAGTGGAACCAACACGATGCCTCCCATTGTCCCTCCCAGCCCATCATGATAGCCTGTACAGGGAGCTCTTCACTGGACGTGCGGGTGAAAGTGGCCAGAGTCCGAGTCATCCTTCCTTGGGTGGTGGCTCCCGTACCTGGCTGCCCGAGCTGTGTGCTCGGGCTCGGTGGGCTAGGAGTCTGCACTCTGGCCAGCTGAGCCCTTGCCAGTGTTCTGACCTTGGAGAATGGCTGCTGTGGGTAACTGGGGCTCTTTGACCTTCTGACCTGAGTGGGCCCAGGAGCCAGCCAGGGACTGGGCTGGAGGACAGAAGCACAGACCTTGGAAAGGGGGCAGAAAGGGATGGGTGGATGTGCAGGGCTGCTGAGGTATGCAGTGGCCAACTGTAAGCAGCTAACCTGGGGAGCAGAGAAGAGGAGGCCCGCGCTGTCACCTGCTGAGTGAGAGTCAGGTCCTCTCAGTGTCTGGGCTGTTGACTGCTCCTCGCTGCCATTAAAGGACCCGCAGCTCCAAGGATGGCCTGTGAGCTGATGTCCCAGGCTCTTGAAGCAGCGGCCTCTGTTGGGATTACTTTCCCTTCGAACACGGTCACCTTCTGATCCACAGCCACCCCACTCCCCACGCAAATGACCCACATCTACACACTGAAAGTTGGTTAATCTAGCTGTCCTTCAAGACTCAAAGCTCAGCCATTTTGACACTCGGAAAGCAAAGGAGGCTGGAAGAACCGTGTTCATCTGGGCCCTGGCACTGAGGTAGTCCAGAGGACAGCTCTTGGCAGTGAGGAGCAGCACCAAGTGGAAAAGGACAAGGTGGCAACTTGATGGAGAGGGGAGCATCCTGGCTTAGGCGCTGCCAGGGGTCACAGATGTGGCCTTGTTGGGTGTCCTTGAGTAAGGTCCCCTCGGGTGGGCTCTGGGCACTGAGCCCCGCCCTGTTCCCTGTAGGTAGGTGGGGGAGCCAGCACTGCCTTCTCCTGGGTTTGGATAAAGATCACACAGGCTGCTGAGAGTGGGCCTGGGGGCTCTGTCACCACTTCAGGCTGGTCAGCACTGGGGTAGTCTTTCTAAAGCCCTCATGGGGGAGATGGGCAGATGGTGGCCAGGTGCTTTCTGATTCAGCAAAACATGGCTCCTTTGCAGGTGGGTAATGCTGAGTCTTCACTCAGGACGTGGTGTCGTAGTTTCTTGCCTGGAGGCTGGGAGTGACCTTAGGAGAGCCTCCCTGAGTGCATTCCTCAGGCTGCAGCTCAGTGTGATAATGTGTTGGGGTCACAACAAGTAAATGGCTGAGTGCGGCTTTGGACCCTGGTTTCCTGGTGCTGGCTCTTGTGGCCGGCGGTGGTTTGCATAGTGGAGCACCCTGAGCCCCACCCTGGGGTGGGTGCTGTGAGTTGAGAGAGTCTGGAGCCTCATACAGAAGGGCTTTCTTGCCTCTGCTGTACTAGTAGAGAACGGGGGGCTGAGGGTATTTTAAGTGGCAAGGGGGCTACCCTCCAGGATGTGGGGTAAGGTCACAGCTGCAGGTCAGTCAGCCCCTCAGTGCCCCCAGGCTCCTGGCATGTTGCTGTTTCCTAGCCCGCCCAGTGCAGGTTTCCCAGCTGATGGGTTGGGGTCATGGCAAGGATGTTGTGCTCAAGTCAGGTGCAGCGGGAGGAGGGAGAGCCCAGGCGCAGGGAGGCCTGTGTCTTTAGGAAGAGGGCAGGAAGCCCTTACCAGGGCTTCAACTAGGGGATCACTGCACGCCTGTCATCTGGGCCCTGTGGCATGGCTGTGTGGAGCCCTGCCTCCTGGGGCTCTGGCTTAAGCTCATGTGGTGTGGTGTGGTGGTTGCTAGGCTGCATGACTGGAGGAAGCTGCCCTCAGGGCCTGGATGTTCTATAGCCCTGGGTCCAGGGGCCAGTCTGCTGGAAGCCCAGGACCGTGTATGTGCTTGGGCTGCTTCTCTCTTTGGGGAACTGCTCAGGTATCCTTCTGGCCCCCTGACCACAGCAGGCTGCTGCAGCACCTGTCTGAGGACTGCTGGTGGTCCTTCTGGGGGAGGGACAGGGCATGGGCTAAGTCTGATGCTTAGAGCGGCCAGGGCACTCGAAGATGAGGAACACTCAAGACGTACCTGCCTTGGTACCCCAGTCTCCTTGCCCCCTTGGAAAGGCCAGGCTTTGTGGCACAGGTCACGTTGGGGCCAGAAGTCACAGGTGGTTGGCAGCGGGGCCTGAAGAGCAGACTGTTTCCCCGTCTCTGAGAAGCCGTGGTCCACCTCCAGGGACTGCTCTCAGCTCTACCGCAGTGAGGAGGCCCACCTGGGCCTCAGGGGAACCCGGGATAGCAGCTGTGGACTGAGTCCACTGACTGGGTCTCTGATTTTGCATTCTTCCCCAATCTGAGGGCAGTGCCTGGGACAATCAGCCCTTTCCTTTCCTCTCAGGTCATGTGTTAACGTGTTCCATTAATGTTTGGCCATGCTCCGTTGGTTCTGGCTTCCCCCGTACCTACAACCAATCTATGCTTTGTCTTGGGAACTCTCCTGACACACCTGGAGTGCGTTGCTGTGACCCCTGGACGTTGACTCAGATCTATAAGGAAGATCTTTGTTTCTTCTACCACTGGAGGAGGCCCAGACCTCATAGCTGGAACTGGGCTTTCTGCCTCCAAGCTTGTGGCTCTGTCCACTGAATCCTGGCCTGTGCCCTGGCCTTGGCTGCCCTTTAAGAGGGGTGGGCTCTGAAGGTGGGCTCTGGGCTGGAGGTCTGGCTCTAGCCTGGCTTCCTGCAGCTTGGTGGCTGTTGGAAGTAGAGCTCCTCCATTGGTTGTGAGATGTACTTGTCATAGCCTCTAGGGAGTGTCAGGAGCCCTTCAGGGCCCCAAGCTCGTAGATCCCCAGAGTGGCTGGGGAGACTGGCTCCTGGTAGAGCCACCTCTGATCACCCCCTCCCTGTGGGCTGATGTGACAGTGGTGGAGTGCAGGTGTGGGAAGTTGCCCTTTCCTGTTCTTCTCTCAGGCAGCTAGAGAGAGAGCTGGCCCGTGGGCCCACAGTGAGGGCCTCCCACTGTTCAGGCCGGCCGCCGTAGTCCCAGCAGCTCAGGAAGGTAGTGCCCACAGGCTCAGTGACTGCCAGCCCTGCCTGCGTGGCAGGGTGTGCCTTCTAGCCCCAGAGGTATGGGCCAGACTCTCCTCTGGCCGTCTGCACTCACCTGACGAAACTACCCAGTGGTTCTGGGCCCTCAATCCTGCCCACACAGGCTTTCCTGCCCGGGGGTGTGCTCCCAGCGCCACTTCTTCCCAGTGCCCCTGGCCCTGAAGGAGGCAGCTTGTCTTGGGTCTCTGGACCCTGAGAACTGAGAGAAGCCTTTGCTCAGAAGGGGAGGGATGTGACTAGCTTGACTCTTGAGGGCAGCTTCAGGGTGCATCTTCCTCTTGCTACCAGGTCCTGTCGCCTGGGGTCCCCAGAGGGGAGGCTGAGACTGGTGGGCCAGTGTAGCCACGCTCCTCTGGCTTCTCCATCTAAGAGGCCAAAGCAAAGGGACAGGGACACTGGCCCTGCCTTCCTGTCCACCAGTTTGAGTCTGATGACATCAGAATACTGGTTCCCTGATGCAAAGGCGTCCCCTGCTGACCTCCAGAGAGTTACCCCAGCCCAGGTTTGGAGCCCTGTGGCTCCTACTTGCCAGGCCTGGAGTCACACCTAGACTAGCGCTCTCTCAGGACTTCCAGGACACATGACCTCCCTCCTCACCCAGTTTTCCTGTCTATTGTGAGGACTGGATGCAGTTGTTCCCAAGAACCCAAGGCAGCTCTCACGTTCCCTTCTGCTCTTTTCCCCCAGTGTTCTCGGGGAGGCTGTCCTTTGAGTCCTGCCTGGCCACAGCACCTTCTTCAGGACCCAGTTGCCTTTTGTGCCCAGCAGCCCATGGCAAAGGTGCCTTCAGGGCCTCCTGCCAGCTGCACCCCCGGCTTCTCTTGCCACCTGACTTGCTGGCTGTCTCTGATCACACAAAAGACCTCGGGCTTCTCAGAGGCTTCCCATACCAGCTTCCCCCTGGCCTGACATCATAAAGGACTCGATCGCTGCCCTGGGCTGCCCCCCACCCACCTTCTCCATCCTTTCTTCCTGCGTCTTTGACTAGGCAGTGTGTTCCAGTGCTTGGTGGAGGCTTTGCCTTCAGAATCCCTCTGACCTTGGCTTGGTCAGTGTTCAAGAACCAGCAAAGGCTACCAGGTGGCTGTGGTGGGACCAGAGCTATGAGTGAATGTGGAGCTGGGCCTTAGGCCTCTTTGGGCTCTGCCTCTGTTCGCTTCCAGCCCTTCCACACGCTGGACCTGGGGACCTTCCTGTCGGGTCTCCAGGCAGGGGTAGGCATGTCTGGGAGTGTGGGATCCCCAGTCCTCTGGCAGGTGCAGCACACATCCCCAGAGGGTCTCTAGGCCTGAGAGGGGTGAGGTGGGGCCACCCTGTCCGGCTGAGAGAGCCTAGGGGTCCTTTCCCTGGGGCAGCAGAGTCTTTGCAAGTCAGCCAGACCAGTCCCTGGTTGACCCACGAGGAGACCAGAGCACAAAACAGAGAGTGCTGGCCTCACTTAGCTTGGCCAGAGTTGGTCTGATGGGGCCATGTCCTCCCCAGAGGCCCACGGGTGACCCCACGTGCGTTTCCTTTGCAGGACGAGATTAGATGCACCCCGATTGGAAACCAAGTCCCTGAGCAGCTCCGTGCTGCCACCCAGCTATGCCTCAGATCGTCTGTCGGGAAACAACAGGGACCCCGCTCTGAAACCCAAGCGGTCTCACCGCAAGGCAGACCCCGATGCTGCCCACAGGTACTCAGCTGTGGTCCCTCAGTGCAGGCCAGCAGAGTGGTGCCACCGCCTGACTGCAGAGTGAGATGGGTGGGTGGTCTGGGGTAGGTGGTTCGGAGCCTGCCATCGCCCATTTTTTCAGAGCCTTCTGTCCACTTTGCTGCAGTTGGTGGTGTTCCCAGCTAAGCCCTGACTACCTTCCTGTGGGGATGCTGCAGGCCTCCCCTTGCTCAGGACACGCTAAGGTGCTCCTGTGGGTTCTGTGGGAGTTCGAGGGGAAGTGAGGGACTTGGAAGTTTGCGGAGCAGGGTTTCCTCCCAGTAGGGTTCTGAGGAAGCTGTTTACACTGAGACTGGAGGATGGGATGGTATGTAGGAAGGGCAGTACGGTCAGAAGGTGTCATGTAGGCTGAAACCACAAGACAGGAAGAGCTTGGTAGTTCCTCGGGGAGTGGGGCTGGTGAGCAGAGAGGGAGAGTGGGCGTTGAGGAGGACTGAGAAGCCAGGGAGGCAGCAGGACCAGGCAGGGTCTCAAGGCTGCGATAGGAAGGCCACCTTGTGTCCGGCAACCTTCTCAGTGTCCTGGGGTACAGACTCAGAGCCCAGCAGACCCACAGGGTGATTGGGGAATGTCTTAGAAACCGGGTTTGGGGGCACTGGCACCTCGTGGGGCCAGGGCACGGGGCAGTGCTTCTGCCAGTACTGCCCCCACAGAGAACTGGCCAGCTGGGGTGACTGGGTAACGCATCCCCAACATTTCCCCACAGGCCTCGGATTCTGGAGATGGACAAGGAGGAGAACCGGCGGTCTGTGCTGTTGCCCGCACACCGGCGGGCAGGCCGCTTCAGCTCCGAGAACTACCGGCGCAAGTCCTACGAGCCCGGGGAGGACTGCTCGGAGGCGGCGGGCAGCCCCGCCCGCAAGGTGAAGATGCGGCGGCACTAAGGCCAGCGCCTCCGGACTCGCGTGATCCTCACTAGCTGCCCCTCCTTTTGTTCTGTTTTGAGGGTTCCCCCCCTTTTTTTATTATTCTATTTTTTTCCCCTTGGTTTGTTGCCTGTTAAGGCTGAAGAACGGGATTGGCCAGGACCTGGTTCTCTTGTTCTGGGTTTCCTCCTGGATGGAAAAGCTGTTGGCATCTGTAGGCACAAAAGCGCACACTGGAGGGGCCAGTAGAGGCATGGAGAGCTATGTCAGGCTGGGTTATTTAAAAACAGCGAAATGTTTTGGTTAAGAAAATTCTTGTTGCTTTAAATGTAAATCTTCTCAGTGTTGTAAATGAAGTTCTGTCTCCCTCTTCTCCCACCTATGTCTGCACTGGGGTGAGGTCCTGCTGGCTCTGCAGGGGGCCTGCTGCCCTCCCACAGCTCACCTGCTCTCCAGGCCCAGCAGCTCACGTGGATACCCCTCCTGCCGCTGTTGGGGGGATGACGCGCAGAAGCCTGGATGGTGTCAGCCCCTGCTGCCCTAGAGCTGTTACTGGCTGAGACCTCGGGCTTCCTGCATGCCCTCTGGCCTGCTCTGCCCACGGGTCCCCGGCTGCCAAGGAACCGGCTGCAGTGGTCCTGACCTCTTGCTGGGAGCCCGCCTCTTTGCTGGTCGCTCCTTTGAAGCATATGCGTGCGATTGTACGGAATAGTTATAGACCTGCCATGTTAGGCAGTTTTAGGAGTTGTTTCTAGCTGGAGGGACTGGTGTCCTTCCAGGCCTAGTGTTTGGGGTATGGAAAGTTGTTGTGGTGTGTGGTAGGGTTTTGTTTTCTTTTGTTGTGAGTTTTCATTTTTTTTCCTTTGGCCTCCTGGCTTTTTCCTTTCCTTTTCTTTTCTCGTCCATCGACCAGCGTGGGCCTTCTCCCTATGTCATCCCCCTAGGAAGGGCCCTCCTGCAGCATGCATCCAGGGCCAGAGGTTGGGCCTACAGATGGGGTGGGAGCCTCCTCCACCTCAGGCATCAGACCTGGGGAAGGGGCTTTTAAAAAATAGTAACAAAAGGGGAAAAAAGTAAAGTTTTTGGCAGTTTTCCACCCACTCATCGTTTAGGGCTGCAAGGTTTTGCTGATCGCGGTTCCTTAGGAATGTTTGCCAGCAGGCCTAAGACCCAGGCTCACTGAGAGTGGAGCCCCTCCCAGTCCCTAGGCTGCCCCATGCAGGGGCTGGTCCAAGAGGAGGCTGCAGAGAGCTGGGCAGCCACCATCAAGAAGCCCCTTTTGGGGCCAGAACTCCTTTGCCAGCGTGGATTCCTCAAGTTGGGACTTCGTAACTAAAGCAGTTGCAGTTGTATTTTTTTTACAGCTTTTTTCCCAAAAATGATTTGTAGTTGTGTGTGCAGCACTTTGCCCTGATATGTGTGCTCTACAATAAAAACCAAATCTAATATATTTTGAAACAGTTGTCTGATGCTGTTGTAAGAGAGGATTTGCCTTTCTTCCTTAATCCCTTTGTTTTGCCCTGAAACCCTGAAGGGGGTGGGAGGGCAGAGTCCATTGCCCACCAGGACTCCAGAGGAGGTGAGCAGTTGCTGACCCAGGGCTGAGGACTGGCTCGCCCACTGTCTTTCTCGAACTGCTGTGAGGATGGACTTTGTAACCCATGTGTCTGGATGCTCGTTGTGGGCACCATGGACCAACAGGAGCCGGGATCCTGCTCTGCCAAGTTGCAGATGCCTGTCTTTTGGAGTGATCAGAGAGGCTGCAGGCCAGTGGAGGAGGAATAGCATGAGCAAAGGCAGGGAGAGCCTGGCCTTTGTAGCAAATGCACTAGTAGTTTCATTCAAAACTGTCAAGTTCCTGCGTGTGCTGGCCAAGCCCTCACTGTGGCCCCGTGGTGAGCACAGCCCTTTGAGCCCCTGCTTTCAGGGTGAGAGTGTAGAGCTGAGGGTGCAGATGCCAGGGCCCAGGAGCTTCTAGTCCCTTCAGATCCTGGACCTGGTTTCCAGGTTCTGGTCAGGGCTTTGGTCTAGTCTCCGTCATTCACTCCCAGTGCCCAGAGTCACTCTGCTTGGCCGAATTCTTGCTGTGAATACCTGGCAAGCCACGTAGTTCCTCATTTAACAGGGAGAGGAGAGTCTATAGGGAGCAAGTGAGTGGCCAGGGCTCAGGCCTGCAGATTGGTGACAGGATGTGAAATGAAGATGGGGTGAGCAGAGCTTCCCTGTGGTCTGTGGCCAGTTGAGCCTGCAGGGGTAGCTACTGGGCTGGGCAGATGGGCCCTGGCCGAGCTGTGGAGCTGAGAGGAAGGTCATCCAGAGCACATGGAAGGGGCAGCTCCCTGACTCTGCCTGGGCTTGACTCAGGGGTCACAGGATGGGCGCTTGTGTGGAGGACTGCGAGAGACTCCCCTCTGCCACTGCGACAAAGCCAGACCTGGGTCCTTCCCAGTCCCTGAGTAGTGAGGCCCTTTGCCTTGCAGGACTGAGGGATGAGGCTGGAGGATGGAGGGTTCAGCCCTCGGAGGTCCTGCTATGTCTCTGGCTCTGGTTTCTGTCCCTGTACAGTGGTTCTGTGGCATGCCATCTCTGAGACTGTACCCAGGCAGTTGGGGGGCCTAAATCCGATTCCCTGAATCAGACTGTCCCCAGACCTCTGCTGGGGCACCAGTGTCTGGGCCATGTGCCGAGTCCCATCTCTGCCCCTGCCCAACCCTGTGTACAGTAGGTGCTCTAACAACATCTGACTCCAGCCTCTCCCATCTGGGCAGCCCATCCCATTTCCATAATCCTGTTGTGTGGTGAGGGAAACTGAGGCCTGAAGTCACATCCATTCATTCAGAAAACATCTGCGTGTCTGACTGCTGAGGGTATGAGACCATCTGATGTGTGTCACATACACGCGAGGTTTCTGTAGGTCGTGCCAATAGGTGTGTAGCACCTACATTACCAATAATAGAGCACACAGCACTTGTAAGCTCTGTTTAGCCAGTTGTTTCTCACAGGATGCTTGTATTTGTTGTTGCAGAACTCTTCTATCTGGAGCTCACCCGTGGTAATTCAGCCACAATATCGTGAATGGAGTTGTACTCCATCTGCCTGCATTGCTTTCCTGTGGCTGCAGGAACAGTCACAAACCTGGTAGCTTAAAACAACAGACATCGATTTCCTCACAGTTTGGAGGTCAGAAACCCAAAATCACTACCCCTGGGCTAGAATCTGCCCATTCACATTCAGCTGTCTCCAACAGCGCCTCATGGCTGTCGACATTGCTTAACTTGTGGGCACACAACTCCAGTCTCTGCCTCTGTGGTCACATGGCCACCTCCTCTTCTGTGTCCCACACTTCCTCTGCCTCTCCCTCATTAGAGCCCATCTGAATAACCAAAAATAATCTCCCCATGTAAAGAGCTATAATCACATTTGCAAGGTTAAAAGAAATGTAGAACAATTTACATTCTGGGGATTAAGGTCTGATCACCTATGGGGGCCATTGTTCAGCCTGCTACACCTCTCTTCCCAATAAGTGTGTCATTAAATTTGATATATGACCTATGACTTCTCATCATTGAACAAACTTATTTGGGTTGAAATGTTTGAGTCTCAACACTACATTCCAATTTAATCTGCATCATCAATACTTTCTTCATTGAAGTCTTAAGTTTAAACCTGTGCTGTCTAACATGGCAGCTGCTTGGCAGCCACTGGACAGCCTGGCTGCAGTGTGGCTGGTTTGAACTGAGAGGAACTTGAGATGTCAAATATACACCAGAATCTGAAGAGCTGGTGCAAAAAAAAAGATGTAAAAAAATATTAGTTACTTTCTACTGATTACATTGAAATGATAGTATTTTGGACCCACCTGGGTTAAATAAAAATATGCTATATAATTTTAACCTGTTTTTTAAGTCTGGCTGCTGCTGCTGCTGCTAAGTCGCTTCAGTCGTGTCTGACTCTGTGCGACCCCATAGACGGCAGCCCACCAGGCTCCCCCGTCCCTGAGATTCTCCAGGCAAGAACACTGGAGTGGGTTGCCATTTCCTTCTCCAATGCGTGAAAGTGAAAAGTGAAAGTGAAATCTCTCAGTCGTGTCTGACTCTTAGTGACCCCATGGACTGCAGACCACCAGGCTCCTCCACAGGATTTTCCAGGCAAGAGTACTGGAGTAGGGTGCCATTGCCTTCTCCATAAGTCTGGCTACCAGGGAATTTAAAATTATATATGTGGCTTGCATTGTGTTTCTATTGGATGGCACTGGTGTCGAAAATGAAAACCAGCCTGGCTGTGGTGGTGGCCCGTTTCTGTGGTGTGAAAGTGAAAGTCACTAAGTCATGTCCTACTCTGCAACCCCATGGACTATACAGTCCACGGAATCTTCCAGGCCAGAATACTGGAGTGGGTAGCCTATCTCTTCTCCAGGGGATCTTCCCAAACCAGGAATTGAACCGGGGTCTCCTGCATGGCAGGGGTAGTCTTTACCAGCTGAGCCACCAGTATGCCCTTCTGGCGGACTTCCAGCTGTCAGCGGGGTGGCTGTGAGCATTACTACAGTGTTCCCATCACACAGATGCAGTTAGTGAAGGAAGGGCAGCAGACGGGAAAAATTAATTAAGGAAGGAAGCACTTAGTTCTGAACTTTACCTTTGTTTTTAACTTTTAAGTAACAGCTGTGTTTGACAACTGACTCACAAAAATTCTTAAAATGTAACAATTGGCTGTTGGGAGCGGCTTCCCATGGAGAGTTTTGAGCAGAGGAGCATTTGGGCAGATCTGGGGTCCCGCGGGCTGCAGAGCTGAGTGGTAAGTAGGCGTGGATTAAGAGATTTCAGAGGCTGGGGCCCTCCAACTGGGTGCTCCCTGGCGCACTTCCCCTGGTGCCCACAGAGCGGCAGCAGAGCCCCAGTGTTGGTGCCTCCAGTGGTCAGGGGTGGGGGGGCAGCCCTCCCTTGGTGTAGAAGGAGAGCTGAGTCCCCAGGGGAACAACGAGGGCTCCCTGCTGCTGCTGCTGCCTGGCTCAGCCAAGGCCCCAGGGGTGGGTATGCAGGGTGGCCCAAGGTCTTGTGGGTCAGGGTTACCCCAGCTCCATGGACCTCCAGAGAGTTGTGTGACCCAGTGCTGCCACTCCAGGCTGAGACCCAGAACCTAACTCCCTACTCCCACCCTCTCTGGACTCATTGTGAGTGAGGCCCTTTATGATCTGCCTGATTTAATTCTCATCTCAACCTCTGATATATCTTATCTGGGGCCCAGGCTCAAATCCTGACATTGCCATGTACCTCTGGGCAAATTACTTAACCTCTCTGATCTTGGTTTTTTCCTATGTAAAACAGGCATAGGATGAAAGGAATGACCATGGTGCCTGGCACAGATCAAGTGTTCAGTGTTAATAAACGGTAGCAATTAACATTTGCCCCCATCTTGCAGATGAGCAAACTGAGGCCCAGAAAGATGAAGTGGCAGAGCAGGATTAGAACTTGGAGCCACAGAGACAAAGCACAGAACTCCACCTTCCAAAAGGTCTGTGACAGTCCCCTGGAACCTCAAACCTGACACCCCTACAGGGAGAGGGCTGCTGCTGCTAAGTCACTTCAGTCGTGTTCGACTCTGTGCGACCCCATAGATGGCAGCCCACCAGGACTCCCCTATCCGGGCTCAAACTCACCATGAAGGATGAGGGCTATCCCAGCTTGGGCTCCCAGTACTCTCAGTCAGCCCCCCAACCCTGCTAGAACCCTCGCCCACCCCACCCCCAGCCCAGATTCCACTCCTGGAATCCTGGGGCCTGCCAGGCCCCTGGGGGAGCCGCCAGGAAGAAGCTGCTTGTGTGGTTTGGGCAGAGGAGGAGGGTCGCGGCCTCAGCTGGGATCTGGGCCAGCTCCTGGAAGGCGGGCCTGCCTCCCGCAGCCAGGCTCTCCAGACCTTCCTCCCATCCTGGGCCGCCCCTGTTTGGCCTCCCTGGGGGGCTTTCTCACCATCCCTTCTCCTGCCGTCTCTCAGCAGGTGGCCTTGGACCTTAGCTTCCATTTCCTGTCTATAAAAAGGGTTGTCCTTGTGACTACCTCCAGTGTCACCGCAAAGATCTGAGCAGATAAAGCACAAATGCAGAGTCTATTGGGGTGCCTGCCTCTGAGGACACCCTGGATGCACGCCAGCCTGGCTCTGGGACACCCCTACTCTCCCTACATCCATCAACCACCAAGTCCTATGACCTTTGACTCCCAGTGTGGGTTGTTATTTGCATTTTATATTTTTAATGCAACATTTCAACCACACTGAAAAATACTTAAGCCACATTACCAACCACATGTGTTAACAGTTTGTCACACTTGCTTTCTGACTTTTTAAGATTAATTCATATATTTTATAAATGTGTTGAGTATCAGCTGTGTGCCAGGCACTGTTCTAGGCACTGGGGACACAGCTGTGAACAACAGCATTCAAAACCAAGCCCTCAGGGAGCTCATTCTTAAACTGGGAGACACATAATATATATAGATGGTGGGTAAGAAGAGGCAGGCAGAGAGGAAGAGGCAGGCAGAGAGGAACAGGCTGGGGAGGCGTTGGAAATCTAGAGGCCCTGGTGGCATGAGGCGGGGAGTGGGTTCCTTGAACAAGTGTCATCAAGTCAGGACTAAAAGGAGGAGGAAAGTAAAGTGAAAGTTGCTCAGTCGTGTCCAACTCTTTGCAGCCCCATGGACTGTAGTCTGCTGAGTTTCTCTGTCTGTGGAATTCTCCAGGCAAGAATACTGGAGTGAGTTGCCATTCCCTTTTCCTGGGGATCTTCCCAACCCAGGACTAGAACCCAAGTGTCTTACACTGTAGGCAGATTCTTTACCATCTGAGCCACCAGGGAAGACTAAAAGGAGGGGAGGGATTTGGCAAAGCATCTCAGGCAAGGAAACAGCAACTGCAGGTCTTCTGAGGAAGAAGCCCACCTGGTACCTGTGAAGACTGGAGAGGCGGCCAGTTCTGAGCCGGCTTGCCAGGGACAGATCCTGCTCAGCCTTGGGCTCCACTCCTGCTTAAATTAACTCATTGAGTCCTTACTGCGTTTTACAGATGGGGAAACTGATGGCCAGGTAAGATGGCTTACCAGAGGGTACCCAGTTGGCAAGAGGATGTCTTGGGATCTGAAGCCAGACCTAGGTCCCACCTCAGAGCTGGGCGGGACCCTGGGGTGGCCGAGGAGGAGGAGGAGGAGGAGGAGGAGGATGTAGGGAGAGGCCACCCCACCCAGGAAATGCCGAGAAGTCCCAGCCCGTCCCTGGCCCGAGGCTGACCTGAGGCTGGGAGGCTGCAGGATGGACCAGCTTTCCCTTCCAGTGCTGACTCAGGTGCCCTCCTGCTCCCCCACCTCCAGGACAGGTATGGGGGTCACCCAAGGTCAAGAAGACCCTGTGTGCAAGCCCTTGCCTGGGCTCCCCTGAGTCTGCTTCCTGCTCTGAGCAGGCTTGGCCCTGCTGCCCCAGGGCAACCGTGGTGATCACAGGCTGGGCCCAGGCTCTCGGGGTAGGGGAGGTACAAGCAGTCCTTGGTGCCCCAGACCTGCCCTGTGCCTCTCCTAACCCTGCCTCATGTCTCAGTTTACCCATTTAACTCCTTTCAACCTGATCCGATGGGGCCAAGCTGGGGCCTCAGAGTCACCTGGTAAAGGGCTGTTTTAAAGTCCAGACTCGGGCCCCATTCCACAGGCATTCACACAGGTGTCGGGAACCCCCTCTTGCCTGGGGCCCTCGTGTCTCTCCCTCCTGCCTTCTCTACTGTTGAACTGCCCCTTTCCACGACACCTACCCCAGGTCAGATGCCTCTTCTGGGTTCCCAATACCCCCGGCATTCCCAGTATAGCACAGCAAACTCCGGGTTGCTGTGGTCTTCACTCAGTTCTGTGTCCCTCTAGACTGTGTGGAGGGGGAGGCATGGCTGCCCTTTCAAAGACAGAAATGGAGACTGAGAAAGGGCAAGGACCAGGGTGACAGAGGGGCGGAGCTCAAACAGCAATTACCAAGAACTCTAATGACAGCTGACTCCCACATGACACTTCCTGTCTGCCTGGCACAGTCTGGTCTCAGGGCTTTACAAATACTAATTCACCTCTTGTTCATAATGACCCTCTAAGGCAGGTAGAGGCTGAGCACCACAGAGTTAATGCTTTTGAACTGTGGTGTCGAAGACTCGAGAGTCCCTTGGACAGCAAGGAGATCCAACCAGTCAATCCTAAAGGAAATCAACCTTGAATATTCATTGGAAGGACTGATGCTGAAGCTCCAATCCTTTGGCCACCTGATGTGAAGAGCCGTCTCATTAGAAAAGACCCTGATGCTGGGAAAGATTGAATGCAGGAGGAGAAGGGGACGACAGAGGACGAGATGGTTGGATGACATCACCAACTCAATGGACATGAGTTTGAGCAGGCTCCAGGAGATGGTGAAGGACAGGGCAGCCTGGCATGCTGCAGTCCATGGGGTCACAAAGAGTCGGACATGACAGCCACTGAACAACAAAAACAAAGGCAGGTACTAGGATTACCCACGTTTTTTACAAATGAGGAAACCTGAGACACAGTTTAAATGTCTTGCTCTAGGTCACACAGCTTCTAAAGGCAACTAAGGATGTGAATTAACACCTTCCTAATACTTCTCTATGTGAGGCCTTCACTTTGCAGAAGAGGCCACTTAGGGCTCAGGCAGTCAAAATCAGCCGAGAGTGGGAGGGCACGCACCAGAACCCAGGCCTCAGAGCACCCGAGTTGGGTGCGGGCAGTGGCCGGAGAGGCCTGATGCTTCTCAGTGCAGCCAGCTTGCACCTTTGCCTGTGAGCATCTGTCTTAGCTTCCTCGTCTAGAACACTGGGCTTTCCTCCTTCCCAGGACTGTTGAGAGCACTTAATCAGCTGAAACCAGGAGAGGGGTGTGAACAGTGCTTGCCACACCTGCAGACACTCAAGCCTTGTTCTTATCATCTTCCCTCCTCTCACTTTCCTGCTCCCCGGCTCACCCTTTTTCCAGATCCAATCCCAAGGAAGGGCTGAGCAGGGCTGACATGGGTGGGGTGTGGGGGCTGGGCCTGTGGCTTGGCAGCTGCCTGGGGTCACAAGTCAGGCACGCCTCCCTTGACACAGCTGGTGGGGTCTGGGCCAAGTCTGTCAGCCCCACCTAAGCTTCTGGGACCCTGAGCCCAGAGCAGCCTATTCTCAGCCTTGGAAGGGAAGGTTCAGCCTTCAGGCCATTATCCAGATGAGAAAAGGAAGCCTGGGAGGTGGGTGGCGATAGGCCATCCTCTCTCAGAGTGGAGGGGTGCAGCTTTGTTTTAACAGTTCTCTGCGCAGGGAGGCCTTCCCTCCATCTTGGAGAAGGCCGGATCCAATCTCAGGACCAAATGCCAGCTCCCGAGGAAAGGTCTCTTCTCCCAACTGGGTCTCCATCCTTCTCTTCAGCTCGTGGTGCGCCTCGTGGTGGCCCCCGTGAGGCCACCAGAGCTTCTTAATGGAGGCCACCAGAGCTTCTTAATGTAGGATCCTGGAGATGCAGGAGTTCCCCAGGGGCTGGGGGCGGAGGAGGGCATTCCCGACCGACCACCCAGCTGGGACAGGAGCGTGGCGTGGGCGGTACTCTGGCCCGCTGGGGTATGGTCCACGTGGGGTCCCGGGAAATCCGTCAAACAATACAACTGAGCAATCACTGGGCCAATAGCGCAGATGGGGAAACTGAGGCTGGGGGCTAGGGAGTCACCCGGGTCAGAGCTTTCCTGGCTTTAGGGACGGGGCTGCCTCATAACCTGGGTGTGCTCATCGCTGGTTCCTGGCAGGAAGGGAAAAATCTTCTCCGCGTTAGGAAACACGCGCTGCCACTCAAAAACCAGTCCCCAGTCATCCACGCCGAAGCCCCGCTTTCGGACTACAAGTCCCGGCAGGCCCCGCGCCGCGGCGCACGCGCGGCGGGGCGTGCTCGCGGGCGCCCACTGAGTGCCAGGGAGGGGCGGGGGCGGGCGGTGTGAGGGTCGTCCATTGGCCGAGCGGCGCGTCCGTCGGACAGCCCCGCCCCGTGCAGGCCCTGCCCCGCCGCGCCCGCGCCTGGCTCCCGCCCGCCCGCGCCTCAGGACCGGCGGGGCCGCGCGGCGCATCCTGCGGGCGGCGGCGGGCGGCCGGGCGCAAGATGATGAAGTTTCGGTTCCGCAGGCAGGGCGCAGACCCGCAGCGCGAGAAGCTCAAGCAGGAGCTCTTCGCCTTCCATAAGGTGCGGCGGCGGGCCGGGGGCAGCTGGCTGGGGGCGGGGGCGGGGGCCTGGCCGGAGCCACGTCGGGCCGGGGGAGGGGGCGCACGCCGGGCCGGGCCGCCCAGCTCCGCTCCGCCCGAGCCGCGCGCCTGCATCCCTGCCCTCCGCTTCCTCCGCTCATGTCTCCGCGCCTCGGACTTCGCTGGCCTCTCCCCGAGGGGCCTCTCCGCCTCCGTGCGGCTCTCAACTCTCGCTCTGGTTCCACTCTCTGCCTCTTTATCTCTTTCTTGGGGACCTCGGCGCCCCTGCGCAGCCTTTGGGCCCGATTTGTTTTGCTTTCGCACCCAGGACGGTGGGGAGGAGTGCTGAGTTGGGGCAGATGTTGGGGGGTGGGGCTGGGAAATCCCTTCCCGGTTCCTCTCCTCCCTTCCCCCACTGCCTGGGACTCCCGCCTGAGCTGTGCCCGGCCTGCCCGGGGCTCCAGGGGGGATGCCTGGCCGTGTAACCCACTGCACTTCGAATCCTGGGGTCTCAGTTTCCCTTGCGATGAAATGGGGCCACGGTCTTCCCTGCTGCGGACTCTATCGCGGGGGCAGCCGACCCACCGCTTCTGGAGCCTTGGCGGAGGTGGGGGTGGAGGGCTGCTCCTTCCTTTCTTTCCTGGGTAGGGCCAGAGGGGCCACGGGAAAGGGGCTGCCTTTAGCCCCGCCTTCCTGCTCTGGTGTGTGGTTGAGAGAGGCCCGGCCTGCCGCTTGCTAACTCCCCCCAGGGGTGTCACTTCTGGCCTCAGTTTTACACCCAAGCCCTCTGATCACATGCCCCCTTGCTGCTCTTGGGGCTTCGAGTCGTTATGCTCACATGAGGGTGACAAAATTGAGGTTCACAGAACTGACGACCTGGCCAGAGACAGAGTGAGCGGGGGCTTGGTCTTTGTGTGCCCTTGTCAGTGGGGTTTGACTTCAGCTTGAGAGCCAGGGCCCCTTGCAGGGGCTGCTGTAGATTCCGAGAGGCTGGCAGGAGACCCTGGTCCAGGGAGACGCTCTTTGGGCACTGCTTCTGCACTGGCCAAGGCCGGGACGTTTCTCAGGGCAGGCAAGGTTTCCCAGGTGGCAATAGAGGGTGCCAGGATCCTCGGGCTTGATGGCCAAGGGGCCCAGAGGGGAGGCTAGTGCCCAGGGGTTCCCAGGTGGCCCCTTCCTATGCTGAGTGACTGAGGGTGAGCCCCTGGAGGTGAGAGGACAGCGTGGTGGGGCAGGCGTCATGCTAAAGTGTCACTTCCTCAGCCAGGGAGTCGAGGTGTGAAGTGGGGGCCCCAGAAAGGTGGAGGGGAGGCGCTCCCCCATCTGGCCCCTGGTGGCAGAAGCTGGGCTCCCTGCTAAGGCGGGCGAGGCCGCATTCTGAGTGGGCAGCAGTGGTAGGAGGCGGGTGGACTTAGGCTGAGGGTCACTAGAGGGACTGGCAATTGATCACTAGAAAATAGGTCCCCGGGACTTCCCTGGTGGGCCAGTGGTGAAGACTGTGCTTCCACTTCCTGGGGCTCAGGTTCGATCCCTGGTCCAGGAACTAAGATCCCACATGCCGCGTGGCAACACCAACAAGCAAAAACAAAAAGCCTCAGATTCCCAAGTGGCCGGGGGTGGAGGGTGGTCGGGTGAGTGTGGACTTTGGGCTGTCTTGGGTCCAAATCCCAGCCCCTGCCCCTGGTTGCCTGTTGTGTGTCCACTCTGTATCATCTTAACACATACTGCCTTGAGGGGCCAGTGTCCTAGCTGGGGAGACAGTGAGAAGACGAAACAGGGAGTGGGGTGTGCAGCTGGCAATGGCTGGGCTGGTGGTCAGTGCTGTGGAGGAAGTCAGGCCGGTGAGGGTGTAGAGGAGCAGCTGCTGAGCTGGGGGAAGGCTCCAAAGTGGGGAGGGCACATGCCAGGTAGAGGGATTGTGGTGGGTGTTCTGGTCCTGAGGCAGGAAGCTTCCATGGTGGACTGGAGGAGAGCGGAAGGCCAGCAGCCAGGGGTCCATGGAAGGGAGGTCGGAGAGGGCCAGGTGGTAAGGACTAGGCTTTTGACTTGGAGTGAGCTGGAGGTCCCCGAGGGTCCTGAACAGAGGAACAGGCTGCAGGACCTGGTCAGGTCCAGTGTGGGCACAGTGGTGCCAGTGTTTGCCCCCTCACCCTGGTCCAGTGGTCCACTCTGTCCTCAGGTGGGCTCCCTAGTGCCTGGATGGGAAGCTGAGGCTCGGACAGTGCTGTGACTTGCCCAGGGCCGAGCCAGCTGCTCAGACGACTCAGTCCTTGCCTGGATGGGCTGGGGCTGGAGAAGGACACAGGCCTCAGGGGACTAGGGGTTCTTATAAAACCTGTGTGTTGATGACGCAGTGGTCAGGAGGAACTGGCAGCCACGTGTGGTATCCCACCTTGGTACTGGGGGCTGGGGGCCCAGGGGTGCACCTTCCCGGGGAGGGCTCCTAACCAGGCCTTGGGGTTGACTAGGGCTCCTTGTGCTGGTGGGCGGGTGGGAGAACTAGGGCTTTGCCAGGAGCAGGGAACCCGGTGGGAGCTGTTCCACTGACACCCCCAGTGTGCAGCACTGCCTACTGCCCTGACCAGGGATGGGTGGGAGCCATGTCCCCCAGTTTCCAGGTCGGAGCCTGAGTCTGGGAGGTGCGTGACACCTTCAGGGACTGGGCAGGAAGCACCCTCTGTCTGGGCCCCCCTCTTCCTGTCTCTGGGGCTGGGAGTGGGGAGCAGCCCTGGTTCAGGGGAGTTAAGAGCCTCTGCCTAGCCAACCTTGCGTGTTGGTCTCTGACTGCCATGCAGAGCCTATGTGGGGTACCAAGGACTGCACCCCACTTCAGTCTGCCTGGGCGAGTGGGGTGCAGAGCCCACCCCGTGGGGCAGCTGGGTTTGCGTCTGTGCCCGCGCATCCTCCCTTGCGAGCCGCATTCTGTTTGTTGTCATGGACCCAAGTGTCGAGTGGGACGGGCCTTGGCTGGGAAGGCCTGTGGTGGTGCCAGGGCTCAGGCCCTTCCTCACCTGCGGGAGGTGTGGTCATCCTTTTCACAGCTGAGGACACTGAGGTCCGGGGGCCGGGCATGCAGCAGGGACAGAGCTGGAGACTGCCATGGGTGGGCCTCGGGTGGGGGCTGTGCCTTGCAGACACCCCCACCTCCCTGCAGACCGTGGAGCATGGCTTCCCCAACCAGCCCAGTGCGCTGGCCTTTGACCCTGAGCTTCGTATCATGGCCATCGGCACCCGGTCTGGGGCCGTCAAGATGTATCCTTTGGGGTCGTGGCTAATGTGTGGGGCGCCGGGCCGGGCCCCTGGTGGAGGTCGTGCAGCTGCTGCCCTGAGGCGGCGCCTCAGAGATGAAGGAGTCCACAGCTGCCCATCGCTGCAGCCAGTTACCTCGGCAACCCGCCTGTTGTCCCAGCAGCTGTGACTGGGGAGGTAGGCCGGGGCTGGCAGCACATGGTCCCCAGCAAGGGTGGTGGGAGGACCAGGGTCACAACAGGCCTTACCCTGGGAACTGGGTGCACACACGTGTGCCGGCCTGAAGACACGTGTGTCCAGCTGAGGGCTGGGGGCAGTGCCAGGCTCGGCGTGGTGAGCGCGGCGCGGCCCCCACCTGGACGCTGGCCCCGCACAATGGGCCTGTGAGCCGCACAAAGGGCCATTCTCCTGAGAGCTCCAAGGGGAGGGGGTGGGGCGGGGGGAGGCTGGCAGCTGGATGCCTCCTTCCTGCTGTGGAGCAGCCCACCCCCACTGCACGAGGTGAGCCCCCCAGGTGGGGCCCAGGTGCAGGGTGTGGCTGGCCACTACAGGGTGGGATGGGGTCTCCCCATCCGGGACTCAGGGCACTGGTCGGGCAGTTGTGAGTTTGCCAGCTCCAGGGACCAAGGGGAGGGGCTGGGTCTAGGTGCCCCCTCCTCTTCCGTGGACCCCGAGGCATTTGTGGGACAGGGAGGAGACGGTGCCCTGGTCGTCTGCCCCAGGCTGCTGCCTGCCCAGGAGTCCCCTCCCTGCCTGCTGCTCCTGCCTCCAACTGCTGCCTGCCTGTGGGAGCCGTGGTCCCATGGCCCCTTCTCCCCGGCACAGTGTGTCTCTGCCGGTGGCGGGGTCTTCCTTGCACACACACCAGCCCCTCATGCTGACAAAGGATGGGCGGCCAGACGGCCTCAGAGGAGGACGAGCCCCCGTCCCCCAGACCACTCCTACCCGTGTCCTGTGTTAGGAAACTGAGGCTGGTCACAGGGGCCATCCCACTCCCGAGTCTGGCCCGTCTCCCTGGCGACCTGGTTCCCGCCCAGCACTCCTGCCCCTCTTTTGTCCCCTTGTCTGTGTTCTCCCGGCTCCAGCTCCAAGCAACGGCTCCTGCCTTGTCTCCCAGCAACGTTGCTGACCCCAGCCTAGTCTTCCCCGCTGGGGCCCCTTGGCCCGCCGTCCACGGTGAAGCTTGAGGTTGCTGGGACGCTGGCGCTTACACTGGGCACTTGTAGCCAGGCATCCACCTCTCCAAGTCCCTGGGGCCTCTCCCCACTCAGTGAGGCTGCCAGCCCCATGAGGGCATGGATTTCCTGGCCTGCGGCTGGCAGCAGCCTGTGGTTGTGGAGAGGCAGCCTGGACTCTGCTCTGCCCCGGGCTTCCTGGGCCTGGCCTCGCATCTCTGCCCATGATGCCAATGTGCCAGGCCAGCTCTTGCGCCCACAGACCCGTGAGGCTGACTTAGAGCCGTGAACTGGGCCTGGGCCGGGTGTGCCGGGAGAACTTGCGTTCTTAGGTGTCCTGTGTCTGCCCCAGGAGGCAGGCGAGCAAGTCACTGGCCGGTTTTACAGATGAGGAAGGGAAGGCCATACGCAGCACTGACTTGCAGGACCGAATGGGTCTGCATCCTGAGCGTAGTGCTTCTTCCGTAGAGGAGCCCCCAGACCTGGGAGGGCCCCAGGACAGGGCTAGGTGACACCCCTCCCCGTGTCACCGGGGGCCTGATGCAGTGGTCCTGGGGAGGAGGGGCTAGGTGATCCCTGGTGTTGGTGTCCTGGCCTGTGCCTGCTTTCCACCCTTGACCCGTCACCCTCAGCTACGGTGCCCCTGGTGTGGAGTTCACGGGCCTGCACCGAGATGCGGCCACTGTCACCCAGATGCATTTCCTGCCTGGTCAGGTGAGCCTCGGCCCTGCTGCCGGCCCCCAGAAACCCCCTGCCCCGCCCCCGATCCCAGTCAGCTCAGTCCTGGTCTTACTCACCCGCCAGGGTCGAGTCCTGACCCTGCTGGATGACGACAGCCTCCACCTGTGGGAGATCGTCCACCATGATGGCTGCGCCCACCTGGAGGAAGCCATCCACTTCCAGGCACCCAGTCGGCCTGGCTTTGACGGCGCCAGGTACCGAGGGGCTTGGCCGGCTGTGGCTGCCAGATGTAGTGGGGGGCCTGTGAAGGTGCAATGGGGACAGGAAGCTGCCCCAGGGCTGGGACTTGAGGTGGGGTGGTGCACTTCGGGCTGGGCCTGGGTCCAGAGAGCTGCTCTGTGGACTTTGTGGGCATCAGACGGGAGTCCCAGGTGAGCCCATGGTCAGTAGGGAGGGTCTGTGCCCTGGCACTGCCAGGGCCCAGGAGGCCCAGGGTGGGGAGGTTGTGTCCCAGAGCCTGGGGAGCGGCCCTGTGCCCCTGTAGCGAGAGGGGCATCTGGAGCAGGAACTGACCTCAGCACTGGTCCTCTGGACCCTTAGACAGGTGCGGGACAATGGGCCCTACTGTGCGGGGAGGAGAGGGCAGGTCAGAACAAGAAGGGTCTCCCTGGGTTGTGAGGTGCTGGCAGGACGCCCCGGGGGCAACAGCGTGGGGTTCAACCCTCACGGGGAGAGTAGGGGCCTTGCGGTTCCTGGCCCACAAGCCCTTGTTGGAATGGCTGCAGCAAGTCTGACCAGGTCACAAGATGCCCATCCAGCTCAGAAACAGGCTTGTCCTGCTTGGGCTTGGACCCAGCGTGGATCGGAGGTGTTCCAGCTCCTGTGGGGGAGTGATTGGGGGCCCCCTTCAGGGTCAGGAGATGTCTGAGGGCATGGGGCTTCTTGGTGGGGCTTGGAGGCAGAGTCCTGGAGCTTGTGGTCCCTGCCCAGGCGGGACCTGGTTCCTGCCGCTATCCCCTCTGGGTAGGGGAAGGAGCTCCAGGGCTTGTCTCCAAGACCTGGGGACCTATTTTTATCCGTCTCCCTGCCGACGTCCTGGTGAATAATTGAGTGAGCTGGTTATGGTGTCTGCAGCCGCCACCGTGGCCTTCCCGGGGGCCAGCCCCCTGCATGACCAGGGCCCAGCAAGACCAGAGGGGCTGTAGTGAGCTGACAGTCACGGGCCCCCATGCCCTCCCCAGCAGGTGTGTGGGCTCCCACCCTCACCTGCTTCCCCTCGGCCCCACAGCGGCCTGCCCAGCCTCGCCCACATCACAGTGGTCCTGCTGGTGGCTGCGGGTGACATGGCCGCCCTGGGCACCGAGGGCGGAAGCATCTTCTTCCTGGATGTTCCCACCCTGACGCTGCTTGAGGGGCAGACCCTGGGCCCAGACGAGGTTCTGCGAAGGTGAGAGGCCACCCAGCTTCCCTGTGCCCCCTCCACCAGCCCCCGCCCCCCCCACTGGCCACCCCGCCCGCTCACTCCCTCTGCTGCCTTCAGCGTGCCTGATGACTACCGGTGTGGGAAGGCACTGGGCCCCGTGGAGTCACTCCAGGGACACCTGCGGGACCCCACCAAGATCCTCATTGGCTATAGCCGGGGCCTGCTGGTCATCTGGAACCAGGCTGCTCGCTGTGCTGAGCGCATCTTCCTGGGGAACCAGGTGTGTGGGTGAGGCTGGCGGCCACCTGGGGCCTCTGCTCACCGCCGCCAAGCTCACGCCTTTCCCTCACCCCACAGCAGCTGGAGAGCGTGTGCTGGGAGCGCAGTGGCCACACAGTGGTCAGCTCGCACAGCGACGGCAGCTACGCCATCTGGGCCGCGGACACCGGCGACTCCCCAACAGCGCAGCCCACAGTGGCCACCACACCCTATGGTGAGTGTGGGGGACCTGTGTAGGGTTGGCTGTGACCCCAAGCTCCGACTGGCCTCAGTTGGAGAACTTCAGGGGGGATGTGTGGAAGGTGGCAGGACCAGGCCAAAGGTGAGAGCACCCCCTCTGCCCCACGTTGGGTAGCATGCCTTCCCCTTGGGGTGCAAGGAACAGCCGCCCGGTGGGGATGATGGAGGCAGGAGGGGATGGGGCAGTGGTGAGAAATGCGATCCAGGGCCCTCAGGTCCCTGCCTGAAAGCCTGCAAGTGAGGCCAGTGCTGTCTCCCCACAGGCCCCTTCCCCTGCAAAGCCATCAACAAGGTCCTGTGGCGAAGCTGTGCGTCTGGGTAGGTGGGGCCTGCCTGGGGGTAGGGTCGTGGGGGTAGGCTCTCCTGGAGCCCCACCAGCTGCTCATGCGGCTTTCTCACCCTGAACAGCGAGCACTTCGTCATCTTTAGTGGTGGCATGCCCCGCGCCAGCTATGGCGACCGCCACTGCGTGAGCGTGCTCCAGGCTGAAACCTTGGTGACACTGGACTTCACCTCCCGCGTCATCGACTTCTTCACGGTGCACAGCACGCGGCCCGAGGATGGTGCGTACCCAGCCCCCCTCCCAAGACCTAGGCCCCGCGCATCTCTGGCTGCGCTCACCCGCCCCATCCCGCAGAGTTCGATGAGCCCCAGGCCCTCGCCGTGCTGCTCGAAGAGGAACTGGTGGTGCTGGACCTGCAGACGCCTGGCTGGCCGGCCGTACCCGCCCCGTACCTGGCCCCCCTGCACTCGTCCGCCATCACCTGCTCGGCCCACGTTGCCAATGTCCCCGCCAAGCTTTGGGCCCGCATCGTGAGCGCTGGCGAGCAGCAGAGCCCCCAGCCGGCCTCTGGGGCCTCGGTGTGTGCCGGTGGGGAGGGTGGGGCAGGGGTCCCCCGGGGGTACACTGCAGGCTGGGCCCGAGGAGGGGATGTGGCAGGTGTAGGTGGGACATCTGCCGGGCCTTTGCGTCCTGCACGTGGTGCCTGGCATGACTTCAGCTTACACCCAATTCCATCCCCCAGAGCTGGCCCATCACTGGGGGCCGGAACCTGGCTCAGGAGCCATCCCAGCGAGGCCTGCTGCTGACCGGGTAGGTGATACCTCTCCAGCCTAGTTGTGACAGGTATGTGAGCGTGTGTGTGTGTAGGCGAGCAGGGTCTGGTGCCACCTGCGCAGGTGCGAGGCCTGTCCTGGGCCTGGCGGGTGCTGACCTGCCCGCTGACTCAGGCCTGGCCCCTGGTGGGACCAGGTCACCCTCTTCACTGGGTGCACCAGGTGAAGCCTCCCTAGACTCTGGTTTAAGGCCCGTCCCTCCTTGATGAAACTGAGCTCCACCCACTCAGCCTATCCCGGGACCGGAAAATCTGGGCCAGCCCACGCCGAGCTGCCCAGGGTAGGTGCCGGAGAGCCCGGCCTGGGCCTGGCGGGCGCCAACGTGCCCGGTGACTCAGGCCCCACCTTCTTGCCCAGCCCCTGCCGTCTGCCTGTGCCGGGACCCTCAGGCCTCTGGAGGTGTCCCAGCCAGCCCGCAGACTTTGAGCTTCTCCCTCCCTGGCTCTGGGCTGCCGCCGCCGCCCAGGGGCCCTGACCCGGGCTCTATGGCTATGTCCTGGGCTGCTTCCTTCTGGCCTCCCCAGGTTTCCTGCTCCTGCCCTAGCATACTCCTCTGCTTTGGGGGCATCTCTGTCACGTGTTCTGGAGGCCCCTGGGGGCAGAACCCCCATGGTCCTCTGTGCCCTGAGTCACTGCTCCGCACCTTTTCTCATTATTTCCAGTGATATTTCTGCACCTTCTCATCGTCTCTGCAGGGAAGGGCCAGGCAATGTGGCCTGGCATACAGTAGGTGCTCAGTACTTGCTTGCCCTATACAGTTGGTGCTTCCTGTTTGCTGTATGCAGTAGGAGTCCAGTCAGTGTTTGGCTTAGGTGCTGGGGGCCCAGTGAGCAGTTGCTGGCTGAACAGATGTGGAGTGGTGGGGTGGGGCCCTGGGCCTGACGCCGCCTCTCCGCAGCCACGAGGACGGCACGGTGCGTTTCTGGGATGCCTCCGGCGTGGCCCTGCGACCGCTCTACAAGCTCTGCACCGCCGGCCTCTTCCAGACGGACTGCGAGCACGCTGACAGCCTGGCCCAGGCCGCCGAGGACGACTGGCCGCCCTTCCGCAAGGTGCGAGCCCCCCACCCCCTCCTGGCCCGGGGAGCCTGGTCTGGGCTCTGCCCTGTCACCAGTTCCCCTCCCATCCCCGCAGGTGGGCTGCTTCGACCCCTACAGCGATGACCCGCGGCTCGGCGTGCAGAAGGTGGCACTCTGCAAATACACGGCCCAGATGGTGGTGGCCGGCACCGCGGGTCAGGTGGGGCCGAGGTGTTGCCAGGGCTGCGGGGCTCGAGGGCTTCTAGCGGGTCTGCTAGGGTGCTAGAGGGGTTGGCCCGGCAGAAACCCAGAGGTGGGAACGGGGGAGGCCAGCTGGGGCCTTGGGGACCCTCACAGGGTTGGGGCCTGGGCGGGAGCAACCTGTTAAGTGAACCCTGGGAGGGCGGGGCCTGCAGGTCTTGGTCTCCATGGTGTTGCTCAGTGAGGGCCCTGGTATACAGTAGGCACCAGTCAGTGCTTATTCAGAGGATGCTCTCCAGACAGACTCCTGGAAGCACCCTGGCAGTGGTGTCACTGGCTCGGGTGGGGTGGGGGTGTCCTGTCCTCCAAGCTGACTGTCCCCCGCCGCCCAGGTGCTGGTGCTGGAGTTGAGTGACACGCCGGCAGAGCAGACGGTGGGCGTGGCCAGCCTGGACCTGCTGCAGGACCGCGAGGGCTTCACATGGAAAGGCCATGAGCGGCTGAGCCCGCGCCTGGGACCACTGCCCTGGCCAGCCGGCTTCCAGCCCCGCGCTCTCGTCCAGTGCCTGCCACCAGCCGCCGTCACAGCCGTCACTCTCCATGCCGAGTGGGGCCTCGTGGCCTTTGGGACCAGTCACGGCTTTGGCCTTTTTGACTATCTGCGCAGGAGCCCCGTGCTGGCCAGGTGGGCGTGAGCAAGCCCCTCCTGAGGTTCATGGGGGTGCAGGTTGGGGTGCTGGAAGCCTCAGAGGGCCCCGCTGGGGGAGGTCTGCCCCTCGGCTGCTTGACTTGCGCTTCCCTGATGGCCGGCCTGCACCCCCAGGTGCACCCTGCACCCCAGCGACTCCCTGGCCATGGAGGGGCCGCTGTCCCGCGTGAAGTCGCTCAAGAAGTCGCTGCGCCAGTCCTTCCGGCGCATCCGCAAGAGCCGCGCATCGGGCAAGAAGCGCACGGTTGCCGGCAGCAAGGTGGGGCAGCAGGCAAGGTGGGCAGGGTGATGGGGGCGGGGGGCAGGATGGTGGCCCGACCTTGCGCCCCTGCAGTTGCAGGAGGCCAACGCGCAGCTGGCGGAGCAGGCCGGTCCCCAGGATGTGGAGGTGACACCCGTGCAGCGCCGCATTGAGCCCCGCTCAGCCGACGACTCCCTCTCGGGCGTTGTGCGCTGTCTATACTTTGCAGACACCTTCCTTCGAGATGGTGAGACTGGGCGGGGTGGGCAGCCAGGGGTGGTGTGTTCCTTGGTCTTCTGGGAAATGGGTGATGGGGTGGACCCGTGCCTTCTGGAAGGCTGGAAAATACTGTGTGCCTTCTGAGTGCCAGGCTGTACTGGCAACAGGGTACCCTGACCCCCAGCAGCCCCTGGAACAACCCGATGGTGAGGCTCGGTGAGTGGGTGGGGCGGCCTTAGACCTGGGCAGAGAAGGGAGCCCAGGATCTGGGGAAAGTACGGGCTGCAGCACCAAGGCCTAGGCGGATATGAGTCGCCCCGGCAGTGTGACTGGAGCAGAGGGCAGGCCTGGGAGGAGCTGGTTTTGACCCCAAGTGGGCAGAGCTCCAGCAGGTCCTGCCCAGGGCAGTGGTGCGTTGAGGTTTATGGACAGAGCCGCTGATCAATTTAACTTGGCAATGGGGCATTTCAGCCCTGCACTGACTCCCGACCTGTTCTCCATACATCGTGTATCTTGTAAACACGTTTTAAACACAACTTAAAACGAAGGTTACTGGGCAGCTCAGGGTGTGTCTGGCGGACCTCACTTCTGGCACAGGGCCTGTGTTGAAGCCTGGAGCGTGGATACTGATGGCTGGGGTTGCCTGTCACCCTTGGCCCACAGGTGACCCCATTCACCTCAGAAACGCCTTCTCAGAGTTGGCATGGGGTCAGCGTCCAGCTCGTGTGCGCATGGTATCTCTGCATCTTTCCTCCTCCATCTGGGAGGGGAGCCCCCCACTTCTGATGTCATTTGTTGAGGGCCCCTTTGGGGGGTCTTCCCACTGTCTGCATGTGGCAGCCCGCGGCAGGGGGAGGGGGGCGTGACCTGGTTCCACTGTCTCCCTGAGAAGCGTGGCTTCCTGTTGCTCACCTATTGGTTGCTCGGGTATCCCCTCCCTCCCAGCTAAGATTGTTGCTGAGGTCACCAGGCCATTGAGGGTGCACAGTGTGACTGCCGGGTCCATCTGCACCCCAGTGTTTTTAGCTCACTGTCTACTCAAGAGCCTTCCCTTTCCTACGAGTTGGACTGTGTGGTGTGCATCCTGGATGGGCCCGGGACTTGGTGCCTGGGTGCCCTGCGGGTGGGGCCCAAGTCCAAGTCTTTGTTGGGACTGGTGATGGGCCGCGTCACTGGGATGCTAGGAGAGGTCTGAGAGCTCAGGGTCCAGTTTGATGTGCCTGTGGAGGGACCCTAGAGGGCACTCCTGTGCCTGCAGGGGGCTGGCCGGGGTCACCAGGGATGTAGGAGAGACCCAGTCCAGGGTCCTAGGGCACCAGAGGGGAGGGATGGCACACACCCGCCTCACCAGCCTGTCTCCCTGCAGCGGCCCACCATGGCCCCACCATGTGGGCAGGCACCAACTCGGGCTCCGTGTTTGCCTATGCACTGGAGGTGCCGGCGGCAGTGGCAGGTGGTGAGAAGCGGCCAGAGCGAGCGGTAGAGGCTGTGCTGGGCAAGGAGGTGCAGCTGATGCACCGTGCCCCCGTGGTGGCCATCGCGGTGCTGGACGGGCGCGGCCGTCCACTGCCAGAGCCCTACGAGGCCTCGCGGGACCTCGCACAGGCGCCCGACATGCAGGGCGGCCATGCTGTGCTTATCGCGTCCGAGGAGCAGTTCAAGGTGAGCAGTCTCCGAGACCCCTTGGGGTTCTCGCCTCCTGGATGCCGTCGGACCCTTGGCCTGCATCCACTCCTGCTCACTGGGACCTCCTGAGAGCCTCCAGCCATGGCAGAGGCACCTTGGGGAACCCTGGTGCCCCTCAGGACCCTTGGGTGGTCTGGCAGGAGCTTGTGGTGTGGGGTACTGGCTTCCAACTTGACCACCCAGCATGACTGGCTTTGCCACAGGTGGAGGGGCCTGGGAGGTTTCTGGGCTGTGGAGCTGGGGTCAGGGTGGCAGCTCAGGGTGGGTGGTTCTGGATGGAGGTGGTGGGGGCCGGGCTAGACTGGGGGCACTGGAGTGTGTACTGGCCCGGGCTCCGCTTAGCACCCACTCTACACCCACCTCCAGGTGTTCACGCTACCCAAGGTGAGCGCCAAGACCAAGTTCAAGCTGACAGCCCACGAGGGCTGCCGCGTGCGCAAGGTGGCTCTGGCTACCTTTGCCAGCGTGGCCTGCGAGGACTACACGGAGACCTGCCTGGCCTGCCTCACTAACCTGGGTGACGTGCACGTGTTCTCGGTGCCGGGCCTGCGGCCCCAGGTGCACTATGCCTGCATCCGCAAGGAGGACATCAGCGGCATCGCCTCCTGCGTGTTCACGCGGCACGGCCAGGGTGAGGCGGGCCGGCGGCTGCAGTCAGGGCTCCTGGGAGGCGGGGACGTGGCCCCTTACTGTGCTTCCTGCCCCCTCCTAGGGTTTTACCTGATTTCCCCCTCGGAGTTTGAGCGCTTCTCCTTGAGTGCCCGGAACATCACCGAGCCACTCTGCTCTCTGGACGTCCGCTGGCCCCGAGGTGCCACACACATCAGGTGCGTGAAGGGGTAGCCCCTGGCCAGGGGGTTGCAGCGCTGGGACCAAGGCTGGGCTTGTTCCATCCCCCAATTCAGCAAGCAGCAGGGTGGCCCTCCCCGGTCATCCCTCTGGCCCCAGGGCTCAGGAATGGGAGGGCGGGGGTCTGGCCCTCAAGCCACGAGATGCCTGCCGGGGGTCTGCAGCACAGCCCATCTGTGCAGCCACAGGTCCCGAGAGTCACCCAAGCTGAGCCAGGCTAATGGGACCCCGGGCATCATCCTGGCCCCACAGAGCTGTGATGGAAGCCCCGATCCCATCTGCAAGGAGGCTGGTGAGGAGGCCGCGCGTTAGCTGGGCAGCTTGTCTCGTGGCAGTGGGGGTGTTCTGCAGGAGGCAGCTGCCCAGAGGGTCTGGGGAGGGGTTGGTTGGTGCTATGGTCCACCGTAGGCTGGTCTGGGACCAGGTCAAGTGTGGACGGGGCCTTGGAGCCCTAGAAGGACCCTGTTCACTTCCTCCCTGCAGACACCCCAGAGCCACCTGAGGCCATGCTCTCACCTATGTCCATTGACTCGGCCACCAGTGCCGACACCACACTGGACACAACGGGGGACATGACGGTGGAGGACGTAAAGGATTTCCTGGGGTGAGGAGCTGGCTGGGTCCACAGGAGGGGCTGGTCGCTCCCAACTTCCCTCCCTGACCCTTCAGCCAACCTCATACCCCAGCTGGGCGAAGGACTGAGGAGGGCCTGACCCCAGATCTGCTGACCGCTGCCCCTCCCTGCAGCTCCTCAGAGGAATCTGAGAAGAACCTGCGGAACCTGTCCGAAGAGGAGGCTCGAGCCTGCGCCATCCTGATCAAATGAGGCTGCAGGTGCGCAGCCTGGTCCCCTTGAGTCAGTTACCTCCCCCAGCCTCTCCCGACACAGACCTTGTGGCTCCTTCTGTGTGACCCCCTCCCTCGCCTTGGGGTTCAGGCTGTCACTGCAGGGCCCCCCATCCTGGAGACTGGTGGCACACGTGTGGCAGGCCGCCTGCCCCGTTGGACCTCCTTGGCCTTCTGCTGATCCTGTTTGTCTCTGCTAGGGAGGCCAGAACTGCCAGGTCGCCCCCGCCCTGCTCGGAGCTGGAGCCAGAGGTCCGGTCCTCCATGTAGACCTGCACCTGCTAACTTTGGGGTTCTGTGGGGCCTGCCAGCCTGGCCCTGAGCCTCAGGGACTCCACCGGGCCCTGCCTGCAGGCAGAGGCCACCCGGAAGGTCAGGCGCCACAGGGGAGGCAGCCGGGTCCACGGCTACCACCTCCCAGGCCATGTGCCGTCCCCTCTTCTTTTGCAAACAAAGAGTATTTTTCTAACGCCTGTGCCGGGCACCACAGTCATTTCTAAAACTATTTTGGTACTTGCTCCTGGGCCAGCACCCCCTCGACCACCGTGCTGCGTGCAAGTGTGTGTGTGAAAGCTCCACTCGGGAACCAGGATCAAGGCCTGGCCGTGTGTGCATGTGCGTGTGCGTGTGCGTGTGGGGGTCAGGATGGATTTCCTGTAGATTGTACTCTGGGGGACTTTTTTTCTGTCATTTTTGTTAAATTAGCGTTTTAAAATTAAAAATACTGATTTTTAATATTGAAAATAAAAGCATTTAATATCTCTTAAAGGACAGCCACACCTGCTTTATCCCTGGCAGAAGGGGAGTCACACGTGAGCTCAGAGTGGAGGGAGATTGCTTTGCCAGACCCCTGGAGACACTGGTCAGGGTCACCCCACTGGTGGCGCTGGGGACGGTGGCAGGGGGGCACTTATCCCTCCACAGAGGTGGAGCGCGGTGGCCTTAGGCCAGGGCTTGGCGGAAGGTGCTCCAGGCGTGGAAGCAGCGGGTGAAGGCGTGCTGCTCATTGCCCTTGCGCACGAGGCGCAGGCGGCGGGGCCGCTCGTGCTCCTTGGAGCGCATGTGCTGGATGTACACCTGGGGGGCGGGCAAGGGGTTGGTGAGGGCAGCCCCAGCCTTGGCCCCTCCCCCAGGCCCATCCTCGGCCCCTCCCCCACTCACCTGGCAGGCCTTCAGGCTCAGCTTGATCTCCACCTGGCTGGTCTGGGACCCCACCCACATGTAGACCTGTGGGGACAGCAGGGGACGTGGTCTCCCAGCCTCAGAATGCCTCTTTAGGAACCGTCAGGCTCCCAGTGTGGGCAGAGTCGGGCGGAGGGGGGGCGGGTCTCACCTCTTGGCCATTGTCTAAGAGCATGATGTCATCGTCTGCCAGGTCATCTTGGCAGAAATCAGAGCACTTCTCAGTCACTGCGAAGTAGCCCTTCTCATTGGAGCATCTGGGGGAAGTCAAGGGTCAGGGAGAGGCTGAGGGTCATGGCAGCAGGGCCAGGACTGAGGACGCTGGGAGCGGTGGCGGGGCGACCTCACCGGAAGAGCCGCGTGTGCTTCATGTACTCAGCGTCGTCGTCGTAGGGCTTCTGTGCACCAATGCCCACCCAGAAAAAGTTCTCGGGCTCCTCGCCCTCGTTGATGACCTGGGGGGAGAAGGCTGGTCAGCTCAGGGCCCACTGCTTGCCCGCCCCCACCTGATCACCCCCCCGCCCCGCCTGGCCCCCCGAGCCCCGCCTCCCTGTCACCTGACCACCCGCCCCAACCCCGGTCACCTGCTTGCTGTAGGAGGCCTCAAACATGCTGTTCAGGATGTCCTCTGCCAGTTTGGCCTCGTCAGGGTCTGACGCCCGGCCCACCCACGCGTACACAATTCCTTGGTTGTCCTCGCTCTCAAAGGGAACCTGGGTGTGTTGGGGTCAGGTCAGGCCCACCCTGCTCCCCACCCTGCCCCTCGGTCCCAGCCACACGAGACCCCACCTTGAGGATGAAGCAGAACTCCGAGTTGAGGAGACTGGAGTCGGTGTTGATTTGGATGCACCTGGGGGAGGGGAGGGGAAAGTGAGGGAGGGGTCAGCAGGGAGCAGCCAGGCCCGACCTCTGTGCACCCACGGCCGCCCCGCAGCCAGGTACCGGGTGCAGAGGGCGCTGCCGTTGGTGCGGATCTGGTACAGGCTGGGCTGCAGGGCGCCCTGGGCAGCCTTCCTCTTGCCCCGGTGGATAATGAACTTTCTCTTGAAATGGGACAGGAACTTGGGGTTCTCCTGCTGCTGCGTCATGCGCACCACCTGCAGGTGTGGAAGCGTCAGGGGCAGCTCCCTGGACCCCCACCCTGCTCCCAGTGGGGCAAGCCTCCCCAGGAATGCCCCCCGCCCAGGGCTCTGGGGCAAGGCTCCCACACCTCCAGCTTGCCAGGGAAGAGGCTCTCGAACTTCTTCTGCAGGCTGAAGGTGAAGGTCAGCCAACCCATGTTGGAGGCCTCACGGCCCTGCCAGAAGTACACGATGCACTGGAAGTCCTCCTCAGGCTGCTTCTCCTCCGCCTCGGCTGCCGCCTCCTTGCCCTCCTTGTCCTCGGCCCCCGCCTTCTCCTCCTCCTTCTCCTCCTCCTCATACTCCACGGGGACCCAGTACCTGCAAGGTCATAGGGCGGTGGGCAGGGCTGAACAGAGGCCCCAGCACCGGGGGAGGGCCGGGTAAGGGGGGGGGGGGGGTGCAGGGCACCTGCAGAGGAAGACATAGCAATCCTGCGTGTAGAAGTGGCCGAACTCCTCTTCTGGCAGCCGAGCGAACTTCTTGCCCTCCAGCACGAAGCCCTCCATGCCGTCCAGGTCCTCGTTCCATTCCTCCATCAGCTGCTCGGCCTGCGTACGACCCCACCTGTCACGGTAGGACCGGCACAGCCGGCCCTCCCGCCCCGCCCCCGCGGCCCGGGGCTTGCGCCCACCTCGGCCAGAGCCATGGGCGG
The DNA here is from genome assembly GCF_003369695.1 of Bos indicus x Bos taurus. Taxonomy (NCBI): domain Eukaryota; kingdom Metazoa; phylum Chordata; class Mammalia; order Artiodactyla; family Bovidae; genus Bos; species Bos indicus x Bos taurus. Next base: position 35,471,274 of record NC_040094.1, on the reverse strand, counting down.
CTGCCGCGGCAGGAAGAGCGCCGTGAGGTCTGCCTTCATCTGGTCCTTCTTCTCGGCGTCACGCTTCACCTTCCCCGCGAGCCCCGGGCCCTGCAGCATGGCCTCTGCATTGCGCGTGTAGTCCACACTCAACACGTCGTCCCAATTCTTGAACTTGGCCTTGAACACCTGCGAAAGCACAGCCTAAGGAGGCGGGGTCCGCGGAGCAGGGTGGGGCCTGGGACCTGGAACGGGGCGGGGCCGGAAGGGGCGGGCTATAGGGGTGTGGCCTGGGAGTGGGAGGGGCGGGTAGGAAAGGGGCTGGGCTGGCAGCAGTGCTGGAAGCTGTGTAGGGATGTTATGTAGTCTGTAACCCGTTCATGGGGCGTCAGGGCAAAAACGCGGTCACAGGACCTCGGGGAGGAAACCTCTGAGGGCAGCTGCATTCATCCGCACCTGCGCCTCGGTGCCCTCTAGGCTGCGGCTGACCATGGCGTGGCGTGGTCGGTGGAGCATCCCGCACAGTTCCTGGCCCAGCTTGAGGGCTGCGGCACGCACCAGGCGTGGGGACTTGCGGCCGAGCCAGATGAACACGTCGGACCAACAGTCCAGGATGTACACGCAGCGAGTGTCCAGCAGGCTCTGCAGCTGCGGGGCCCCAGAGGCTGGAGGTCAAGGCCAGGGTCAGCCAGCAGGGAGGGATCTCGGCCCAGGGGCCTAACTCCCTGTGAGTCTCACCAGTCGCATCCGAGGCATCAGTTCCACTTTGGGCCGCTTCTTATGTTCCACGGAGAGCTTGTAGTTGATCTGTGGCAGCTCCAGGTAGCCCAGGCCCAGGCCCACCTGGCAGGAGCAAGAGATGGGTTTAACTAGGGTGGGTCCAGGGAACACAAGACCAACCCACAGCAGCCCCTGGTTAGGCTGGCCACTGTGCTCAAGTCCATAGCCTGCTCCTCTCCAGACTAGTCTCCCTGTACCCCAACCTCCTTTCCAGGAAATCCTACCAGCAGAAGGGTTGTTAAACCTGCCTTCCCTCTCTGGGTCCTTACAGATTTTCTAACTGGTCCTTTTCCTGCCCACATCACCCCCATCTTCCTGTCACCCACAGAGTCAAGACCAGGTGCTCAGGCCAGGCACCCATGTACTTCTCGGCCTTTCTCTCCAGTCCCACCTTCCTGGAACCACAGAGCCTGATGCTAGTTTCCACGGCCCCACTCAGACCCTGGCATTTCCTGCCCAGGAGGTGGCACCCTCTCCCCACCAAAGTCCAGAATGAGCCCACAGCCACCACAGTGGTGCAAAGGCCCGCCCATATCCTGACCACTGATGAAGCTCACCTTATACAGCTTAGGCTGGGGTGGCCAAAAGTCATCAGGCACGTGCTTCTTGATCTCGGAGGGCTCCCCACCCAGCGTTTCCCAGAACTCTGGGGGCTCCTGGCCCTGTACCAGCAGCGAGATCTCTGCCTTCCCTTTTCGCTCATTCTTGTTAATTTTCTCTGCAAAGAGCCTGAGGGCAGATGCAAAGCCTTAGTGAGGCCCATACCTCCTCAGGTGACCATGTTCCTTTGCACAAAGCACCCAGGATGTCTGGGCAGGGTGCAGTCCTCTTACCTGGCCTTGGTAGTGCTGCTCAGCGTGGCCTGGGCCCCTCGCCACACGTAGATGTCCAGCCCTCTGTCCAGCAGGAAAACAAACCTGGACAGAAGTGGTGGGAGGGGCTGCAATGGGCCACATGCAATAACTGCCCCTGTGCCTCTGACCTCATCCCAAATCCCTCCTTGCAATGTGGGACAAGGGCTGGGCGGCTTCTTATCTAGAGCCCAGCTTTGTCCCCCTACACTTGTGGGGAGGAGGTACGGGGTTAAGCACACCACCTCACATCATGGGGCTCACCTTGGGTCCAAGGAGGCCCCCTTGAGAGGCACGGGCTCCAGCTTGATGTTCTTCTTCCCATACACGCGGTACATCCTGGGGGCCAGAGCGAGAGTGGCTTGGGGGGGCACCAAGGGCAGATTTACCCCAATGCCCTCCCCCATCCTTCCCGACTGAGTCCAGGTCAGTGCCCCTCACACACAAGCCTCACCTGGTCACGTAGTGCGTGTCCTCCACAGTGTAGAAGCCACTGGCTGTTCCACCCTCAATGTAGGAGATGTCGTTGTCAAATACCTGTGAAAGGGTGTGTGACCTTTTACTGAACTGCCCCCCTACCCCCACCAAATACCACCTGTCAGGAGAAGCAGAGTTGTGTACAGATGGATCAGATGCTATGAATCCATGACAGTGTTAAAAAACAATATAAGATCTATGCCTGCAGACAAAAACACACTTGGGGTGTTAGTATACACACAACCATGAACCCGTTTGCTCCTGTACAAGACACAGCATGGTAAGATTCAAGCGTATCAGGGGACAGGACCAAGCACGTTTACAGAACATGGCAAACTTAGGTAAGTACCCAAAATCTTCTGTAGGTGTCTGCATGTAACCAGCTGGTGGCAGGCCAGCATCTCTCACTGACCCAGTTCACTGGATGACTCTGGCCCTGCCCTTGGCCCCACCTCCTTGGTAGCCAGTCCCTTTGCAACTCTTGCTTCAACTTCCCGTCTCTCCTGGCTACACCCCCACCAAGCGGACTCCCAAACTAGCCTGGCCATCTCATCTTCACCTGACCCAGCTCCCAACCAGTGGTCTCATCTCGCTCCTCTGACCTCACCCCATCTGTCCCCGCACTGGACACATCCCTGTCAGCCCCACCCAGCCCTCGCACCTGCAGGAACTCCTCGCTCTCGTCGCCCATCTCCTCGCGCACCGTGCGGCACTCGGCACCCAGGTAGTTGCGCAGATTGACGGCGTGGATGGCAGAGCAAGCCTTCTTGTCGAGTGTGGCCTCCCCGCCGATCCAGTAGTAGATCTCCCAGTTCAGAGAACCGCTGTCATCCAGAAAAGTCTGGAGGCCGGGGCAGCATCTGGGTCAGCCCCTGCCAGTGGCACCGCCATGCTCTGCAGAGCTCTCCCCTCCCACCCCATCCAGAGCGATCCAAGAGACGCCCCCGCGGCCCCTCGCAGCATCCAGACTCGCACCTTGAGCACGATGTAGCAGTCTGCCTCATAGAACTTGCCGTGGAGGTCTTCCTCCACCAGCACAGGCACGAAGTTCTCGATCTGCCAGATGGTCAAGCCAGGCAGCTGGCCCACGTCCTCGGTGAAGAACTCCGAGTAGTCAAGGCGCGGCTTCTCCAGGCCCTGGTCCCAGCGCCGTACCTTGCCCCCAGGCGCTCCGGCCTCCGCGCTCTCCTGGTGGGGGCGGGCACAACACTGACTTGACTCTGCCCATGCCCAGCTCTGGTAGAACGGAGCCCTTCTGCCCTTGTCCCCTCTCCCACCCGGCCTGGGTCCCTGGCGAGCAGAGCCAAGCCCTGGTCTAGCCGGATTACCTCCTGCTTTCTGTTTTTCTCCTGGGCCACATCTGACATGCCCTTCAGCACCTGCTTGGCCTGGTCGTCCTGGGCCGAGTCCTTGCGCCTCCGAAGCCGCATCTTGCGAGCCAGGGGGTCCTTGGGCCCACTCCCTGCTGAAGGGAGGGGCACACGGCTGACCCGGCTGGCTCCGACCCCTTCATCCCCAGGGCATCCAGCCAACCAGGGGCCAACCCCACACCCCCTATCCAGAGAGAACATCCCACCCTGTTTACAGATGAGTAAGTTAAGGCCCAGAGAGGCATCCCATGCTCACCAGCGGCCGCCGCGGCCACCGTGGCAGGGGAGGCACCCGCCAGCCGCAGCTGATTCTGCAGCGAGAAGTCGATGTTGTACCACTCGGCAGCACGGTCCACAGGTTTGGGGGGCATGACCAGGCTGGGGTTCTCCCGCACATCCAGGACCTGCCTCATGGGTGAACAGAGCCAGTGCTGAGCCCCGGTTCTCCCTCAGTGCCCCCAAACCCCATCTCCACCTCTGCACCACCAGGGCCAAAGGGCCCAGGTCCCCACCCTGCCACCCCCGTGGGCCTGGCTTCCCCATCTGCGAAGAGCGGCCTCACAGGCTGGCTGTGAGGCTTAAGTGACAATGCCGAGTGTGATGTGGATGCCGGATAAGCGTCACCCCCTCCCCACCCTGGCACCAGCCAGCCCTCCAGGAGCCCCTGCTGCCCTCTCCCCAGGACCCCATTGCTTGGTCTTTCCTGGGGGTCTGTCCCCACCCCCAGTGCCAGCTGCCTGCAGATAAGCATCACCTCCTCCCCACCCTGGCACCGGCCAGCCCTCCAGGAGCCCCTGCTGCCCTCTCCCCAGGACCCCATTGCTTGGTCTTTCCTGGGGGTCTGTCCCCACCCCCAGCGCCAGCTGCCCGCCAGACCTCAATCTCCGTCAGGAAGTGGATGGCCTCTGGGAGGGTCACCAGGCGGTTCTTGTTGAGGACCAGCTTCCTCAGCTTCGTGCACCTGTGAGGACACGGTCGGGCCTCAGGAGTGGGCAGACAGGGGCCTTCCAGTCCTGGCTTGGAGAGCCAGGTAGGACCAGAGGACCTGAGCAGCCCGGCCAGTTAAGAAACCAGCCAGCTCCAAAGAGCCCAGAAGGCTGGGGGCGGGGCAAGTTTCCTTGTGGCTGAGTGACTGGAGGCCCTTTCTGTGGCTCCTACAGGCAGCATCCTCCACTATGGCCTTCTGAGAACCAGCGACCCCTGGACACGAGCAAAAGGGCATCAAAAACCACACTCTGCCCTCAAATTAGCTCAGAAGCTGCCAGGGGTCTTCTGTTCTCAGTGCCGGGGACCATGCTAGTGGATGCTGTGACCTCGGGGAGCAAAGGCAGCACAGCGTCTCAAAGGGGGCAGCAGTGCAGTCCCTCTGGCCTTGCCCCTTGTCCCTGAAGGGCGCTTGGGGAACCCACTGGCATGAACCCAGTGTCTTTATCCACAAACTCAAGTCAACCCCTCGTGTTCTGTACAATGCACAGAGACCACGGGGCGCGGGGGAGGCCCCACTTCAGCCCAGCACCTGCAGAGGCTCTCGGGGATCAGCTCCAGCTTGTTGTTGGCAGCCATGAACTCCTCCAGGCTGGACAGCTTGCCGATGCCTGAGGGTAGCCCGTCAAAGTCCAGCTGGTTGGAATTCAGGTACAGCCTCTTCAGCTTGGTCAGTTTGCAGATGGCCGACTGTAGGGGACACAGCAGATGTGGGGTCTGAGGTGGGTGCCAAGATGGCCTATGGCCGCCCCACCCTCCCCAGACCTGCACACACGGGCAGCGAGGTCAGCTGGTTCCGGGATAGGTTCAAGGTCTCCAGGTGCACCCACTGGTCGATGCACAGGGATAGCTCCGCGATCTGGTTGCTGCTGAGATTGAGGCGCCGCAAGCCAGGCAGGGCGTACAGGCACTCGGGTACGCGCGTCAGGTCGTTGCAGGACAGGTCCACATCTGGGCACAGGTGAGCATGTCAGCTGGGGCCCCTAGTGGCTCCAAGGCAGCTATGTGAAGCCTGGCTACCCCTCTGGCTCTGTGGCCTCAGGCACATGATGGGTGGGAACCACACCCCTTCCCCTGGAGGCACCCCTCCCCCTAGAGGCTTTTAGGGAAGTAGGGTCCAGCGGCCTCCTCCATGAGGAAGGAAGGGGCTGAGGGCTCCCGGGGACTGCCCACCTGCGAGGTGGCTCAGGCCCTCCAGGCTGGTGGGCAGGTTGCTCTGGGTGCGCTGTGTGTTCCGCAGGTGCAAGGTCTGCAAGGCTGTCAGTGCTGGGAGCTGCCTGTGGGGAGACGTGGGGAGACACTGCCTCAGGCCAGGGGCAGGGCCCGAGGGTGGGTGTGGGCGGGGTAGGCGGGATGCCTGGTGTTGACAGCTAGGCAGGCGGGTGTCGACCCAGCTAGGCCGGACCCAGTGGGGAGGGCGGGCGCCCACCGGAGCTGGGCATGCAGCAGCGGGTTCCCGTTGAGCACAAGCGTCTGCAGGTGCACGAGCCGGCGCATCTGGGGGGGCAGGCTCTCCAGGCGGTTTTCGCTGAGGTCCAGGTACAGCAGGTCAGTGAGGTTGATGAAGAGCTGGTTGGGGATGCTGTCGATGCTGTGGGCAGAGGGCCAGTGGTCAGGGCTGCGCTCCGCTTCTGGGGTCAGCCATCTCCCCGGCCCAGCCCAGCACGCGGCACCTGTTGTGGCTGAGGTTCAGCACCAGCATGTTCTTGGCGTTCTCCAGCTCCCGCGGGCACTCTGTCAGCTGGTTGTAGCTCAAGTCCTGGGGAGGGAGTGAGGCTGGGTCAGGGGTAGCAGGGCTGACCCCACCCCGCCAGGCCTGCACACGCTCAAGGGTTGGGATGGGTGCTGAGAGGACAGCAGAGGAGGAGGTTTCCAGGCCAAAGGGAGACAGTGTGACCCTGGGAGGAAGGGGCCTAAGTCAGGGAACTGAGCAACCTTGGGCAAGGCACTGTCCATCGGACGTCTCCAGTTCCTTCATTTGTACAATAGGAAAACCATGGCCCCAGGGACCAGGGCAGTGGGGGGAGGGTCACTGAATAGTAGGGTTCACTGCCAGGTGGTGGGTGACCACTGACCAGGACTGAGAGATCGTCCAGCTTGAAGATATCATCAGGGACTCCTGAATTCTTCAGACTGTTGGCTCGAGCCACAATGGCCTGGGGATAAACCACGAGAGTCCATGAGCCCTGGCTTCCACTCCAAGGAGAAGCAGAGGTCAGGGAAGGCTACCTTCTCCGTCAGCCCACGGGAGACCAATCCTGAGTGCTCTCCCACTCTGGTCTTTGCTTGTAGTCCCTCTACTTGGCAAGCCCTTCCTACTCTACCAATGAGCTCCTATTCACACTTCAAAGCCCAACTCAAACGTGCCTCACAGCCCAGCACACAGAAACGCAGGGAACTTTTTCTGATGGAATAACCCCTCTTCCTCCCAGTTCCACAGGGCAAGATAGGGATGGAGCTCTGAGTCAGAGTTTCTGGCACAGACGGAAGAAGGCTGGACCAAAAGCATCTGAGTGTAGACTCACAGCAAGCCTGCTTTCTGTGCCCTTAGGGCTGAAATCTGCTCAGGCTTTCATGGTGCAGGACGTTAGTGCAGGATGGCCGAGGAGGGGGGGACGGACCAGGGGACGGCACCATGGCCACAGGTGACAGAAGGAGAAACAGGAGCCGCCACTGTGGCTCCCTGTCTGCCCAGTGTCTGCATGGTGACACCCTGCCACTTCACGGCGGTCACTGAAGGGCCATCTCGGAAAATGCAGAGCTCAGCTTTAACCCGACTCCAGAGGTGTGCCCTTCGCATCTCAGGGCTCCAACCTAAAGGGAATGACCACTGGAATGGCCTGAAGATCTGGGACGGGAGGTTCCATGGAGAACAGCAGGAGGAATGACCCACCCAGACCACCTCCCCTGCCCTGCCCCAGCTTTATCACTGGGGATAAACCACAGGCAAGTGACCTGCCCCCGTGGTCAGTTTCCTCATCTGTGAACTTGGTGGAGGTTGGGATCACATGAAAGACCCTTGAGAAATAGCTGGAGTGCTGCTCGGCCAGGATCAGCTATCACAGCAGTTCAAAATGGATCAGACTTAGGTTTTTTCACCTTTTCTCCTACGTGTTACTCAACTCAGGTCATTACTGCATGCTCTCTCCCCCAACCCCCCTGACACCAGGTTGGACAGAGGGGCTGGCCTGGCCCCCAGGCCCCACCCTGAGTTCTGCAGTCTTGGGCGGCACTCACCCGCAGCGATGGTAGGCTGGACAGCTCCCCATGCAGAGTGGTTAGGTTGTTGTGGCTCACTGACAGGTGTTCCTGGGCCGGCACAGGGTGCAGAGGCTCAGCAGGGTGGGCTGGGCATCCACAGAGCACCCACTGGCACCACAGCCTTCCCCTGTCCAGGGACCCTCCCATAGAGCCCCCATCCACCACCAGGGCCTTGCCCCACCCAGGGATCTTCCCACAGAGCCCCTATCTGCTACCACAGCCTTGTCCTACCAGGCACCCTAGGCCATCCAGGTCCAGTCTACTCTTGCATCTTTCCTCTTTCGCACACCTAGCCTCTTCTTGCATACTTCCCAGGAAGGGTGCTCATCCCCTCTCCACCAGTTCTGCTTGTGACAGGCAATGTCCTGCACAGGCTCTGCCCACCTGGCTAGCCCCATCCACCAGGACCCTCCCCTGCCTGCCCAAAGCCTCTTACCAGCTTCTGCAGGGAGGCCAACTCCTCTGGCAAGTAGCAAAGGCCGGTGCGGTTTAGCTTCAGCCATCGCAGGCTGGTCATGGCCTTGACGTTCTCAGGGAAGTAGCCACCCTGGGGGAATGTCACAGGTCTGGGACATGGTACCCTTGCTCTGCCACCTTGTGGCCCCCACAGCCCGTGGGAGCCTTTGGGGGGCAGTAGTCACGTCTAGTTGGGTGTGTGACCCCAGACACATCACTTGGCCACTCTGTCTCAGTTTTCTCACCCGTAGAATAGGGCTGGTGAAAGCCCTCTGATGACAAAAGCCTCCTGAGAATCCACTGGTGATCAGGATGGCTGCTGACCTAAGACCCGCCTCTCCTGCTGGATTCTCGGCCCAGGAAGGCTTATTCTAGGTGCCACCCCACAGTCCGCTGTGCGGTCAGATCAACTCAATGTTTTCGCCTTGCATCCAGGCTGTGCCTGTTCAATTTGTTGAACTGTGCCTCTGCCAAGGCCCCACCTGTGCCCTGCCACCCACCCCCTGCATGAGGCCCCAGCTCCCCACCCTTTCCCACACAGGAATATTCATTAGTTCACTCACCCATTTGTCCCCCAGACTCAAATGCCCACCTCAGGACCCCAGCCCTGTGGCCAGAAGCCTGGGGAGGCTTATGCCTTCAGTGCTCTGGACTGGTGCCTTTTCTCCCTACATCCACATTCCCTGCTGGTGACTCACTCTCCTAGACTGGAGAGGACACTTGGTGACTCCAGGTGAGGACGGTGGGGATGGAGGCAGAGGAGTGTGCATGGTGTCAAGGGTGGGTAAATACAGGAAGAAAGGGCCTGTCTCCTCTGCCCTGACCCCAGCCACTGCCTGGACCACTGCACCCTGCAGACCCAGGCTGACGCTCCACTGACGCCAGCCGGGGTCGACCCACTCATCCACCCTGCAGCCCTAAGGACCATCCTGGAACCAAGCCATCTCTCAGGGCCTCCTCTCTGGTCACCAGCCCTGCGGCCTCATTCTCAGTTCTCAAGAACCACTGATCCGCCCCGAGGCTGGGCTGGTGTTCCCAGCGGCCCTGGTCTGCCAGTTCGGCAGCTGCTCAGACAACTGGCACCCAGGGCCTCGCCCACCTGCCCAACACGCCCTCCACAACTAATCCCTGCCTCCAGGGGTTTCAATGTAAGCCCCTCCACCAGTCGAGAAGACGAGGCTCCGAGAGGGGAAGTGACTTGCCTAAGACCACACAGGATGGGGGTGGCGGGTGCGGGTAGCGCAGAGCCGGCGGCGCAACCATGAGTCAGGGCCCGGCTTGGGCTATGACCTCACAGGGGCGGGGAGGGCTGGGGAGGCGCGAGCTCGAGCTCCGACCGGGACCCCCGGCCGGCCTGCCGGGGCCAGGCGCCAGTACCCTCCCCGGTGGGCAGACCCCGCGCGCCCCGCGCGCCCCGGCGCAGCTCCGGGACCCTGCGCGCGCCTGCCCGCCCCGCCCGGCCTGGGCTGTCTTCGCGGGCGCCGGGCGGAGGCCTGGGACGTCGGCCCGGGGCGGGGTCCGGGCAAGCCCGTCTGCGGTACCGGGCGCGCAGGAAGCGGAGGGGCGGGCCTGGGGTCCCGGCTGCCGCCCGGAGGCTCACCTTGAAGTCGTTGCCGCTGAGGTCCACGCCGCGCACGAACGGCAGCACCCCGGTGCCCTCCATGGCGGCGCTGGGCTGAGGGGAGCGGACCGCGGGCGGGGCCTGGCGCTCGGGGCGGGGACCGCGGAGCCGGCGGGGCGGGGAGCGCGCCGGCCCCGCCCCTCAGCCCGGGGCCGCTCGGGGCCAGCTCTGGGGCGTGGGGCCTCGAGGAGCGCGGTGTTCCGGTACCCCGAAGGGCCTTCTCGGCCCGCGGCTGTCCCTGCGTTGGTCAAAGCCGGGGACCCAGGTGGTTCTGGCGGCAGTGGCAGTAGGACGCCCTGATCCTCGTCCGGAGCCACGAGCCTCAGGGAGACGCTCCGGGGCCAGTGCCCACACTCCTAGGCGTCCCGGGTCGTAGGCCAGCCCGGGTGCGCGGTTACGTGCCCGCTTGCCCCTCGAGGGAGGCCTCCCTGGGCCGGCACATGGCGGTCCCAGTAAGTGACAGGACCAGTATACCCTTCACTGGAGAGGCGGCCGCAGACTACAGTGACCAGGAGCTCCACCGGATGCTTCCTTTGCCGGGAAGGAGCTCACGTTCCCACCGACGAGTCCTGGGAGCACGGCCCTGCGCCTTTAAGGAGGTGCTCGCCGAGGAGCCCCGCCCCGAGGAGCGCTCGGCCGCCATTGGCCGAGGCCGCCTCAGGGCGGCACGTGGGCACGGCCTTGAGCGCTCTGATTGGAGTCAGGGCCCATCCGTCTGCGAGCCGGGGGCCCGCGCCCGCCCCAGGCTTCGGCGTTCCACTCCCGGGTCCTGCACGTTCCATTCCCAGGCGGCCCCGGGGCGCGGCCCGAGAGGCCCCCTGCGTCCCCGGGTCGGGGCGCCGAAGCCGCGACGCAGGTACGGCCGGGGCACGGGGCGTGGCCTCCACCGGCCGCGCGGTTCCGGCCGGGAGAGAGCCGGATCGGGCCGAGCTCTGGTCGCTTCTTGGGCCCATCCTGGCGTTCCCCGGGCTTCGGTGTCCTCGCGTCCGGGGCTTGGTGGAGGCTAGGGGAGGCCTGGCCTTTCCCTCTCCCCTTCCCTGGTTAGGGTCTGCGCGCCCCGGGTCAGACAGGCGGGGGCTTTGTGCGCTTTACAGTTTGGAGGCGGTTGGCAGTCCTGATGAAGGAAGCCGCCGCGGGGCCACGCTGGGTCAACCCCCTCCGCCGTCTTTCCTATTTTTAGCTTGGGAAAGGGGGGCGGGTGCGGGGCTGTAGGCCCCACCTGGCAACCGGGCTCCGGCACCCGCTGGGAGCAGGGCAGCCAAAAGTCCTTGGGGCTGAGTTGGCTCTGAGCTCAGCGTCATCTGTTCAGGCATCCTCAGGGTGACAGTTCTGCCTGGCCATCTGACTGGTCCCCTGGGCTTGTCCCTTGGTCACACACACTCTCAGTGCTCAGGACCTGAGGTCTGGGGCTCAGCTTGCTGGGCCTGGCAAAGATACCTGAGGTCCCAGCCATCTGTACTTCTGGGTTCCGCATGTCTAACGGTTTGTCGTGGCACCTGCTCCATCTTACAGACAAGCTAAGAGTATCTGGCACACTCAGGCCCTCAGCTCACCTGCCGTGGCCTGGGCTCTCAGCAGCTGAGACCCCTCTCCACCCACTGTTGTCCCGAGCCTTAGAATCCCTTGTCCAGGGCACTGGACCGACCCTGCTGTGGTCTTTAGAGCCCCCTTACACCCTGTCCCCACAGCAGGGCCTTCAGCCTTGTCTGACACATACCTGTTGACAGCCAGCCCTTGCCCCCCAGGGTATCGTGGGCCATCTCACTTGTCCTGTTCTTTGACTTGGTAGCCCTGCCTCTGGGGCTGCCCTGCTGAGATTTGGGGGTAACTGTGGGCCCCTGAATTTCACTGAGGTTCCCTCAAAGGCCTGAGGCTGTCCAGTGCAGGCTGCCTGGGTCCCCAAGCCGTGGTCTTCTCTGGGCCTTGGTTTTCTCCTGCAGGGCCTGGTTAGGAACCAAGATAGACCTGCTCCTGGGATCATAGGTTGGGTCTGAGTCCCCACCACTCACTGTGTGATCCACAACCTATTTCTTTGTAAATGGGGATGGTGCTGATAAGACCCACCTCATGGTCTTTGGCGACATCAGGGGGCCTGGAAGGTGGGATCGGGGAGATCGTCTCCCTTCTCTGACCTGCCATGGGCCTTAGGGTCTTTCTCTGTGAGAAAGTCATACAGGTGGGTTGTTTGAGGGTTTTGGTGGGGGGAGGTCTCTGGGCCAGCTCTCAGTCTCCTCCCAAGAAAACCTGCAGGTGGCCCCTTTCTCATCGGAAATTCTCTGGAAGCCCCCTTGTGACCCCAACTCTGACTGTAGAGCACCTGCCTGGATGCCAGGCCGGCCCCTCACTGAGTGGCCCCTGCACCCTGGCTCCCTTACAGGCAGACTGACCATGGCGGAGTTCTCCCAGAATCGGAGCAAGCGGCGTGATGGCGAGGTGCTGGGAGGCGCTGTAGACTTCCTCCTGGCCAATGCCCGCCTGGTGCTGGGAGTGGGCGGAGCTGCAGTGCTGGGCATTGCTACCCTGGCCGTGAAGCGGGTAAGGCTGGGCGGCCTGCTGACACGGACTCCACAGCAGGGCTGGGGAGGTGGGACTGCCTGAGATTGCACCTGCCTCCGCCTCTCCGCCTGGTTGGCTCTGCCGTGGCCACCCAGGCCTCAGATGCCCTCACCTGTGTCCCTCTGCCTGCAGCTCATTGACAGGGCCACCAGCCCCCGGGACGAGGACGACACCAAGGGGGACGCCCCATGCCTGGAGGACAGCTGGCAGGACCTGAGCCTGCTCAAGGCCACGCCACGCCTCCAGTCCCGGCCCCCGCCCGCCGCCCTCAGCCAGCCGGTGCCGCCTCCAGCCCCCTCACTCTCTGCTCCAGGTGAGCGGCACCCCTTCCCCTCTGACCTGGGTGGGTCCCATTTCGGTGATCACATTCGGGAGATGTAGCCCAGGCCCTGCCCTGGTGACCGTGTGACCTGCTCGGGTCCCTGCTCCCTGTGGGCTCCCTTGTGTGTTGGATGCCTTCTCCCTCCTGCGTGGTGCTGAGGCTCCAGCCACCAGGACGTGAGACCATGGGGGCTGGCACCAGAGCGAGGTGGCAGCATTGTGATGGCGGGGGCCCTCACCTGGGGAACTGAGACCTTGGGTTTCAGCCTCAGGGTGTTGGGAGGGGTCTCAGATGGTGAGAATGCGTCACTGAGCTCAGTGCCATCTCAGGTGGTCCCATCCCAGGCGGGTCTCTGACCCGTCCCCCTTCCCTCTTCAGAAGGGCCTGCTGACACAGGGCCCCAGACATCGCCTCTGCTTAGCTCGCCGGCACCGCCGCTGTGTCTGACGTTCCAGGAGAAACTGCTGGCTTTTGAGCGGGATCATGTGACCGTGCCAGGGGCTCACGTGTCTCTGGCCAAGCAGCTGGCGGGCGACATTGCCCTGGAACTACAGGCCTATCTGCGGAACAAGTTCCCAGACCTGCCCTTCGGGGCGCTTGTGCCCGGCGGGCCACTCTACGAGGGGCTGCAGGTGGGAGCTGCCGACCCTGTGCGGCTCTTGGTGCCCCTGGCACTGGAGCCAGGCCTGTGGAGCCTGGTGGCCGGCTCAGACACTGTAGCCCAAGACCCTCGCTGCTGGGCTGTGCGTAGGACTCAGCTGGAGTTCCGCCCCCGTGGGAGCAGCCCCTGGGACCGCTTCCTGGTGGGCGGCTACCTCTCCTCCCGGGTCCTGCTGGAGCTGCTCCGCAAGGCCCTGACTGCCTCCGTCAACTGGCCAGCCATCGGCAGCCTCCTCGGGTGTTTGATCCGGCCATGCGTGGCCTCAGATGAGCTGCTGCTGGAGGTGCAGCACGAGTGCCTGGAGCTCACCGTGGCCGTGCTGCTGGCCGTGGCCGGAGCCCAGGACGGAGACCTCTTGCTGGCCTGGCCCTTGGAGGGGCTGGCTGGGAACCTCTGGCTGCAGGACTGGTACCCGGCTGAGGCTGCCCGGCTGCGGGCCCTGGATGAGCAGGACGCTGGGACCCGTCGGCGGCTGCTGCTGCTGCTCTGCGCTGTCTGCCGCAGTCACCCAGCTCTATGGCGGCTGGGCCGGGACCGCCTGGCTCAGGTGGTTCTGCGCCTGGGCGAGCAGGAGGCTGACTGGGCCGAGGAGGCCCTGGGGGAGCACTTCCTGCAGGCTCTGGAGCTGCTGCTCAGCAGCCTGGAGCGGGCCAGCCTGCCCAGCCACTTCAACCGCAGTGTGAACCTCCTAGATGGCCTGCGGGAGGAAGAGATCGACGACTTGGGCTTTGCGCTGTACCATGGCCTACAGGCCCCCGAGGGGCTGCTCTAGAGGGTGGACGCAGCTGGGCAACAGACACCACTGCTTTTAGCTGGAATGAGGGGGTGTGGGCTGCCCTCTTGGCTTGCAGGAGCTGCCATGAGTCCCAGGCAGGGATGAGGCCACTGTCATTTTCTGTCTCAAGGGTATCATGCTTCCCTTGGGTGCGGGCATCTCCAGGTTGCTGGTGCTTGGGTGGACATTGTTTGGTCCCCCCCACCCCCGGGGCTGGAGTCACCTGGGATCCTCAGAACGTAGCTTTTGGCTGACCCTCAGGCCTGTTTTCCGTGCTGTATGCCTGGTTTGCTCTCTAGCCTTGACTAGCGGGGGCTAACCTGGGGGAAGGCCCTTCCCCTCTAGCCTCGGAGGCCCTGGGAGGGCTCTGTCGTCACTGGGGGAGCCAAGGCTCTCTCTGCTGCTCACCTGGCCCAGAGCCTAGGGTGCCCCTGGCTGCTGCCAGCCCAGCCCCCACTGTGCCAACACCAGCTGTCCTCGCTGACCCTGTGTTCTCCCTGGAGCTGGCCGGGGCTTGGGCGGGGGCGGGTGTTGTCTGCCTTCCCTCCCAGGCATCTCTCCTCTCTGGTATCCTTCCTGCCGAAGTAAAGCTATGCCGCAAGGACTGTGAATGAGAATAAAAAAAAACTCAAATGTCCGTGAGACGCATATTGGGCTCTTACATGCAGCCATTTGAGGCTTTGTGAGCTTGGCCAGAGGGGCTTGGGCTCAACCTGGAAGCAGGAGACTGACCTGGAGTGGCATCTAGCTTTAGTAATAGGCACCAGCTGGTCAGGGTTTTCTTTCTTCCAAAAAGCCTGACCCCTGGAGCCCTGTAACCTGGATGGGCGGGGCTGCCAGGGGGCCCTTTGGCCAGCAGTGGTCCACATGCAGAGAGACATGGACCCTCAAGTGGAGGGCAGGCTCCCTGCTTTGTATAGACGGGGACGCAGGCGTGTCTAGGTGTCCCTGTGGGAGCTGTGGCTCCCATGTAACCCCGTGTGGCAAACGAGCCAGGGAGGAGGGCTTGGGGCCACATGGGCTTGGGGTGAGGCCGCCACAGCTGTGCCAGGCCCCTCCTTCTTGTCCCATGTCCTGAGGCGACCCCCTCCCACCTGGGACATGGGGACAAGGCTGGAGGAGGTGCTCTTGGGCACTCTGGTTGCAGGGCCAGTGGCCTCTGCGGATAAGGAGGGACCTGCCTCCCGGGTATTCCCATGGGCTCAGTGGCTCTGCAGAGGGGCAGAGGGCAGGAGACTGGTTTCCCCAAGGACTGTTAGGTCACATGGTCTCAGGAGCTGCTTGGCTTGAGTGCCTTCGGTGGTGAGCAGCTGTGATGGTTGCAAGGGGACAGGCTGGAGGTGGGGCAGCCTTGGCCTCCTCCCTGTAAGATGAGGGGTCCAGAATACCTACTTCACAGGTGGGGGTGGGGTGTTAACCCAGTGCTGGCACAGAGCAAGGCACTCCCGAACCAGTGACCGAGACAGATGGTCCAGTGTCCGTCAAAGTTGGGGGCCTCTGGAAAGTGTCCAGACTAGACAAGTCCTTTCATGGATTAACTCGCAAGCAGGACCCCTTAGGACAGTGCATCACATCCAGAGCCGACGCAGCCAGTGCTTTCAGGCTGTGCAATTACTAAACAGAAAAAGCCCTGATCAAAGTCTGCACAGGCACTCTCTCGCTGAGGCTGCAGACTGGGGCCTGCTGGGCACAGCCACACTCAGGTCCCTGGGGATCTCACCAAGCCTCCTGACCGGGTTGTAGTCAAGGTCCAAGGGCCCTGACGGGCCAGGCTGGAGCTGGATGGGAGAGGGAAGCCCTTGCCTCTAATCCAGGACCACTGCTGTCCCCAGCCTGGTCCCCTCCAGGATGAGCAGCCTTCAGCCTGGTTTAAGTCACATACATCTGACGCATTTGCATTTTTAAGCATATTCTTTTATAATCAGGATAGTCTTTTAAATACTGTCCAAATAAAAAAAATTAAAAAGTTAAAAACCCCAGTAACGTAACTGTTTGGTGGCACTCAGTTCACTAAGGACAGACACCAAAGCTGGTGTCACCAGCCCAGTGCTCCCAGGGCCACCACGGGGCCTGGACGGTGCTCTGGGTGTTCTCAGCAAAGCCACCCACTTCCTGAGCCAGCAGTTCAGCTCGTGGGCCTCAGGTTCGCCCGCCTGTATGACCTCAGGGAACTTTCCAGGCTGACCCTGCACCCCTGCCCAGCATGAATACTGGTGAAGACAGGATGGTGCACCCCTGCCCTGCGGAGCAGGCCCCTCCCACCTTTGAGCTGAACACGGAGGCAGCTCAGGAACCTGAGACAGAGGTCTGGGGGGAAAGGTGGCCGATGCACCCCGAGGGCAGCGGGGCCTCTGCCCAGCATCCTGGGAGGCCTGTGTGGAAATCTCCCTCACAGTGTCCACCCATCTGTGTGATGGTCTCACTACCTGTGCCAACAGCAACCCTGCCCCCAGAACCTGACACCCTGTGAAGGCCCAGCCCAGGACCCCCAGTCCCACTCGGCATTTCTGGTCCTGGTGGGCACGGGAGATCCCCGTGGAGAGATTGCAACCTACAGATGAGTTGAAGGTCGTATCCTTCAACTCAACAGCAAAAGCACAAACCACCCCACTGAAAAACGGGCAAAGGTCTTAAAAAAGACCTTTCATTTCTCCAAAGAAACATGAAAGGCCATGTGAGTGGTGAAAAGCATGCCCAACTGCAGTGGTCACTGGGGATATGCAAGTAAAAGCCATGAGATGCCACCTCAGGCCCATGAGGATGGCAATATGGGCAAGGGCACGTCGGCAAGGATGTGGAGAAAGGGGAACTCTGGTGAGAAGGTAAAATGGCGCAGCTGCTGTGGAGAGCTTAGTGCATAGAATTAACTGACCCAGCAACCCCACTCTTAAGTGTGGATCCCCAAAAATACAGGTGTTCAAATAACTTGCACGCAGAAGTTTACAGCTATACTGCTCCCAACAGCCAGGCAGTGGAAACACCCCCGTGTCCATCAACTGATGACGAGTGAACACAGCGGACTAGCTCAGTCAGAAAATCACAGAAGGCACCGCTGCGTGACCGTGAGGGCCACCCCAGGAGACGGGCACCAAGAGGGAAGCAGAGAGGGGCCACGACTATGCGGCTGTTTATGTGAGATGGTCAGCACAGGTGAAAACCAAAGGGACAAAGTGGACTGGGCCACTGGGCTAAGACCAACACCCAGTGACCAGAGGCTCCAGGAGCAGTTCTGGGCAGCCCACTGTCCAGTCCAGGTGTGAGGGCTGGTCTGAGGGAAGGGTTTGGGGCCAGGAGTCCCAGAACAGGTTGCTGCTTCAGCAGCCATACAACTCAGTCATGCTCAGCTTACTCCTACTTATCATCTGAGCTGCAGACCAAAGTCCACCGACTCCCACTCAGCTCCATGGTTCTTGGGAGGCCGAAACGGCAGCATCTGCACCAGTTCTTCTTTGCCCCAAAGGACAGTGGTGGAGCTGGGGGAGGCAAGGCAGGTCAGCACTGCCCAGTGTCCTGCCAAACTTCCCCAGATGCTACACTGCCAGGGTCAAGGGGCTGGATTCTTTACTGAGGCACCTGAGCTGTGGGGCATCCTGGCTGCAGCTTCTTAATAAAGAAGCAAAAACCTTCTGCAGACACAACCTCCAAACAGGAGCCTCTCCCTGGCATCCCACCCTTTCTCAGGCCATCTGTGGGTGGAAGCCCCTTGCAGACAGGGCCAATCTCCACTAAGGCGCTGACAGCACAGCCCCTGTGAGTCACAGAAGGCAGCCTCTGTGGCTGCTCAGCCGTAGACACAGTGTTCCTGGGTCCTGCACACAGGGCCACTGTCCAGCAGAGAGAGATCTGGACCCGGACTCAACAAACAGGCCAAACCCCGAGAGCTGCTGGTGGACCCTGAGAAACAACGTGCTTCCTAAGACATAAGGATGGGAAGAAGGGCAGGGGGCCCCCTCAGCCCGACGCTGCCTCATCTGTTCTGAGGACAGAAGGGACGGGTATGTCCAGGCTGGTGGCAAAGGCTGCACTTCCGGGGTTTCTTGGCTGCAGACCCTGTGTCTGAGGAGCCGGCCCGAGGCCTCTTGCTTCTGGCCTCCAGCCCCTGGGTTCCTCTCCTGCTTCCTGGCCAGAGGGGGCCTCCGAAGGTCCCTGTGGGGAGAATGGAAGGTTGCTGAGTGCAGACGGGAATGCCCTCCGAGAGCCTTGCCACCATGGCCTTGGTTAGGGGCCCATGTCACCTCACATGCAGAGACGAGGACCTATTAGCCCAGCCACCCGATCGCGTGCGCATGCGACAAAGACACGTTGGCTGTAACCAACACTCGCTCCCACCCGCCGTTCGAGGAGCCTGAGCTCTGGACCCTCCCTGTCCCTCAGGAGCCTCACAGCATGGACTGCCCCGTCACCCAGGACCAAAGACACCACCTCCTCCCAACAGGAGACCCTGATGCCCGCCGTGCGGGAGGTGGTCCAGCCCTGATGCCTCCTAGACAGACTGCCTCCTACAAGGCAGACGTGAGTCCCTTGGAGCAGTGGCGTCTCCAACCCCTGGCCTGCACCCAGGCTCTGGGCTCTTCCTGTGTGTGCAGACCTGCCACGTATGTGTCAGGATCACAGCTGTAGGTTAATAGGAATGAGAGAAAGGGAGAAGGCGCCCATCTTACTGAGTAAACAGGCTGAGAAACCACACCAAACGGCTCAAGGACATACAGACATACAAGGCCATTCGGTCTCTCTCAGACACATGACCAGGTACCTTCAGGTACCTCATCTACCTTGACCCTCTGTCTGGGCAGTGGTTCTCCCCACACCCATCTGCGGGGGGCCGACTCAAACCGTGTAACGTGGGGCAGGTTCCAAATGTCAGGGACAGGGCTTCCGTCTTACTACACCAGGCCCCGACACAGACCCTGCCAGCTTCACAACGGTAGGAGGGGCTCCCAGGTCAAGCCCCACCGTGGGGATCCCAACAGGCCACGTGGCCAGTGTGGGCCTCATGGTCCCTGTCTGGGAGGCACGACCACAACCACCACCCAACGGAGACAAGAGCAGCTGTACATGGAGTATTGTGCAGTGCCGGGCATTTGCCCGGGGCAGAGCAGGCTGCCCGTGACCCCGCGGGTGTGAAGTCCTGGTAGGGAGGGCAGCCCCACCCCTCACCTGGGGCCACGTTCTCGTCCACCCACTGGAAGAAGCCGCACTGGTGCTCACGGGGCTGGGCACACGTGTGGAACTGGCGGCCCTGGTTGGGCCCCTCCTTCTGCACGGTGCGCGTGACAGCCGGCTGGCCACACAGGCAGGATGCGCCACCGCTGCCACCACTGCCAGGCCTGCTGGACCCGCCCAAGAGAGTCCCTGAGCCCGGGGGGTGTTCCAGGGGGCCGCCTGGGGGTCTGGACGCTGAGGAGGGAGGCCCGGCTCCTGGGTGGCCGCTGTCAGCCCATAGAAAGAAGCTGCAGCCACCACTGCCACACTTGTAGAACTGGCGGCCCTGGTTGGGGCCCTCCTTCCGGACGGTGAGCAGCAGGGCCTCCTGGCCACAGTTGCAGGTCACCGAGTTGCTCTCACTCTCAACGGCGGGTGGAGGAAGAGTCCTGGTCAAAGCCTTCGAGGGCCTGGTGACGGGGGGCCGGGGCTGGCCCTGCTGGCCACTGTCCATTCTGTTCAGGGACTGGCTAGCCTGCAGGTAGCCGGAGGTCTGGCTGGCAGGCTGGCTGACTCGGGCAGCGCCCTGGGAGAACCTGAGGGCCAGGATCTCCCTCAGGGTCTCATCACACCCGCCGATGCAGCCGACAAATTCTAGGGGCATGGTTGGGGGCAGGCTGCCTCGTTTAAACTTGAACTTCAACCTGTGAGAACAGAAGATGACAAAGCACTCAATCCTTGGGTTAAGAGTCTTCTCCTGGGTCCACAGGGGGCTGTCCCCGACCCCCACCCCAGGGAAGCCACACAAGGCACAGCCACCTCACAAGAGGGAGGAGGGGGCTGGGGGGGTGGGCTCTGGGACCCAGTCAACCGCCCACACCAAGGTGCCTCTGAAAAATGCCTGTCCTCGGGCCCCACTGCAGCAAGGTCCAGGGCCTCTTGGCTTATGGCTTGGTAATGGCGCCCAGCAGCAAGCGGCTCTGCCCTACTGTTAACCCAGATGTTATTCTGGCAACATTGGAACACAAGCTGTTCTCATTTTTTTGCTTTGAAAATAAATTGTATCCTAAAGACCTATCTGTTAGTATGCAATTGTTACAAATTAACAAATATTTAAAAACCTGCTTTCACTTTGAGAATGTGGTAAATCCTCATAAGCATAAGTTCTCTGAGATCCTTGTGATTTCTGACACATGACCAAAGGTCCAAGGGCCAGTCGAGTGTCCATCTCACCTGTAAACTGGGTGCGGCTGGCACACTGGGCACACGCTCACATCCCTGCTGGCCTCCAGCACGCTGTCCGGGAACCAGACAGCCGACCGACACTCAGGGAAGCCCGTGCAACCGAGGTAAAACCTGGGGAGCAAGGCCGGGTCAGATGGGCGGCCCCGACGCTGGGACGGTGCCATTGGTGGGGACACTTATGTCTGATCACAGGTGATACTCAAGCTTCTGGAGACATGGTCCGTGACACCAAGTGACGGGAGGGCCAGCCTGCACTTGTGTCCTTGAAACCCCCTCAATCACTGCTGATGCTGTCTCCTGATGAGAAACCACCAAGCCGCCACCAGCGCCCAGACTGAAGTGGGGCCTGGCTGCCCAGGGTGCCCTCCGAGCCCCCAGCTGGACGCGCCTCAAAGAACACAGGCCTCACCCTCCTGCAGCTCTGTGAGGAGCAGACGGGCTCAGTGGGTCACTGATCAGGAGGCCTGCGCCACCGTCCATGGAGCATCGTCCATCCCCAGGGGACAAGCCCTGCCTCCACCAGCCCTCAATTCCCACGAGGCCTCACACCCGAGGCCACCATTTCAGCACCAGCACCCAGTCTGGGCTTTTAAATAGGACACAGAACCAGAGGATGGGCCTGCATGACAGTACTGGGCCTCAGGGGCGGGGGTAGGGTGAGGCATAGCCAGACACTGACCCGCCACTCTTTCTGGTCTTAAGAACCATGTCCCGGCTGCACTGAGGACACTTCCTGATGGGCTCGGGCACAGCCGGGAGGGCGTCCTGTGGGGCTACCTCTGTAGCCGCCCCGAAGTACTGGGACAAGGCCTCGTCCAACCTGAGGAAACGGAGAGCATTTCAAGTCAGGCGCCCATCATGCACGTGTGACTCACACAGCATTCTCCCACAAACGGGGCCATGGGGGCCACGTGGCCTGCTCCCGAGGTGGCCGCTCCCGAGGTGGCCGCTCCTGGGAGTGATCCAGCTGCAGGCAGGTGCCCCTGCCTCACCACCTGCCCCACAGCAAGCAGACCTTAGGCCATGCACACACTCCAGATAGTCTGGAATCAAGTCTAAATGGCTCGTGCATTTCTTTTCAAAATTGGCATGGAGTAAAAAAATGTGTTATTTCCAACAGAATACATAGACACTCTACTGGCCACGGGCACCCCCGAAGGCCCAAGAAAACGGGGCACACGCCCACACTTGGTGCACCCACAGGCAAACCACCACCTGCTAACTCAGGATGGGATGGAGATGGCATATCTAAAGCCCAGAACGACTGGACCAGACCCTCCTGGCTGTGGCTGCCAGGCTGACAAGGCTCTGGTGTGAGGAGCCAAACAAACGGATGGAGAGAAGGGAAACTGCAGGTGGGGTGAGTGCCTGGCAAGGCCACAGTGCACGGAGCGGCCATCCCCAGGGCCCAGCGGGCCGCCCAGCACTCACTTCCTGGCTTTGGCCACGGCTTCGATGAACACCTGCTTGTACTTCTGCACCTGCTGATGCAGGACCACCAGCTTGTCCTTCTTCCCCTCGCAGATGAGCTTCAGGTCAGCCTCCAGCTCGGCCCGCAGATCAGGCTTGGACATCTCGTAGCCCATGGAGTCATAGCCTGTGGAAAAGAGTAGCGTCGTGTGGCCTGGATACACTGTGGGGCTTCGTGACCATCACCCCCAAAGCCCCCAGCTCCTCACCTTCCACGAGCCCCATGCCCAGGTGCCCAGGGAGAAAGCGCTTATCTGGCGTGAGCCCGACGTACATCCGGGCCTTGATGGTCTCGATGTGCTCAGCGTGCGTGGCGTCCGTACCTGCAGGCCATTCCTGTCACTCAGGCTCATCCTTAGCCCCCAGCCCCACAGGCCCCTTCCTCTGCCTGGACTTCCTACTCCAGGGGACACAACTCCACTCAGAGCCAGCCGTGCAGAAGCCTCGGCAGCAACCTCACCTCTCCTTCACACCCACTCACTCCAGCAGTCACATCCCGCTGTAAATCCCCTGTAAGCTCCTCCCCCCACCTCCCTCTGCAGTGAGGGCTGGGGCTCTGCCCTGCTCCACCCTCTCCCTATACTCCCACCCCTTGTGGCGCTGGTCGCCCTGGACTCAGCTGCCCTTAGAGCTGTGGTGAAAACTGAGGGGCAGCAGGTCAGTCACAAGGAACCCACCTGTAAAGCCTGGGCCACAGGACTAATGGGAAAAAGTATTCTGGCCCAGTTTCTTTAAGAAAAAAAAAAAATCTGATTTTTAAACAACTATGGGAAATACTTTATCAGAAGCTAAGCACATGGTCATCCATGAAGAACCCGAGAGGCAGACTCAGATCGCATGGGGGCCCTGCACGTGCTGAGCAGGTGAACAAAGCCAAGCGTGACTGCCAAAAAACAACCGCCACTCTCGGCTGCCAAGCCGCCAAACCCTGATGCTCCTGAAGAAGAAGGTACCTGTTTTTACGTGGGTCTTCACAGTTTTAAATGTTGGTACCTTGCTAAATATACAACAAAAACCAACAAATCCCTGTGAGGGCCAAGAACGCTGGTCAGCGTGGCCCAGGTGAGCCTGAGTGATGGGGAGCGCCTGTGTCCACCTGCGGACGCACAGGGCCGCGGCCAAGGGCGCCGACTGTGGCGTCACCTGGACCCAGGGGCTCACGGCTCACACACTCTGTGCCCTGAGGCAAGCTCTTCACTGCTCCTGAGCCGCCCTTCAGCTATGAATTACGGAGAAGACAGCCTCACTTCAGCTAAGGAGTACCAGTTACTATGACAACCAGCTACTGACCAATGCCGTGCTTCTCCATGAGGGCAATGAGGTCAGCCTCGGTGAGCAGCTGGGGGGGACTGGTCTCCCCGTCCACCATCTCCACAGTGCTGGGCTGAAAGCAGGTGCCTTGCTCATAGACAGGGAGGGTCTACAGAGGCAGAGACGCAATGGTCAGCCCACCTGGTCCCTGAGCCAGGAATAGGACGGTCCCCCGCCCAGACGCGTCACCTTGTCACTCCAGCGATCATACGGGTACACGTCCAGATAGTTCCGGGCCAGGATCATGAGGCCGTGGGCCACGAAGCGCTCCTGCGCGATGTCGATCTCCACAGTGGTCTCCTGGCCCTGGGCATCCTGCGAGCAGCAGGCCAGGAAGTGGCGGACGATGAGCTCGTACAGTCGCTGCTCATCCCCCTGCGGGCAGAAGAGGAACCCAAGCGCCTCCAGACACTGTCTGGCCAGTGCTGCCTCCCAGCCCAGAGCTCCACACCCGTGTGCAGGGCAGGCAAATCCATGCTGCTTGTGGGTTCAGGCCCATAAACTTCACAAGTGGAGTCCCCTTCCCTCAAGACTGGAAAGCAACTCCTCTGAGGTAAAGCCTGTCTGAGCAGGAAAAAAGGTGAAAGCAAGTTTCCAAGAGGGCCCGTGTATGCAGGACATGCGGCGTGAAGACACTCAGGCAGCCCCAGACCTACCACAAACACAGGGTAACGGTAACCTCTGCCCTTTCAGTTACTAGAGACACAGTGAGGCCCCCTGGCAGGAGCCTGTAAGACGTTCACACTCAGATCCCAAATCCTCCTCTAAGAACGTCTGCAAGGGAGATGTGACATCCACACACACAGCCACGGTGCAAACGCCTGTCGAATACAATCCTTCAAAGCCAAGCCCAGCAAATCCAGCACATGCACACAACCATCAGATGTCATGCTGCATGACCAGCCCAGTCTCAGGGGGAGAAGGTGGGGGCTGTGTAAGGGCTCAGCGAAGGGCCGCTTGGTCTGCGGGAGGGTCAGGGAAGCAGTGGAGGGAGGGGACAGCATGGTGCGGGGCCTGGATGGGCTGTGGGATCCCTCAGTGAAGCCAGGCACAGACTGTGGGAGGAGAGTGTTGATATGACATCTCTTCCCCACAATGGAAAAGAAATTTTCAGTCACGCTGTTCCTGAAGTCAGATCCCACAGAGCAGATTCAACCTAGGCCTGAGCCCTGACCTCCTCGTGGTCCTGAGGCAGCATGGCCAGGAATACCCACCTGCAGGCTGTCAGTGTATTTGGTGGGGTGGATGGGAGGGTGCGCTTGGTCAGACTTATTCCCATTGCGTGGGGTGGGGCCACCGCGCTCTAGAATGTTTCGAGCAAAGGCCCCCCAGCGTGGATCCGGGGTCTGTTGCTCCACCAGTGCCGCCAGGTCTAGGTCTTTGGGGAAAATGTTCGTTTCAGTTCGAGGATAGCTGATGTACCTAGACAAGGCCAAACACACACAATGAAAAACGGCTGAGGTGGTCGAGAAACGACTGAACTGACCCAAGAACACTGGTGACCCCAGTAGCAGCCCATCTGATCCAAGACGTTGCGGTGCCCAACCCTGGGGAAGTCCCGAGACGAGACCCCAAGGGGAGGAGCAGCAGGCACTCCTGTGGGTCACTCCGAGGGGTCAGAGCCGGTTCCAGGCCGCCCACCCCAGCCCCGCCCTCCCACAGGCACACAGGTGCCACACGTGCGGCCTGCCCTGCAGGGTTCCCGCGCCCCGTCTACGAGAGGTCAACAGTGGGATCTGGACGTACTCTGTGGGATCTTATTTTAGGTTGAAGTGACTCTGACGTGCCCTTTCCATTCTAAAAGAAGACAAGGCCAAAGTCTCTCCATGGAGAGCTGGTGACATCTAGACAGTCTGGTTTCCCCACGAGCTCAAGTTCTAAGATGCTTCACCCTGATTTAGACGCATCAAACTCTCTTCCCAAACGAGGACTCAGGCTTACCCTTGGGTGTAGAGCTTTTCTGCAATCCTCATGGTTTCTTTAGCATTTATCCTCAACTTCCGAGATGCCAGCTTCTCCAGCTCCTGTCAGATGTGTGACAGAGCATGGGTCAGAGAACACAACGTCCACACCCTCTTCTTCAGCACCCCTCGGCCATCACCCTGGCTGCGTCACACACGTGTAAAAGGCTGTGCTGGGGAAGGATTCCAGGCCCGTCAGACAGTCAGGCCACAGCCCAGGGGTTGTCGGACTCAGTGCAGAAGCCAGAATGAGTGGGGACAGGAGTGGACACACTCCTGGGCACAGGCACTAAGGGATCTGACGAGGAGGGCTGGACAGGGGCGGGGCCAGGAACTGCGTTTCTAACAACGGGCTAAAGGACTTATTCCACTGCCGCAGTCTGAAACCTGCACTCTGGGGACACCATCCAGACCTCGGGGCCTCCGATGGTGACAAACATCCATGCAGGCATTCAGGGGGTCACCAGCTATCCCTTCCCTTGGTGGGGGGGGCCCTCTGAAAATGCTGCTGGCTACATATCTGAGCACGTCAACCAGCAAGGGATGACGCACGTAGGGCCACTGCACACAGCCTGTAACCCGTGCTGCCCCTGCCGTCCCACAGGCTCCACCTTCAGAGTGAACACACCCTGAACTCTCCTGAAGAGTGGGGGCTGGGAAGCGGCACCCTAAGGTGTCCTGCTAGGTGGCTTTTCCTGGGGTCACAAAATTTGAGACGCCCTATTTGGGGGCAGGTTCATAAAGTGGGTATGCAAAATGAGGTTTACACAGATTATGCAGAAACAAAGAAAATGCTTTTCCACTTTGGTGGAAAAAACTAGCTATTCCAATAACAACGCTGTTAAAAAAGACAGGGAAAACAGAGGACAACACCAAAACCGCAGCAGCAACCACCCAAGGCTGGGACGCTTCGGTGACTTCTCTCCCTGCTCGTTCCCCACGCCCCGCACAGAGCAGTTACGACACGTTTATTAGCTGCTCGAGCACGTCCTGTTCTGGGGTCTGTTTTCCTTCCTGCGTGGCACCAGGAAGACAGATGCCCCTGGGCACATTCTGCAGCAGAAGCTGGTGCCCCCCCACGGACGCCAGGGCTCCTTGGGGCTGGCACAACGCCCCCCACCAACTCCCATCCAGAACGTACCACAGTGTCCAGAGCCTGAGGCCTCCACTTGCTCTTGGCTTTTGACCTGACCTCTACCACCATCGCCCTGGGATCCTGGGAAGATAGGGAAAGCTGAGGTCACCGTGGCCGGCCAAGCATCTTCCCCAGTTCTCAGGGCCTGCAGAGCACCTGCTTCTACCCAGTTCCCCAGCTTCCAGCTCCAGGATCTGTGGTTCCTGGCTGGCCTAGCGGGTCCTTATCTGCCTCTGGCGAGAGTGCACTGTTTTGGGACAGATTCCAGCTACACATTTATTAACATTCCTGGTTTCACCTGAAAGTTCTACAAGTCTTTCCTTCCACAGTCAAAACTGTTTTCATGGGGTCTTACTGGTGCCAAAAGCTGATGTCCTGAGATGCATGCTGAAAACTGCAGTCCCGTGGGACACAGGACAGAGAGGAGCAGCTTGGGAAGTCCCAGGACAGTCTTCCCAAATCACCACCTTCCTAGACCTTCTCAGACCTTCTCACCTCCATGCACATCTGGTAGAGGACGAGACATGCCGTGTGATTGAAGAGACGATGCCTTTTCCAGCTGAACTCTACCACGCCGTCCCTGTGGTCATGAGTCACTGTCGGAGACACAGGAAGGCCATGACTCGGAGAGAGAGGCCCATCACAGGGACAGCAAGAGCCACCTCAGACACATGACAAGGGGGCGAAGACGGCGAGGCACAAACCACCCCCTGGACCAGTA
Source organism: Bos indicus x Bos taurus (assembly GCF_003369695.1). Taxonomy (NCBI): domain Eukaryota; kingdom Metazoa; phylum Chordata; class Mammalia; order Artiodactyla; family Bovidae; genus Bos; species Bos indicus x Bos taurus. Next base: position 35,444,196 of record NC_040094.1, on the reverse strand, counting down.
CCCGGGCTGCCCCACAGGCCCCGGCCCACACCTCGGATCTTGTGGAAGACTTCTGGCACAAATGCCTGAATGGCTTTGAACCTCTCCACCACGAACCCCAGGGTGGGGAACTGGCAGCTGCCGTAGCTGATAAGCTGCTCTGCCAGCACCTCGGGGAAGATCTTCTGCAGCCGCAGCGTCTGGAACCTGGTGAAGGCCGCCCCTGGCAGAGAGGATGGACAGAAGTAGACACCACAGATGGCAAGGTCATGGCTGGATGCGCGCCCAAGCCCCAGTCCCCCACCCCCATAGCCCCCTCCTCACCGATCCGCAGGTCCAACTCCTGCCTCACATCCACGGCATCGCTCACTCTCTGGTCGGGCTCCGTAAGGTTTTCACATGCCGTCCGGACAGCGCGGGTGGTGATCTCGGAGAAACGGGCTCGCAGCACCTGCAGGCTGGGCTTCACTGCGCAACAGAGGGGGCACGGGGCAGGCTGGTCACACGGGCTCGCTGCTCCCAAACCACCCTGAACCCTGAGGGGGTGAACCAGTCCAAGAGGCTATGGTGTCCAACTTCACTGGTTCAGTTAAATTAGCCATGTGCTGCCTAAGAGGGAAGCCTTGTGGTGGCCAGGCTGAGAGCTGTCAGAAACAGGGGCTGAATGCATCTCAGCAACCAGCTGAAGAAGCCTAGTGAGTCTCGCGAGAATGCCCACGTCCCTTGCTGTCTTGGGCCTTGGGCCTAGGGAAAAGCACCCCCACTCTCTGAAGCCCAACAGTGGCCTTCAGGTCACCCTCTCACTTACCTGAAATCATTCAGCGGATGTCAATGGTTATTTAATGTCCAGGCATCGTACAGCCTGGACCAAACAGGCAACAAGCCCTGGGCTATGGGGGCCAAGCCCTGACACACGCCTGGTGAGTCTGGCAGGGGGACCTGGGCTGAGCACCACCCACTGTGGCCTCAGATACTCACCGGCCTTGCACACGTGGATGACCTCAAACCCAATGTTTTCACCCTCTCTGTCGCAGTCGGTCCAAATCACCAGGGCCTGGCATTGCTGGGCCTCTCGCTCCAGAGTTTTCTGAAACGCCCAGTTGGGATAAGAGGGTAAGAGCAGGCCCTGCGGAGCGATCGCCCGACAGCTCTGCACTGGACCTGCCCACTGCTGGCGAGGCTCCTTGAGATGCCAGCTAGGTGAGGCCTGTCCCCACCGGGGGCACTGAGGAGGCTAGGTCACCAGAGCAGCCAGCCTGCCCGGGAGCTCCTAGAAGACAGGGTTTATACCATGACACCCACGTGAGGAGCCCAGAAACTTGGCTCTAACACACACTTTCAGCTCTAGGAGTTCTGACCATGTCCTGGGTTAAAAAAAAAAAAATCAACCCTGAATTGAGATTCATCCCAAGAAGGGCCCCCAGTCGGGAGTGAACCAAGGACAGGTGCCCCAACAGCCTGAGAAAGCAGAGTTCAGGGCCAGATGGCCACTCAGGGCCTGCATTCTCCCTCCAGTGCGGGGAGCAGGAGCTGCTCTGACAGAAGCACGCTCACCCCCAAGATCTCCTCAGGTGGCCACAGTCCACACAAACGCTCACCCGGGCCCTCAGCCACTTAGCCGAAGTGGCCTCACCTCTACAGAAAGGATGGGAATGTTTTAAACCATGGTGCCTTGTTTAGTGGAAAACCTCAGTTCTAATACCATCAAAATATATAGAAACCTCTCCATTTAATTACGTGGTGGTTGTTCAACTGCAGGGCCACGCGTCTCCCAAGATCCTACCTTGATGTCTACAAAATTCTCTGGGCAGTACTTTTCAATTTCTGCTTCAAACAGGACAAGAGGATTGCAGCTCTGCCTGGAAAGGAAAACACAAAATCCTAACTCAGCGCAGGAGGGAGAAAGCCATCCCAGTGCCCTGGTGGTGCGTTCCTGCCAGACACAGGCCCCGAGAAAAAGCCAGAGGACATGAGTGAGACTGTGACCTTCGGAGAGGCACTTCCCCTGGGGATTAACAGGAGCTGCTGAGAAGAAATTCTGGAGCCCTTTCCTGTATATCTGCAACAGGGTAAACGCAACCCAAGGTCTGGGTGGGGAGTTCCCTAGTTGTCCAGTGGCTAGGACTTGGCATTTTCACTGTACAGCCCTGGTTCAATCCCTGCTTGGTCAGGGGTCTGGGTATTTTGGGGAACACACCTGAAAGCGTGTATTTATTCTAAGCATGTGGTGAAAATTCACAGCAAACAAGTTAATCCTAGGTCACTGCCATGGTATCTGCCGTTTGTGTCTTCCTAGATTCACAGGCTGGAATCCCAACAACTGTGGGATGGTGCCAGAAGGTAGGGCCTCCTGGAGGCCATTTGAGCTCTTATAAGGGGCCCTGGCCGGCTCTCAAGACCATCTAGCGCTCCGACCTCTGGCCTCTGTAAGTGGGAGAAATGTGTTTCTGTCCTGCACAAGACACCCACTGACTGTGTTTTGCTACAGGAGCCGAATGGACTCAGTTATCTTACTGCTGTAAGTTACCTAACACTGACATGCCTCAGACTTCCCGTGATGCTTTACAGGTCACTGTAATAATCAGAATGTTCTGCCCCCAGGGATTGAACTGACCATTTGCGAAACTGCATCCGGAAATCATGGGCCAGCAAGTGTCCTGAGACTGAGGTCATTACCATGGTGACATTCTGAATGAGGACAAAATTCACGTTAGCCTTGTTTTTCTTTAAACGTCAAACTTTTTATTTTGTATTGGGGTACAGCCAATTTAACAATGTTGTGACAGTTCCGGTGAACGGGGAAGGGACTTAGCCACACACAGACGTGTATCCATTTCCCCCCAAACCCCCATCCCATCCAGGCTGGCACATAACACTGGGTAGAGTGCCACGTGATACACAATAGGTCTTTGTTGGTTATCCACTTTACATCAGCCTTTTAGCAATTAGATTTTGCCAAGTCAAAGTAGGGAACTTTTATAACTTCTATCAAAGAGAAAAAAAGTGGTTCTCAGGGGGCTGGGGGGAAGGGAGGATGAATGGGCAGAGCACAGGGGCTTTGGCGGCAGTGAGAATACTCTGCATGGGGTCCTAATAGTGGGTACAGGTACACATTCATGCAAACCCACAGAATGCACAAGAGCGGGGTGAACCCTAATGTCAACTTGGGACTCCAGGTATAGATGATCTCGTGTATCCCGTCAACTGTAACAAAGGTGCCATCCGAGGGGGTTGCTGGGGGGCTGTGTTGAGGCAGGGTGTGTGTGTGGGAAACCTCTGTACCCTCATCTTAGCTCTGCTGCAAAGCTAAACACACACAACCTCCCCAAACCAGAAGACTGAAAAGAAATAAACAAATACACCTCTTCAAAGCCAAAGCCACAGTAATATTAATACCATTCTAATTCTGGCTCCATGATGCCTTTTATATTTAAACTACAGTATACTAGCTTGTCTCTTGTCATAGACAGCTACATTGGGACCATGTTTTATAAAAAATAGACTTCCTTATGAATTATAAAATGATAACCTGTCACCAGTGATCTTCAGGTCACAGAAACAGTTTTTCTTAAAAGACACTGTATTGTCTACAATGGTCAGGCTAATTCTCCTTGATTAATTCTAAAACACAAGCTCTCTCTTTAGCCATCACTAACACACCAAGGAATGTACAGCAAGATGGCAGGTGGATCCAAAAGCATCCTTCAGCCACAGGATAGAAGCCCTGCAGCACCTACCTGGCCACACAGATGATAATCAAACTCATAGATCTTGTTGAATCTTGAAAGTCCTTCCCTCTAGAAAGTGAAACAAAAATAGAAAAAAATATATAAAGCACATAAAAGACAAACTGAGTCCTCACATAAGGATCAAGCAAACTCCTGCAGAATATTACAAATGCAACAGAACTTCCTACAGCTAAATACGAGGCGAGATCACTAGGCCCATTTGTGAAGTGGCCCCTCCACACTCAGGGAAAAGCAGGGACCTGGTCATGTCCACTGAGGTCAGCGGACATGTTTCTACAGGTGAGACTGGACTTGTCCAAGATCACGTGACAATTACTCCAGACAGGATTACGACGTGTGTCACCAGTTCTCTGTTCTTCACACATATCTCTACTTCCCAGCCATACAACTGCACCAATAAACAGGACCATGGGCAAGTCATTCACCTTTCTGAACCTCACTTTATTCTGAGTAAAGTCATCTGTAAGGTCCCTCTCTCTGGCTTTGAAATCCAGTGAAGCTGTGAGTCCCAGTCAGGCCTGGGAACCAGCCTACACCTGCCTCCTTAGCTATACTTTTCTGTGAATGAGACCCTCTCAGAGAAGATCCCAGCCTTCAAAAAGGTGTTGAAAGTAACTACATGTGTGAGTTTCACACCAACACAGCACATAAGACAAGACACAAGCAAAGTGGGACTCTGGGAACCTGCAAGCACCAAGGAGGATTGTGTCCAGAACATTCTCCCCCAGCCTCACACAAATTTTCTGTGGGGAACAATGAGTGCAGATCCCTTCAAGCCACAATGGCAAACTTAAAGTGGGAATTTATTTTCATATCTGATACACCAGTTCACTGGGTCTAGTGCCGCTGCTGCTGCTAAGTCGCTTCAGTCATGTCCAACTCTGTGCGACCCCACAGACAGCAGCCCACCAGGCTCCTCTGTCCCTGAGATTCTCCAGTCAAGAATAGTGGAGTGGGTTGCCATTTCCTACAAACTGCAACTGCTGCTTAAGCCCTTTTAGTCCAGAGAAGAGAAACAGTTGAATCAGCAGCATTTCTACCTCTTTCTAAGAACGCATCAAAGCTTCTCAGACAAACTCCTGCATGGGCTCTGATACGTACCAAGGCCCAGACTCTCTGGCTGCCACAGGCTGAGTCCAGCCAACAGCCTGGCCCCAGCCCAGCCCCCGTGGTATGTGTCCATGGTCCCCACTTTCCTGGGAACAGTCTTGAAACTGTGTTCTAATCCTCTTCCGGGGGATGACCTGTCTAATAAGATGTGTGCACCCCAGGGCAAAGCTCTCCCAGGCAGTCTCCGCCAGTGGACTGTCCTGAGGAACCAAAACGTTTTCCTGGCATTTCAAACTTGCCCCCGACCGACTCCCCCTAAGTTCCCAGCTGAGGACAGCACTCAATTATGCATGATTCCATTGACTGGGTAAGGTGCTCAGGAGTGGGCTGCTTAAATTCCAGCAGAGTTCTGGAGCCTAGAGAAAGAAGAAAACTGTGTATACAGACCAAGAAGGTGGCTTCAGTGATCTCTCTGCAGAGTCATCCATGCCGTCAAAATTAGAGAAAACAAACAAACTCCCCCCCAGACGCCAGAGCAGTCCCTGTTCTAAGCGCTCTACAGGAAGTGATAACGTTGCTGCCACTGAATTTACAAGACTTCTTCTGAATATAAATCCTCAAAAGATCTATGAGTTACTATCAGTGGTCACTGTCCAAGTGGGACTGCTCTGCTTATACACATTTATGTTCTCTGAACTATCTTCAGTAGTTACTACCGTTTAAGTACTACTATTCAGGAGAAAAAAGGTTTTATCTTAACAGTGAACTTCTCTCAAACGTATATATGTTTCTACATACAAGTCTTTTCCATGATGAGTATCTAATTACCTATCATAAAAAAAAAATAATAATAATTACCTATCATAACTACGACTTGATTTTACCCCCTGGTGCCATTACTTGTTACTTCCATTCTTTTCTACTACTAAGCTGCAAAGGCCATCCCCTGATTCTGAGCTCTGCGTGTGGATGTCTGGGCTCCTCCTTCAGAATTTACGTCCCTGAAAGGCAGGGATTATGTCATGGGAAGCAACCCCTGTGTGAGGGCTAAATAAGTGAACAGACCCATCTCTGTCTTAGAGAGTGACATGCATGGGAGAGAGGGACAAGCAGCTGGAACGTGACCCATGACAGAGATCCCAGCATCAAGAGCTGTGAAAAATGCATCTGGAAACAGAGATGAAAATAGATGGAGAGGAGCCTGAGGAAAGACTTCACAAAACAGGTTACTTAACATCACACAGAAAAATTAACCCAAAATGGATCAATGACCTGAATATAAGAGCTAAAACTCTTTCGGTTTGCCAATGGTTTCTTCAGTTCAGTTCAGTCGCTCAGTCGTGTCTGACTCTTTGCGACTCCATGAATTGAGCACGCCAGGCCTCCCTGTCCATCACAAACTCCCGGAATTCACCCAGACTCACGTCCATCGAGTCAATGATGCCATCCAGCCTTCTCATCCTCTGTCGTCCCCTTCTCCTCCTGCCCCCAATCCCTCCCAGCATCAGAGTCTTTTCCAGTGAGTCAACTCTTCACATGAGGTGGCCAAAGTACTGGAGTTTCAGCTTCAGCAACATTCCTTCCAAAGAACACCCAGGGCTGATCTCCTTCAGAATGAACTGGGTGGATCTCCTTGCAGTCCAAGGGACTCTCAAGAGTCTTCTCCAACACCACAGTTCAAAAGCATCAATTCTTCGGCGCTCAGCCTTCTTCACAGTCCAACTCTCACATCCATACATGACCACAGGAACAACCATAGCCTTGACTAGATGGACCTTTGTTGGCAAAGTAACGTCTCTGCTTTTGAATATGCTATCTAGATTGGTCATACTTAGACATGATAGTAAAAGTATAACCAACAAAAGGAAAATTAGATAAACTGGATGTCATCAAAATTAAACTTTTTTGTATCAAAGAACACTATCAAAAGAGAAAACAACCCACAGAATGGATGAGAACATCTGCAAGTCATACATCTAAGGAGGACCTAGTATCCTGAATATAGAAAGAACTCACAGCTCAATAACAAAAAGACAATTCAAAGCTGGACAAAAGACATGGACAGACATTTCTTCAAAGGCAACCCAGCAACTAACAAGCATATGAAAAGATGCTCAGTGTCATCAGTCACTTGGGAAGCACAAACTAAAACCACAAGGTATTTCACACCCACTAGTATGGTGGTGGTTTCGACTGTGCCAAAGCCTTTGATTGTGTGGATCACGACAAACTGTGGAAAATTCAAGAGATGGGAATATCAGACCACCTGACCTGCTTCCTGAGAAATCTGTATGCAGGTCAAGAAGCAACAGTTAGAACTGGACATGGAACAACAGACTGGTTCCAAATCGGGAAAGGAGTACGTCAAGGCTGTATATTCTCACCCTGCTTATTTAATTTATATGCAGAGTACATCATGAGAAATGCTGGACTGGATGAAGCACAAGCTGGAATCAATTGCCAGGAGAAATATCAATAACCTCAGATATGGAGATGACACCACCTTTATGGCAGAAAGCAAAGAAGAACTAAAGAGCCTCTTGATAAGTGTGAAATAGGAGAGTGAAAAAGTTGGCTTAAAACTCAACATTCAGAAAACTAAGATCATGGCATCTGGTCCCATCACTTTCTGGCAAATAGATGGGGAAACAGTGACAAACTTTATTTTTTGGGGGAGCTCCAAAATCACACTGAAGATGACTATAGCCATGAAATTAAAAGATGCTTGCTCCTTGGAAGAAAAGTTATGGCCAACCTAGACAGCATATTAAAAAGTAGAGACATTACTTTGCCAACAAAGGTCCGTCTAGTCAAAACTATTGTTTTTCCAGCAGTCATGTACAGACTGAGAGTTTGACTATAAAGAAAGCTGAGTACTGAAGAATTGATGCTTTTGAACTATGGTGTTGGAAAAGACTCTTGTGAGTCCCTTGAACAGCAAGGAGATCCAACCAGTCCATCCTAAAGAAAATCAGTCCTGAATATTCATTGGAAGGACTGATGCTGAAGCTGAAACTCCAATCCTTTGGCCATCTGATTCAAAGAACTGACTCACTTAAAAAGACCGTGATGCTGGGAAAGATTGAAGGTGGGAGGAGAAGGGGATGACAGAGGATGAGATGGTTGGATGGCATCACCGACTCAACGGACATGAGTTTGAGTAAACTCTGGGAGTTGGTGATGGACAGGGAGGCCTGGCGCGCTGCAGTCCATGGGGTCGCAAAGAGTCGGACTGAGCGACTGGACTGACTGAGGATGGCGATAACTGGGCTTCCCAGGTGGTGCTAGTGGTAAAGGACCCGCCTACCCATGCAAGAAACTTAAGGAGTTCAATGCCTGGGTTGGGAAGAACCTCTGGAGGAGGGCCTGGCAACCCACCCCAGTATTCTTGCCAGGAGAATCCCATGGACAGAGGAGCCTGGAGGGCTCTGGTCCAAGGTCTTGCAAAGACTCAGACACAACACAACTGAAGCAACTTAGAATGCATCCAGAACAGTGATAATTAAAAAAGGAAAAAGTGTTGACATAATATGAAAAAACTAGACCATCAATGGAGAGAATATATTATGTTCCAGGCAGTGTGGAAAATAGTTTGGCAGTTCCTCAAACAGTTAAAGATAGAATTAATTTATGACCCAGCAATACCACTCCTAGGAATTTACCTCAAAGAACTGAAAATGGGTATTCAAATGAAAACTTGCGTGTAAGCGAACATTTACAGCAGCTCTATTCCCAACAGCCAAAAGGTGGAACCAACCCAAATGCCCACCAACTGATGAAAGAATAAACAAAATACGATCTGTCTATACAACGGGATATTATTCAGCTGTGAAAAGAGATGCGGTGCTAACACACGCTATAACGTGAAGCTTCCAAAAATGCTAAGTAAAAGAAGACTGACACAAAAGGCCACATATCACATGAATCTCTTCGTATGACATATCCAGGACACATCTTTGGGGACACAAGGCAAATTAGTGGCTCCCAGCGGCTGGGAAGAGTGGGGAAAGGAGGGTGACTGCTTAATGGCTACGGCATTTCCTCTTGGTGTGATAAAACCTGGAACTAAATAGAGAACAAAACTGGGGGTGTAGTGAACACTGATGAATGGTACCTTCAAGACAGTTGATACTCATCCATGAAACACGTGGCTCTCTCATCCTCTCTTGCTATGCCCACTTGTTCCTTCCCCCAGCACCCTACACTCTCAGCTTTCCAGTTTTGAACTTGCCAAGCTGTTTCAAGCCAGTGGGTTGCCTTTTGTACATGTGGTACATGGAGCAAAGTGTAGTTGCTCAGTCGTGTCCGACTCTTTGCGACCCCATAGACTAGCCTACCAGGCTTCTCTGTCCATGGGATTTTCCAGGCAATAGTACTGGAGTGGATTGCCATTTCCTTCTCCAGAGGATCTTCTCAACCCAGGGCTTGAACCCAGGTCTCCCACGTTATAGACAGACGCTTTACAGTCTGAGCCACCAGGGAAGCCTATGTGGTTCTCACTGCCTGGTAAAACTTCAAGACTGAGGTCAAATGTGCACCCAGAAGTGCTGAGTGAGGGCCTGCTGTACTCCACACACATATTGGGTATGAGGGATACAGCAGGGGACCCAACAGCCACAGCTCTTTCCTTCGGAGCTGAGGGTCCATGAAAGGGCGACGGGGACTCGGATGAGATGAGCAACTTGCACAGCACATTATGGAACTGTAACCAGGAGGTGCATTCCAAGTAGAAAGGGACACAGTGACAGTTTATCACACTGCACCCTGACCCTTCTGGGGGAAAGAAACGTGAAGAAAAGGTTCCCTGAAGAAGAGACATTTAAACGGAGGCCGAAGGATACAGAAAGTTAGCTGTGTAGACAGGCCAATCTCAAGGAGCCTGGAGCCCTAGGAGTTGGCATAGCCTGGGGCTGGTCACCAGGACGCTCAGCTCTGGGAACAGGTGATGCTGTCAGCCAGCACCCGTACAACCTCTGCTCCAGTTCCCACCACCTATAGGCAAGAAGCAGAGGCCTGAGGACCCTGAGATGTGAAAGAAGGGACTTCCACCCGCGCGCCGAGATATGTCCAGAAAACCATTTCGGGGCCCACTTTTGTAACTGAGAGCTTCCTGAACAGCTTGTAAGGCCTCCGGTCACCCCCTTCCCAAACCTTTTCACCGTCTCTCTCCTCTGCGCCTCCCGTGGTCCAGAACAGACACTATCGCCACCTCGCCCGCCGGAACAGGGGCTCGGGCAGGTCGCCGCGTCGGATGCACCCAGACCGACGACCCCGCAGGCTCCAGAGCAAGCCAGGGGAGTTCGGCCGGCGGTTCCGCGTCTCAGACCAGCTTGGCACCCGCCGCCGCCCAAGGCGGACCTAAGGTCTCCAAACAAACTAGAGACATTAACTCCGTTTCTAAACGGGTTTAGCCCGTCGGTCGTAGCAGGCGCCCGGACGCCCTGCCCCGACGGCGGGGACGCCCGGAGGGAGCAGAGGCCGCTCGTCCCCGTCCCGCCCGCCCGGGGACCTCCTCACCCGCCGCATGCGGCCGCCAGACAGCAAGTCGGCTATGCCCTTGGCCGCGTCGTTCTTCTCGGCCACGCAAAGGATTTTCCGCACGCCTCGCAGGGCCACCTCCATGGCGGCGCGAGTCAGGGCCCGAGTACCGGGCCGCGGCAGCCCCCGGAGAGCGCGGTGGGCGGCCGGAAATATCATCCCCGGGCCCAGCGCATCTGCAGCGCCCGCCCCGGGAACCGGGAGTCTCCAGCTGGCCTGCTATCCCGCGCACAGCCCGCTTCCGCCCGCCTTTCAGCCGCTTCCGCCAGCGCTAGTCGCACAGCCCCGTGAACCACAACTCCCAGGCCGCCCTGCGCGGCCGCCTCCCTTCCCTGCCTTCCCGCTCCGCTCTCGGGAAACGCAGCTCTCCGGTTCGGAAGTTGACGCGGACGTTTCCGGGTCACGCGGCACGACAGCTCGAGTCATGTGACACCAAGATGGCGGCGCCGCGGTAGCTGGATCCGGGTTGTGGCGTCCGAGGAGCCGTGACGGTTTCTGCCTTCGGGCCGTGGGAGTCGTCACGCTTGGCTGGTCCGTGCCGCAGCCCGCAGCCGCGCACTGGGCAACTGTCCTGAGGTGGGGCTGTTGCCGTGGTGGTGTGCTCGGGGGAGCGCCGGTGACCTCGCTGCGGGTGCCCGCCGCGGTCGCGGGAGGAGGCGAAGGGCAACCAGTCTCCTGGGTCTTCCTGACCTGCGGAGTTCCTGGGGTCTCCTGAGGCCTCCGGAACCCTTGAAGGAGCCACACCTTTGAGGGGCTGCGAGAACTCGAACCTCCGGTTTGTGATTGGCAGCCTCGGACCCCTGAGGACGCAAAGAAGACTGCTCCGCAGGGACTTTGCTTCCTCCTCCAGAGGCCTGGCTCCCCCGCGTTGGCTACCTCCGCATCTGTTCTACTTCCTCTCCATGTTCTTCCCATATACCTGAAAATATGATCAGCGCCCCTGACGTGGTGGCCTTCACCAAAGAGGACGAGTACGAGGAGGAGCCTTACAATGAGCCGGCACTGCCCGAGGAGTACTCGGTGCCGCTCTTCCCCTTCGCCAGCCAAGGAGCCAATCCATGGTCCAAACTGTCCGGGGCCAAGTTCTCTCGGGACTTCATCCTTATTTCCGAATTCTCTGAGCAGGTGGGACCCCAGCCCTTACTGACCATCCCCAATGACACCAAAGTTTTTGGTAATTTTGATCTCAATTACTTCTCTTTGCGGATCATGTCTGTGGATTACCAGGCCTCCTTCGTGGGGCATCCTCCTGGCTCTGCCTACCCCAAACTGAACTTTGTGGAGGACTCCAAGGTGGTGCTGGGTGACTCCAAGGAAGGGGCCTTTGCTTACGTGCACCATCTCACCCTGTACGACCTGGAGGCCCGCGGCTTCGTGAGGCCCTTTTGTATGGCTTATATCTCGGCAGACCAGCACAAAATTATGCAGCAGTTCCAGGAGCTCTCAGCTGAATTTTCCAAAGCATCAGAGTGCTTGAAGACAGGCAACAGGAAGGCTTTTGCCGGGGAACTTGAAAAAAAACTGAAAGATTTGGATTACACCAGGACAGTGCTACACACGGAGACAGAGATCCAGAAGAAAGCTAATGACAAAGGGTTTTACTCATCTCAGGCCATCGAGAAGGCCAATGAACTGGCCAGTGTAGAGAAGTCCATCATCGAACATCAAGACCTTCTAAGGCAGATCCGCTCATACCCTCATCGCAAGTTGAGGGGGTCCAGTTTGTGTCCTAGGGAATCGGAGCACATCCAGGATCCGCCCAGCCAGGCAGCCACTACCTCTGACCCTGAAGAGTCTGCTGACACCGACCATTATGCCTGCAGACCCTCCTACACCCCGAAACTCATCAAAGCAAAGTCCACCAAGTGTTTCGACAAGAAGCTCAAGACCTTGGAGGAGCTCTGTGACACCGAGTACTTCACCCAGACCCTGGCGCAGCTCCGCCACATTGAGCACATGTTCAGAGGGGACCTTTGTTACCTCCTGACCAGTCAGATTGACAGAGCACTCCTGAAGCAGCAGCACATCACCAGCTTCCTTTTTGAAGACTTGGTGGAGGTCAGCGACAGACTGGCTGAGAAACAGGAGAGCACAGTCTCTAAGCCCCATCACTACGGGCCGCCTTCTGAGTCTCCAGAAGACTGTTTGGTTCCTCAAGTATTAATCAGCGTGGGCTCCTACAAATCCAGTGTGGAGTCCGTGCTCATCAAGATGGAGCAGGACCTTGGGGATGAGGCATCAAGGGAAGCGGCCGTGATGGAATCAAGCAGTTTTGACCCCCAGGAGAACTTGGACTACCTGGAGATGGACATGAAAGGGAGCGTTAGTAGCGGAGAGAGCATCGAGGTTCTGGGCACAGAGAAACCCACCTCTGTGCTGTCGAAGTCTGAGAGCCAGTCCAGCCTCACAGTGCCCTTGAGCCCCCAGGTCGTCCGGAGCAAGGCAGTCAGCCACAGGACCATCAGCGGGGACAGCATCGAAGTCCTCAGCACCTGCCCCTCTGAGGCCCTCATCCCTGACGACTTCAAGGCCAGCTATCCAAGTGCCATTAACGAGGAGGAGTCCTACGCAGAAGGCAGCCAGGGGGCCATCCACTTCCAGGCAGGCATCAGCCCACCGGAGGCGGGGGAGGCCGAGGAGGGCAGCTCGGGCCTCGCTTTGCTGCAGACAGATGCCTCCTGCTGCATCGGGAGGGAAGCTGGTGCTCTGCTGGTGCCGCTCTCCACCCCAGGCCACACACTCTCCGATGAGGACGGGGTCGTGAGCGTTCCCCCACAGCGCTACCGGCAGAAGGACCAAGGGTTCCACGTGGACTTCTCGGTGGAAAATGCCAGTCCTTCTTCCCGAGACAATAGTTGTGAAGGCTTCCCTGCTTATGAGCTGGACCCGAGCCACCTGCTGACCAGCCTAGACGGCAGTAAGACCAGCCTGGATGACCACTCCGATGCCACCAGCTATGGGAGCAGCGTAGCCTCCACCAGCTCCGACAGGACTCCCTCCTCCATGCCTCCTGCTGGCCCCTCTTCCGAGAGGCACAAGAAGAGGGCAGGCCAGAACGCCTTAAAGTTCATCCGCCAGTACCCGTTTGCCCACCCAGCCATCTACTCCCTGCTCAGCGGGAGGACGCTGGTGGTCCTGGGGGAAGAGGAGGCCATGGTCAGGAAGCTGGTGACTGCGCTCTCCATCTTTGTCCCTGGCTACGGCCGCCATGGCAAACCCGTGAAGCACTGGCTCTCCTCCCCTTTGCACATCACGGACTTCCAGAAGTGGAAGCTTATTGGCCTGCAGAGGTAACTGGTCACGGGGTGGGACAGGCCCTGACCGTAGGAGATGAGCTGTCAGGTGGCCATCCCTTGGGGTGAGGTTCATGGGTCCTGTGGGGGGCCCCACACCAACTCACTGTGTCACTTTGGGCAGATCCTTTCCAAAGGGACTTCGGTTGCGAAGTGGTTCCTGACCCTGGTCTGTACCTTGTTGTATCAAAACTGTTTGGGAGCAATTTCTAGAATCACAGGCTCCTTGGCCCCACCTGCAGAGATTCTGATCGGGTTGGCTTGGGGTATGAAGTGGAGTCACGTGGTTTGCAGCAAGGTTTGGGAATGACTGGACTTCTGGATCTCAGGTCCCTGCTGAGTCTCTAGTTCACACTATGGTGTAAATGACTGAGGCGAGGTCTGGGTCTTAGGAGGGTAGCAGTGCTGGGAAAGGCAGCCTTCCTGGCTCCCCCTCCACTGTCCTGTCGGCTGTGAGAGCCAATTCCTCCACCTCTTAAAAACTCTGTCTCCACTTCACTCCCTTGTGCTTTAGCAGTTCCTTTTGGGGTTTTCCACTCTGTTTGTCTAGCTTGAAGGACTCCTGTCCTTGAATGTGCTCTGGGCTCAGCCTCCTCGCTCCTCTCCCCAAACCTGCCTTTGCTCACCTGCAACATGCGGGCATTGAGAGGGGTGATAGCTGGAGTCCAGTCCCTGGACCATAGAGAAGGGCATGCTTGAGTTGCTCCCTTGCAGTGGGCACCCAGGCAGGGCCCTCCTCCCTTCTGGGGAAATAGGAGGGTTGCATCACTGAGCAGTCATTTGCCAGATGTTTACTGAGGCTGATAAGTGGCAGCCACTGTGCCCAAGGCTGGACTACAGATGTGTCCACAGTGGGGCATCCCTGTGACAGGCTGCCCTGCTCCCACTCCAGCTGTGACCTCTCCGTGGGCTGGGTGTTGGGCCAATTGTGTCTGATCCCTGTCTGCTGCTCTGATGTCCACGGGGTGAAGACCTGCCCTGAGGAAGGTAGGCTGGGTGGCAGGGGCAGAGCCAGGCCCTGGCCCCTGGCCTTGGAGTCATGGAGGGTTCCTCCAGGAAAGTGGGAGACCCGTCAACAGTGGCAGCTGAGACCTTGGAGGTTGTCTGATGACTCGTGCCGTGAGCCCTCCCTCCCAGAGCTCCTGAGTGCACAGGGGTTGAGAATTGGGACATGTGCCCCCAGAGGGTCCTGCTTGGGTGTGAGCCACAGTGGACAGGCTGGGGGCCTTGCCCTCCAGGGCACCTGTCACTGGAGGGTTGACCGAAGGACCAGGAGGAGAGTGGGGACTGGGCTTGCTGCGGCTTCTCTAAAGGTGTCCTGGGCAGTGAGCAGCAATGAGGTGGGGGGCACTCTGAGGGGATGAACCAAGGCTAGGGCGGGGGTCCTGCAGCTGCCCTTCAGAGCAGGAAAGGGCTGCCCCCTGGGATGCACGTTGAACCTGGGCCCCAGGGGTGCTCAGAGCTGAGGTGGGTGGTGAGCCAGGCCGGCAGGTAGGTTGGACACTGAGATAACGAGGCAGGTCGAGGCCCCTGAGGGTCAGTGCTAGAGGGTCCAAGCAGAGGGTGCCTCTGTGTGTCCACTGCGCTTGGTCCCATGTGCTAAGTCAATATGGAATCTGAGAGCTGGACCCAGGACAGTCCCTACCCCGCCTCCCCTGGCACTCCTTCCCTTGCTGAGCGAACCCCACCCACCTTCTTGCCTCTGACATGCAGGGTGCTGCATGGGTTACAGATCCAAGTCTGCAGAAGCTCCTGGCACCACACTGGTCAGCACCAGGCTCGGGGTAAGGGCCAAGCGCTGTCCTGAGCACCCCGGACTTGCCCTCTGAGGTGACCCAGTAGCTAGGACCAGCATCTGCCTCACAGACAAGGCTCAGAAGTAAAGGGACTTGACTAGGTAACAGAGGAAGAAACAGGTGCACACGGAGGTCAGGGAGGCTGGGTGAGGTTTGAGTTGTCATAAGCCAGGCACAGCAGAAAGGGCCTGGTGTTCAGGCAGAGCAGAACCTGCCCCCCCACTGGAAAGCTTGGCATGGCTGCAGGGGAGTCCCCAGGGAACTAACAGCTGGGCCTCAGAGACCAGCAGAAAGCGGTCATCAGGGCTTCATGAGCCACACTAGGATTTGACCTCCATCATGAGGGCTGAGGAGCCGTGAAGATCTTCGCGACCACATTTGCCTTCCAGAGAGCACCAGCGAGTGGGGCTGGCCGGGGCTGGCCTCTTGAGAGGGGGCCCATCCCAGCTTCTGCCCCCTGACCTTGATCTGTGTGTTTCAGGGTGGCATCCCCCGCCAGTGCCAGTGCCCTGCACGCCCTGAGCCGCTATAGCCGCTACACGAGCATCCTTGACCTGGACCGGAAGACCTTGCGCTGCCCGCTCTACAGGGGCACCCTGGTGCCACGGCTGGCGGACCACCGTACACACATCCGGCGGGGCAGCACCTACTTCCTGCACGTGCAGAGCATGCTCGCACAGCTGTGTGCCAAGGCCTTCCTCTACACCTTCTGCCATCACCTGCACCTGCCCGCGCACGGCGGTGAGGCCCCGGAGCTGGCTGCCAGTCGCCAGGCCAGCTTCCTGCAGCTGACACTGGGGCTAGTGCATGAGGACGTCAAGGTGGTGCGGTACCTGGCGGAGCTGCTGCGGCTGCACTACACGCAGGAGCGGCGCGGGACCAGCCAGCCTGCCCTCAGGTTCGACTACGTGCCCAGCTTTCTGTACAAGATCTGAGTCCAGCCCGCCTCGGTGACTGAGACCTGTGGCCCAGGGTTGGGGAGGGGTTGGCATGACTGAGCGGTCCTCTGAGCTGTTTGGACTCCTGCTGTTGTCAGCGGGAAGGACACCAAGGCAGCAGCCATGGTTCCCAGGTGCCTCTGGGCAAGGGTGGAGGGCCTGGCCCTCTGGCAGTGTCCCTTGGAGGAGAGTGGTTGGCGTCAGGCCCAGAGGCTGGGACAGAAGAAAGTCTCAGTGGTGGATTAGGGCAGCGGGGCAGAGCCCATGTGGAGGACCACGCTGGTTGCGGGCAGGTTCTCTGGACACTCACACAAGCAAGATCAGGGGGGCAGCTGTTGCTTGGAGGACACGGGAAGCAGGACGAGGCTCTTCACTCGGCTTCGTGGAGCCGCCCTCTCAGGGAGGCTCCTGAAGGCACCCTACCCAGGCCTCACCTCCTGACCAGGCATGGAGGCGCCTGTCACTGGGCTCTCCAGTTCAGCAGGAGTGAGCGGAGTCACTGGCACCCAATTTTCAGATCTGTTCTCGGGGGTGGGGAGCCCCGGAGACAAGGCCACGGGGTTCCTCGAGGAAGAGCCAGCCCTGTCCACCCCCCTGGCCAGGTGATCCTACTCTGTTCTTTCAAAGGGTCTGCCGACAGGCTGGAGCTCAGTTGGCAGAGGTCACCCCAGTCCTCACACCCACAGCAAACCTTTGCAACCACTTCACTACCTCGTGGGGTGTCACGGGCCTGGCGGCCGCTGGGTCCTACTCAGCCAGCCACCAGGCTGGGGTCTCCAGGAAGGCTGTGTGGCAGTCTCAGTGATCTGCCTCAGGGGCTGTGCTGGCCTGGAGCGTGGGCACCTTACGGCAGCTTGCTCTGCTGCAGCCCCCCCCCACCCCGAGTCCCCCACACCTTCACCCACCAGGACCCCCGAGGCTCTGACAGTTACCCCTGATGTATATAGATGGGTGGTTTTTGCAATCTTGAGACTTTTGTACCTTCTTTTCCTCATGCTGTTTTTCCTAAAGTAGAGAGAACTCTTGGTGTTACTGCTTTACGTTTCCCCAAATTGTGATAAACACACCTGAACCAGCCACAGTGGTTGCTCCTGAGCATGTGTGTGCAAGCCTGCTGGGGCAGCATTCCGTGTTGTTGGCTCCATGTCACCTCAGTCTGGTGGCTTCTCCCTGCCTGGGCTTCTGCTCAGGGCCTCCATTCCCGCTGGAGGGCTGGTCCTGCTCCAGAGTCTGTGACTGAGGCCCCTTGGGGGCATTGTGTCGCCTTGTCTTCTCGGCTGTGTACCTGTGCTGTCACCTGTGTTCCCCCAGAGGCGTCTCCGGGGATGGCCCGGCAGCTTTTAAATGTGCAGTGTGGGTACAGGCAGGAAGACTGTCCTCCTGTTACTCCCCACTCCCCGCTCCTCGTGTTCTGAGGCTGCTTTGTTTCCAGGTAGGTGGCTGATTGTGTCTACTTGGGCCTCCTGGGACATGAGCTTTTGTGACACCTTACGTCGAGGGAAGATTGGTGGGCCATGGGGCTCCAGTGACCAGATACAAGGTGATCACTGGCCCACCTGTTTTGTTCCTGGGCCATCAGCATGGACTCAGCAGTTCACACCTCTTACTTGGGAAGCTGGGAGGGGCAGCAGGTCAGTCACACTGGCCTCCTTGAAGCAAAAGTCCAATTCTGGAGAGTATTTGTGCAGAAGCTACACCTTAAGTGGTCAGGAGACCCCCAGGGTGTGGAGGGCAAGCCTGGCTGGTGTGAGCAGGCCTGGCCATGGGGCAGCCACAGAGTGGGCACCCGGGAGCCAGTCCCTTGAGCTGTGTCTTCACTTAGAAGTAGCCTTTGCTAACTAGTGGTTGAACTCCAGCATTTAAATGTTGGTTAGACGCCAGCTCTGCAGTGTGGCTGTTTCACAGGCTTGCTTGATGGCAAGTATGTTTCTCTTCAGAGGATCTCGAAAGGGAACCAGGCTCTCCCTGCCCTGCCACAGTTCCGGAACCTGCCAGAAGTGTCAGATGCACCCAGTCTGAGCGATGGTAGCCTGTGCAGCAGCTCATCTTGTTTGCTCTGTAATAATAAGTGTTCAAACACCAAGACACTTAAGAAATCAGGGTGTTAGCACCCCTTGTTCAGTTCTGGTGTCACCTTGGAGGCCCAGGCACCAAAACCTTGAGGTTGGTTTCAGCTTCACTTCCAGTCTGTTACGTGCACCGCGCCCCCCTGCCACCACCTTTTTAAAGTAGTCCAGGTTATGAAGAACCTGCTCAAGCTGGCAGTTAAGAGATTTCCAGAAGCTCCACACCCGCCGAACCCTTTTACAGCCCCTGGGGGGCTTGCTCCTTCAGTAGAAACTGATCCCAGGTCATTTCCCAGTTGGTTCTTAACATCTTGTTTTAGGTCAGTTACCACCTGCAGAGATTGTAAATTTCACCCCCAAACTAGTGACAAGTCACAGGAAGGCTGATAGATTCTCCCCCAAGTGCTGCTGCAGCTCATGACACGTCCCCAGAGGCCAAGCAGTCCAGACGACCCTGCACACAGCTTGCCGCCCCCTCCCTGGCCTGATGTTGCCTGCCCGGCCAGCTTCTCCACTCAGTCCATGATGCTGCCGCTGCCACATGGTCTCCACACAGACAGGAGCCCTCGGCTAGTGGACAGCCTTTCCCATCTCCCTAGAGGCTTGAGAAAGTGCCTTGGCTCGTGCTGTGAAGCAAACCAGCTGGCTTTCTGGCTTTTCCCCAGTGTTGTGATAGAAACTGCTAAAACTGAAATTTTAAAGAAAGACAGCATTAGCAGACAAAGCATCAAATCTCTACTTCTGCCCAGAAGCAAAACCAGCTTCAGCTAGGGTTTGAGCACACTGGCCCTACCTGAGGAGGTTTGGTTACCACTGCTGTGGGGAGGAGGGAGCAGGCGTGTGGGGTGGGCGTGCGGCAGCCTGGGGATGCCCCTTTGTCTCAGGCCGGGCAGTATGACGACCCCACAGCCTCCAGAGGTGGCGGCTGCCCTGCCCGCTGCGCTGGAGCCCCCACCCACCGCTGCGTTCAGGCCACGGTGAGAAGCATAGGGCGTGACCAAGTCGTATTTGTCACTTTTTTAAAGGCTATTTTATTATTGCATGTTCCTTGTCATGTGTGAGTGTGGGTCCCCCGGGTGAGCTGTGGGCACTGCAGGGTGAGAGCACGCTGCACATGTGTGTGCCCACAGCTCTCGGTGTGGCTACACCAGTTTAACCAGTCATGCCAAACAAATAGTATGAAAAGTGTACTTTTTAAGAAATTAATTTATTTGAGTTGAGATATTTTTGAAATACAAAAATTGGTTGTATTTTTTAAAACTATAATTCTTGTAGACATCCTGTGGTTAAAAATTTGACTGTGCTTATTAAAAATGGTCATCTATGTTTTGCACTTGATATTTGTGGAAAATAAAGTTTCTCTGGGAAGGTGACCTCTGGTTTCCTGATCAGGGGAGGGAAATGGTCGTCTGGACCTTGGTGGCTCCAGACTGGCTTCCAGGGTTGCCCATTCCAGACTGGGAGAGGAAACCACAAACATCCCCCTCCTCCCCAGGTGTGAGAGCCGGACTCCCACCTAGCCGGGTGGCACCTGAACAAAATCATCTGACTTGGGATTCTGGTTGAAAGCACAGGCCAGGATGCTCCTTCCTCACTCACATCAGAGCTGAGCCCTTGTCTGGTGTCATAGCAGCAGCTCAGTGCTTCTATTTGTTGCAATGTCGGGAAGCCCAGGGGATCAAGATGGGGTAAAGGTCCCAGTGTCTTCCCAGTAGCTGTGCCCACACTCATCTGGATAATTAAGGTGGAATGGCTAAATTGTATTCCATTTTCCCATGATAACTGTATTTGAAGCTGCAAGAAGGTGAGGTTCAGATTTATACTCCTTCATAACTTGTCCCAGAAGCTTTAAATGTTGATTTGTGCAGCAGGTAAAAAAGGTAGCAAATTCTGAAAAGAGGCCTTTGAGAAGGCCTGTGTGGGGCCCACAGGGTGCTGGGTCCTTGGGCAGGCAGGCGCTCCTCTAGAAGCCAGGCAGGCCAGGCAGCGGGAATAGGGTGGCGAAGCTCTCCACCTCTGCCCTGAGGGCCGCCACGGCCCGCTGGTGCTCCTCGGCCCCTGCCAGCTTCTCCATGAACTCCTTCAGGGTGGCCTTCACCCCTACGGCGTCCTGGATCTGCAGGGTCAGCTCTATGCCTGTGCCAGCGAGAGACACCACTGCCCACGTGCCCAGCAGCCAGCCAACTGCTCTGCCGTCCAGGCCCCAGTGTGTGCCTCCCACCCACGCCCGCCACCCTCTCTGCCCATGTATTCTGCTGGGCGAGGTCCTGTCCCCTGGCCATCACCGGCCCTGACGAGAGCGGTCCTCCCCCGCCATCCCACAGCTCAGCATGGCCAGCAGCCATGCCTCCCCCTCACCTCTGTGAATGAAATGGGCGACCTTTTGGAAATCTTCTTCCAAGAGCCCTCGGGAGGTCAATGCTGGGGTCCCCAGGCGCAGCCCACTGGGCCGTAGCGCGCTTTTATCACCTTCAAGATAAACAGGCTCTGTCCCCCACTGACCCCCCTGAACCAAAAAGGGACGCATAGGCAAAAGGAATGGGCCTGAAGATACCACTCAAGCAGACACAGCCCAAGGGGGCCAGAGCGGAAGGCAGAAGCCAGGAGGTGGAGCCAGGTGTCGGCTGCACTACTTTAAATACCAGGAAGTGGCCTCCTGGACGTGGTCCTTGCTCCTGACACCAGGCATTCACATCTGCATCTGAGATGCATCTCCCACATCTTACTCATGAGCCGCTGAGAAATCCAGTTTTCCAGAGGGCCCCCACCTCCCGCACCCTCTCCTGCTCTGTCCTGGGCAGGCTCAGTGTCTCATCAGAGGGGGCAGGCAGCGGGGGAAAGCCTGGCTCCTGTCCTACACAGCACATCTTGTCCCCAGAGCAAGTCACCATCAGCCCCAAGAGGTCCAGACAGGAGAGGACCAAGGATGCTCACCTGGGCAGGTGTTCTTATTGCAGGCAATGGAGCAGGCTTCCAGCACCTTCTCTGCCCTGCCGCCATCTGTGCCTTTGGAGCGGAGGTCCACGAGGATCAAGTGGTTGTCAGAACCCCCTGGAAACCAGGTGGGAGACATGGAAGGTGATCCTGTGCTGAGCACAGGGATCCCTCTTCCAAAGAAGTGGCAGGGTGCAAGGGGGCTACAGCAGGTGAGGTCAGGAAGGTGACCCCACCACGTGTCCTGCAGGGCTGTCATCACCTGCTGAAGACCCAGGGTCTCAGGGTTTGAGATGAAGCACAGAGTAGTTGAGAAAGGGAACCGGAGAATGCAGAGGGGGCTGAGGGTGTATGGCCAGCCCAAATGGCCCATGGCTGCATCCCAACCCACCAGCTCCCGGAAGCCTGTCGGGGTGACGACCCCCCTTGGGAATTTCCCACTTGTCTCTAGATCCATCTTCAAGGCTCCCTCTAAGGGGCCTCAGGGCAGCGGGCAGGGGGCAATGGAGGTGCCCGGGTAACTGGCACATCATGTGCTTTACCCCTAATCCTGCCAAGGTGATTGTATCTTCAAAGTGGTGTAGGTGAGGGTATGGAAGAACTTTCTGGAACAGCCCCTGGCCTCCCAGGCATCTCTCAAGCACCTGATCTTCACTGTGAATGAACCCTGCATAATCCCCAGCCACTGACTTCAAAAATGCTCATGGCCTAAGCTGACCCTTGGCCCTCGACCCATCCTCCTACCCCTACCCTCACTGCCCCTAACTCCAGTAGTCGTGTGGCTTTAGGAACCTCAGATGCCCATTTGTAAAACAAGACCAGTGATTCGCAAGGATGTTTCAAGGTTTGAATCCAGAGGTCATGTGTCCAGAGCTGGGACTCCTGAGTCACCCCAGAGCTATGGCCACCTGCCCAGGCCACGACCTACTGCCACACCTGGACGGAGATGGGACGAGGAGCAGGGCCACCCCATGGGCTCACTTCCGGCTGTACCTGTGACCACTCTGTAGCCCAGTCCCATCAAGGCCTCGGCCAGAGCCCTGCAGTTGGCCACCACCTGGCGCTGGTAGGCTCTGAATTCTGGAGTCATGGCCTGCTTCAGAGCAACCGCGACCCCTGGCAGGAAATGAAAGGCAGACCGTGAGTCAAAGAAACACCTGTCTCCACTCAGGCATCCAAGCTTCTCAGTGTCACCAAGGCAGGGTTACATCTCCTCCCAAATGATCCCATTTTAACCCTGCCGTTCCCTGGCTGGCTCTCCAGACCTCTCTAAACAAGAGTTTTTCAGGCAGCCCCTGTCCAGCATGAAGTTCCAGACTAAGATCGCCATGGGAGAGCGGCTCCCTGTCCCCAGCAAAGTGGATGTGGGACATGCTTCACTTAGCTGCCACTGCTTTGATTCGAAGTGAAGCAGCTTTCAGAGCAGAGCAGGGGAGAGGAGTGGCCGATCCACCAGTTCATCCAGGCTCCTCTGGATTTGTTCCATCCCAATGGCTGCTTAAAGGGGCACCAAAGATGGAGGAGGATGCAAGCTACCTGCCCGAGTCCTGGCACAGGAGCCTCCAGTCAGCATGTGGAAAGGGCTGGAGTGGCCAGTGGATGGACACCCCACCATCACAGAGCTGGGGCACCTGGGCGCTGAGCTGGGAGTGTAAAGGGAGCCACCCTGCCCAGCCCCAAACCTAAAACTCGCCCTTCACTGCTTCCTCCACATCCCTCCTTGCAAACACTGGTTGAAAGGGAAGTGACACCTTGACCCCGGCTCCTCCACCAACTGCTTTTCTCCAAAGATGGAGAAGTAACTCTGAGGTCATCACAGATTCTCTAAGGCTTGTGTACCACCAGAGAACTGCTTCTGCCTGGGGTGGGGTGGGGTCGTGAGCAAGGTGGGGATCGGGCTGTGGGGGGTGGGTAGCAGCAGGGAAGCCATGGGGTAGGGTGCATTACCAGCAATGGCGTGGTTGTGGGGTCCCCCTTGCAGGCCTGGGAACACAGCAGAGTTGATGAGCGACTCCAGGTTGTAGCGAGTCTCTCTGCCTGTCTTGGGGTCCACACTGCGCACTCCTGGATGAAGGACAACATGGGACATGGGACAGGCTGTCCCCTCTGTCCTCTCCCTGCCTGGACACAGACCTGGCCCAGACCCCACTCCTGGAGCTGACACTGCAGACCAGGGAGGGTGCTTGCTCCTGAGGGGTCAAGGGAGGGGGAACCAAGCTTTAGAGATTAAAGGAAGGATGAAAATATCCCTCCATCAAGACAGGAACAAGGAGTACACCTTCGGCAGTTTCTCAAAGAGCCGTCCAAGATGATGCCTCTGGAGGAGATGGGGCTCACTGGGCCAGAAATGGGAAAGAAGCTTCCTTTCTGAGAATAGTTAAGGATCAGGGATGGGAGCTTCCAGCATCTCCACTGAGCTTCTTGTGAGCCGGGAACTGCTCTGAGCAGCTTCCCTAAATTCATTCATTTAATCCTCACGACAGCCATCCCAAGGGACAGGCGCTATTGTGATGATCCGGAGGTGAGGAAACAAGGCACAGAGGGGCTGCACAACTAGCCCAAGATCACACAGCACTTCTGTGGAAGAGCCAGGCCTTGCTCTGTGACTGGGTCAGTCAAGTACCACCAACGTACAGCAGGGAAACAAATGTCTCCCAGGTGGGTGGGAAAGGCTGCTGGCCTTGGAAAGCTTAAAGCAGCTGGGGAGGGGCCTCCAAGGAGCAGCAGGGCCCTGGAGGCCCAGTGGGCGATGGTGTGTCCAGCCCTAGCCAGGGGCTGGGCAAGGGGGTCTTTCAGGGGTCAAAGAGACTTGGTCCCCAGAGTGGGTTGTCTCTGTTGATGGAGCTTAGTCACCGGTACCATCTAGGGCTGAAGGACCGTGGGACCCTCATCTGGCTTCTCGGGAATGGAAACCCCAAACAAAGGCTCCGTCATCCAGACCCCTCCCCGCCCTCCTGCCCCACGACCTGGACTGCTGTGCTCTCGCCCCCGGCTCTTCACGGGACCCCGACCCCCCCCAGGGATAAGCGCACCCTTCCTGTAGAAGATCATGCCGGCGCGGCAGCCCCGCAGGGTCTTGTGGGTGGTGGTGGACACCACGTGGCAGTGCTCGAAGGGCGAAGGCACCACGCCGGCCGCCACCAGCCCACTGACATGTGCCATGTCGGCCATGAGGTACGCCCCGTTGTCATCAGCGATCTTGCGCAGCCGAGCGTAGTCCAGGTTCCGGGAGTAGCAGCTAGTCCCTGAGATGGCAAGGGTGATGTGGAGTCACCCTTGGAGAGACCTTGGCTGGCAGTCAGCTCCAGTACGAGCAGAGCCCCTGCCCCGCCCACCCAGTGTGCCTGCCTGAAAGCCGGGGCTGCTCCCTCTAAGGTTCGAGAAATCCCATCCGTGCCAAAAGCAACCCTGTCCTCTGCTCCTGTGTCACAGGATCGGGGGGACAGTTTCCCCACTGTTACCACTCCAGCTCGACAGGGGCCAGTGTGTCCAGATGCTTCTGGAGAGCAGGGCAGTACTAACAGTCCCGAGAGAGACGGAGATACTCAGACCCGAGCAGCCCGGCTGCACAGCAAAGCCAGCAGGGACCAGCACGTGGTGGAAGAGCACACCTCCCGTGTGGGGGCTGGGGCCCTGGCCCGCTCTCACCAGCAATGATCAGCCTCGGGTGGAAGAGGCGGGCGTTCTCCTCCAGCTGGTCGTAGTTGATGTAGCCGGTATCGGGATTCACCTGTGGATGTCACAGAGACTGGGCTCACACTGCTCCCTCCAGCCACACGGGCCACTCCGCCAGAGCACACCCAGCTGTTGAGGGTAAGAGGACTCCCTCCCCTTGCCTAGACCCCTCTGCTGCCCTCGCCCCTGACCAGGACTCGAAGGCAAGACAGGCACAACTGTTTAAAACAGTCAGGTATCGTCACTCTCGGACAGGATGCCCTGGGGGGTTCCAGCGAGCCGTGAACACCCAAGGGTCCCCAGAGCAGGGAGATAAGAGACAGTGATGACGAGACTTCCTGAAGTGCCTTGGAAATGAAGCTCCTTATTCCTACAGGCATGGCCAGTGAGGAAGTTTTGAGAAACAAGCCACAGAGTGGAGACACACACACCCGTACCTTGTAGGGCATAGATTCAAAAAAGATGGACGTGGCAGAAATCTTCTTCTTGTCAGTCATGAACCCATGGGTCAGGTGGCCCCCATCTGGCAGGTCCAGGCCCATGATGCGGCCATGGGGCTCCACCAGGGCCGTGTACACTGCGAAGTTTGCTGGGGAGCCTGGAGTGGACAGACCCGGGAGGCACAATTACTCCTGCCCACAAGGCCATCAATCACAAGTGGCCGCAACAGCCTGGCTGCTGCCATGCCCTCTCCTGGACCCAGGTGCCCGAGTAAGTAGCAGGGACATTCAGAGATAGGGGTGGGGTACCCAGGAGGCATGCATGCAGTAGGCAGTTGAGGGGGATGGGGGAGACCTCATCTCCCCCATCTGGCAGGGTGTCCTGCTTATACTCTCCTTTCCAGGGAGCCCCAGGAGGCTGGCAGGAAGGGGGCCACCCAGGCTTGTCTGGACCTGGCCATTACCTGAGTAAGGCTGGACGTTAACCCCCCAGCACTGGGAGTCCAGGCCATAGACCTGCAGCGCTCGCTTCTGACAGAGGACCTCTAGCTCGTCGATGAACTCCGTCCCACCATAGTACCTGCGGAGGAAGGCGGGAGGTATAGGCCCACTGGCGCCACTTCTGCATGCAGGACAGAGGCCAGGCTCCTAGTGGGATGAAGGAGCAAGGGTGAGAACACACACCCTGAACCCACAAGACGGCTTCCACCAGGCCCAGGTGGCCGTGTCTTGCCATCTGTGGGGAGGTCTGACCCCACATCTCGGATGAACCCTGAGGACACTGTCACAGCCATGTGATGGCCTGTGCCAGCTGCCCAGGGATCAATTCATAGCATGTGGAGCAGGACAGTGCTTTCCAGGGGCTGGGAGAAGGAGTTACTGGTTTGGGGGGATTAACTTTGCATTTCTAATAAAATTTTATTTTTTGTTTAATAATTGCATATCACAATGTATCATGCACTTATGTTTTTTTTATTATTTGTGACTAGTTTTGGCCTGGGACGGAAGCCATGCTCTTCAAGTCAACTTGACCTGCCAGAGAATGGGTGCTCCTCTCTCCTCCTGTTGTAGTGGGAACAGAGCTGGGGGCAGGGGTGGTGTGCCATGGTCACCATGCCCTCAGTCCCAGCAAGAAGCAGCAAGGCTGTAGCACCGCATCTCTGGACAGAGGCACCAAAGTATATCCTCCAGGGTCAACTAGAAACACTGGGACCCCAGGCAGCCTGGGGTTTGAACACAAGCTTGGTGTCCCACAATTCCACTTGGTTCCCAAACTGACCACCCAGAGTCAGTGCGGACTGACAAGCTGAGGGCGCAGGCCCACAAGACTGCCCCCACTTCAACGCCAAAGGCAAGTCCCTGGTCACTGGGCCACCAGCACTGCTGCCCCAGTTGGCTACAAATGACCCCCTCAGTTTCAGAAATTCACTTGAAAAACTCAAGACTCAGGAAAGCACCTCACTCGTGATCCCTGGTTTATTGTGAAGGACTCAATTTGTGAACAGGACAAGGTTCAGGAGGGCATGTGACCCTACAACCCCCTTCCAGGGGGAGGGTGTGGGGGTCCAAAAATTATGACTGTCTAATCAGTGTAGAATGGCAGGTGACCCTCCCTTTTCCATGTCCTCTGGGACACAAGTGTGCAATTTTGCAAAAACCACGTGTTAAATTTTGTCATCACCATCTCTGCCTGATGACAACCGTAAGAAACACAAATGAATATGACTTCTCCTGGTTCTCAGGAAGAGAAGCTGACCGAAATCTCTGGTAGGTAAACCCAGCATTTAAAACACTAACCCAGTTTCCAGTGTGGAAGGTCAGTCTCACCTTGGGGTCCCTGCTTACACAACCTTCCTCTGGAGGCTCAGCCGCAGCCAGCAGCTGCTCCTTCGGGCCTGGTTGTTATTCTAGAAAGGCCCAGGGGGACTGTGCAAGTGAGCCCAAGTATCTTGCCCCCAGAACATGGGTGCCACCACCCGCTAGGAATTGTTAAGAGAGGAGGGGACAGGAGGCCCTGCCATTGAGAACCTGGCTGTTTTCTGAAATGTCCACTCTCTTCCTGGGAGGCAGGCCTGGATGATACTCACATACCTCTGGCCTGGGTACCCCTCAGAGTACTTGTTGTTCAGGCAAGAGCCTAGGGCCTCCAGAACAGCCCGGCTGGCAAAGTTCTCGGAGGCGATCAGCTCCAGTCCAACCCTCTGCCGGTTACTCTCCTTCTTAATGATGTTGTAAACCTGACAAGAAGAAAACAGGAAAGGGGACACTGCAGTTTAAAATCTGCTCTGATCTGAGCAGTAACTGAGTAAAGAGAAGAGACGCTTATACTTTCAGATTTTGCCCTCAGAAGCCAAGTGTAACCAGACTAAGATGACTCCCACAGCACCTGAGGAACAAAGGAAATCCTCCTCAAAGCTTTTAGCACCTGGAAGGAATTAATAGAAAGTGAATTAAGGAGAACAAAACAATGGAAGAGAAGATGATCCTTAAAACACGCATCCCACGGAATTTTAAAATTCTGCGCCACCTTGTTATTTTCATCCCTAGATTTCACCAAGTTTCCCTCCTGAACTTTGTTCCTTATTCCTTGCCTTAAAGTAACAGATACCTAGATGAATCCACAGAGACAGAAAACAGACCAGTGGTTGCTGAGGGTTGGGAATCTGGGGGATGGAGGGGGGCAGTTGCTAATGGGTTTGAGGTTTCTTTTGGGGGGATTAAAATGTTCTAAAAGCAATCATGAATACACTAAAAACCACTGAACTGTGTACTTTAAATGGGCAACTTGTATGTTAAGTGCATTCACTTATCTCATGTGTAAAGCTGTTGTGAAAATACATAAATAAAAGATGCTTCTAGAAATGCTCCTCTGAACTGTAAGAAGAGGGTCAAGTCTCAGTGAGCCCACCCCTTCCCCTTTCCTCAGCAGCAGCCAGCACACTGCTCTTCACAGAAACTCAGATCTAAATGCACCCTCAAGGGACTTTCAGCCACTTTGTAGCCACTGTCTATAAACCTGTCCTGTGTCCAAACCACAAGGCTGTCCCAAACACAGCTAATTTCTGGTAAGAATCAGAGGCCTGAACAAGGACCTCCAACAGCAGAACTTGCGAGAACACCCACAGCCTCACCTCGACATCGTTGTCCTTCAGGGGCTGTGCCAGCATCTTCTCGTGCAAGGACCACAAATTGGCATCTCTGGGTGCCTTGTTGACTGGAGCTGCCATTGTGCTGGTTCAGAGGCACCTAAAAATGGAAAAACTTCGAAAATTAAACTCAGTCACAGCTCATCACCACCTGTCAGTTCCCAAGTTGCTGAAGGACTGACACACGTGTGGGCCTTGTCCCAGAACCGCCTGGAGAGCATGAGGACTCTGCTGCAGATCCACCGTGTGGGACCACCTGTGGATCCCTGCAGGTCACTGGCTCCTCAGGAGACCCGGCCTCCTTGCCTTGAGGCTGCTCCAGCCTCGGGGAGTCCAGCACCCTCTCTTCCTACCTGAACTTCTCCTGGTTGTGGCTTAGCTCCCCAACTGAGCCAGCTTCCTGAAGGCAAGGGCTGATGGTTACTTTGTAAAAAATTTCCCACAGTACCCAGCACAGCCATATGAGAGTAATATTTGCCAAATGAACAAGTGAATTGCTGACTTATGCATTACTTTTTCTATTTCTCAAGTAATGAAAATGAGACTCAGAAAAGTATCTTAGTGGAGGGCTGCACAGCCCACTGGCCTTGGAGGAGAGTCTCAAACCCCACACAGGCTCCACCACCTGGTGTCCCGTGGCTGGGGCTGCAAGTAAAGTGCATGCTCTGGGTTGACCCTTACCTCTGGTAAGGTCCACGGGCAGAGGTACACACCTGGACTCGGCATCATCACAGTACAGCAGGCTTGTGTCTTCACATACGTGCCCACAAAGAACAAGAGTCTGAGCTCAGTGCTATTTCAGCTAAAGGGACAGCGTAAATGTTTACAGGAACTGACCTCCTTTAATTGATGGTTGGCAACTTTTCAGTACTTTCTACTAATTAGATAAGCTTTCATTTCAAATTCACTCCCTTAACAGTTACTTAGTGAGGCCCTTCCCCTCAGCAGCCACAGGTCGGGACTGGGAACACAGTGGGACCCAAACAGACTGAAACTTCACGGGGCTTCCTGGGGGAAGGTGAGCAGGAAACAGCAAGCACACTAAATGCAGACAGATAACCAGGCCCACAAGGACAAGCGCTGGTGGCAGGTCAGCTTGGAGGGTGGTGACTAGAGGAGAGGACACCAGGCTGAGAAGGAGCCCATCAGACGCAGTCTCCTGAGAGCACTGTGAGAATATAAATAATTACACACACACACAGGTCTCTGCGATTTCCTAGTGACAGGAACATCTCTTGTTCCAATGATGCAACTCGGGGTGGGAGGCTCCCAAGTTGGGGCTGGTCCCAGAAAGACCAGGCCATGATGAGAAGCATTTTCAGCCCCCTCAACTCCTCCAGAGAGGGAAAGGGGCTGGAAATGGAGTTAATGACCCCCTCACAGGGTTCAGGGAGCTTCTGGGTGGTGCACCCCAACTCCATAGGAACCCTCCCAGCCCTCGCCCTGAACATTTCTCTCTTCCTCTGGCTGCTTGTCTGTGTCCTTTGTCATATCCTTTAATGAACTGGTGAACGTAAGTTAGTGTCTGCCTGGGTTCTGACAGCTCTTCTAGAACATGTTCGAGTCCAAGGAGGGTCCTGGGAGTCAAGCTGGACAGAAGCTGTGGGTCCCTTGGGGACCTGATACTTGTGACTGGCATCTGAAGTGAGGAGGGGCGGCTGTCTGGTGGGACTAACCTGCGGGGTCTGTGCTCACTCTGGCTCACGTTAGAACTGAGCTGAAATGAGCGACACAAGCTGGTGGGGCAGAACTGCTGGGTGAGGGAAAGCTGCCCGGTCATCTGGTGTCACAGGTGCCATCAACAGCAGCTGGGAGAGTCAAGAGCAGACACAGCAGGAAGAGCATGGTTCTCCTGCACAAGGCGCACATGCAGTATCACTTGCTAGACACATATACTCACTAAATAAACCAGCCACACAGTCCCCAGTCACAGTATCCTCCTTAATCTCTGGGGAAGCAAATATCTACCAGCAGGAAGCTTTAACCAGGAAATCCCAAACTGGGGTTTTTGAAGCAGCCATTATTTTAACATGAGCACAACAGGATCAGAAACACGGCCACTCCCGCAAAACCAGCAGTGAGTGCAGGACTTAGGCCACAAATGCGTCTAAGGCAGAAGTGGCCCCAACCCCGGTGCCACGGCCTCCGCCACATCACCCCCCCCCCCGGAGGTGCAGGGAGACGAGGTGGTCTGGACACCTGGCCAATGGCTCCTCTGAACTCAATGGCTGCTTCCCATGTGCCCTCAGCAGGTGGTGGCAAACCCACAGAAAACCAGAGACCAAATGGGTACACTCGTCCTACAGTCTTTTTAAAGAGAAAAGTTTCTTTGAAATTCCAACTGCTCAATGTTAAAAAGGATTCAAGCAATACAGAGCAAGTATTTCTCAACCACCAAATAAGTAACTAAAGTCCCTTTGGAATGCTTTCTCCCCCTTCTTCCAGGAAAGTTACACCTGCATCAGCTCCTAGAGGCACTCAGATCCACTCCACTCCACCTCCGCCTGTGGTCTCAGCATCTCCTGTTAAGATCGCCACCCGCAGGGTGGCAAAGCCGACTGCTTTGCCCTCATAGCAAACTCTTTCTTTTATGGCTGCATCGCAAAGCATGTGGGATCTTTTGGGATCAAACCCGTGCCCCGGCATGGGAGCATAGCGTTTTAACCACTGGACCACCCGGGAAGTGCCAACAAACTCTCCTCTCATCTAAGATGCAAACTTGGGAGTCCCAGTTCCTTCTCAACCCCTGGGTGAGGGCTGTCTGTGTGGTTGGCCCCCCTCCAAGGCTAGCAGGGCCCCCTTGCTCCTGCTGCCACTCTCTGGGGGTGTTTCTCACCCTGCATCCTGTTATCACTCAGGTCAAGTCACCCCCACCCCCAAATGGAGTGCTCAGTTCACATTCTTATTAAATCCACCCAAGTTGAGTTCTTTTTAAAGTTCTTTTTTAAAAAAACCAAAAGTCAAAGAGGTCTGAATTCTTTATTAAAACAATAACTTCAGGATTCTTTGTTTTGTTTCAGTTAAATCTGTAATATCTATTACAGCATAATGTATATCTTGCAGCATTCTAAATTACAGCAAGAAAGGCAGAGAACCCTGACAGCTGGCAAACAAGTGAGACAAAGATCCCGAGACTGTCCTCTTTTACATCAGAGGGAAGACCAGAAGATACACTGAGCGTCTATCCTTCAGGTCTGGACGTTGACTGAGAAACAGGACACCTTGCACTTTTCTCACTTTTTTTTGAACTGTGACAGAAGTGCACAGCTCAGTGACATTAAAAACATCCACATTGTCATGCAGCTCCACCACCATCATCTTCAGAATGCTTCCACCTTCCTAAACTAAAACTGTGTCCCCATTAAGCATGCTCCATTCTCTTCCCTTCCAGCATAGGGTAGCAACTATGCTAGTTTCTATCTCTGTGAATTTGACTATTTCAGGGACCTCCTGTAAATGAGGTCACACAATATTTGTCCTTTTGTAGCTGGCTTATTTCACACAGCACAATGGCACCAAAGTTCAACTGTGTGGCGCAGGTGTCAGTTTCCTTCCTTTTAAAGGCTGGATAATAGTCCACTGTTCAGAGAGACTGCTTGTTTATCCATCCACCCATCCATCTGATGCCTGGGCTGCTCCCACCTCCTGGCTATTGCAAGGAACGCTGCAGTGAACACAGGCGCACAAATATCCAGTCCCTACTGTCAGTTTTTTTGGGTTATACCCAGAAGTGGAATTTCCAGGTCATATAGTAATTCTACATTTAATGAGAAATAAGCTTTTGATATTTAGGAGCTTTACTTCACTATCATTAACCTACAATGGATTCATTCGTTCCTTTAACAAATATTTATTAAGTGACACCTGTGTCCCAGGCACTGAGTTAGGACCTCAGAATACAGAGGTCAACAAGACAGAGGCCCTGCCATTATGAGAAGCAGGATATAAAAAAGTAAATAAGTTCACAAGAGATAACATCAGGGAGTGATGACTGTTGCTGCTGCTGCTAAGTCACTTCAGTCGTGTCCGACTCGTAGCGATCCCATGGACTGTAGCCCACCAGGCTCCTCCATCCATGGGATTTTCCAGGCAAGAGTACTGGAGTGGGGTGCCATCGCTTTCTCTGGTGATGACTGTTAGAGGGCAATAAACAGTCAGAGGGCTTGTTTAGACCTGCCATGGAAAGCGCCTGAGCTGAGATCGGAACAGTGGAAAGGAGCCAAGCTTATGAGACATGGGGCAAGAGCAAACACCAGTCCAAAGGCCCGAAAATGGGAAGAGGTTTCAGTTGTCAAGGATCAGAAATAAGGAACACAACAGAGACGAGGAGATGAGATTCGAGGGCCTAAAGTCCAGTGCAGGGATGAGATAAGATCCTCACCTTGGCAGAATAGAGCTCACAGGTTTCAAACTGTGCTCAAGGACCTAGGTCTCATGTTGTTTCCCAGTGTACCTGTTTGAGAAATACCTGTCTGAAACTAACAACAAGAGAAACCCGACTGGAGAAGATCAAGGTTCATTTCGTGAGAGCAGTGGACATTCCATGGGTCGGACCCCCGCCATGCCCCACTTCCCATCAGTGAAGGCCACATCCAAGGGAGCTGTGCTGAACTCACTGCAGAGCCAGCCTGCAGAGTTTGAGTCCCGCTCTCCACTTCCTAATGTGCTGCGGACACCTGTTTCTCAGTCTCCTTGTGCATGACACAGGGATGACAACAGTCCTGAGCTGGTTGGAGTTAAATAAGGTATACAACACAGAGCATTCAGACAGGACCAGGCAGAGTGACTACTCAACAATCAGCAGCTACAGGACATCACCAGTGGTCCAGTGGTTAAGACTCCATGCTTCCACTGCAGGGGCCATGAGTTCCATCCCTCGTTGGGGAACTAAGATCCCACATGCCATGTGGTGTGGTCAAGAGATTTAAAAAAAGAGAGAGAGAGAGCAGCTACTATTATTATTAAAGAGACTTGGGTACCTTAGGGCCATCTTTACTACCTCTAAGCACCCCGGGAAACACAACCTACTGCAGCTGTCACTGTGTCATGCTGTTGGTGTTTCTGTTGGAGAAATGTCACTTACCTGTGACACTGTCCATGATCATCACCTCAAGCCCAGGGAAACAATCCGAGTAAGTGAATTCACTTCCCAGGGTTACCATCCTTCCCATACCCCCAGATCTTTCCTGGGTCTTTGTCACACAATGGGATCAGCCCCTTGTTGGTCCTGAGGAAATTATTGTCTGTGTGTGTGCCCTACTTTACAAAGGAGCAAACAGGCTCAGAAGCTAGGTGGCATATAATAGTGACAGAAGGAATCTGAACTCTTTTCCCTGACTCTGTGCTAAACAAAACCATAATCGCCCACGTCCACTGCCCGTTCCGGCAAGTAAAAAGATTATGAGCCCATAAGAACGTGAACTGGTGTTTCCAGTCTGCCAGCTCTAATCGCGTTTGTGCTTGCCTCAGTTGATCAAAGGTCGCTTAACTTCCTGGACCTCGACGCTCAGGGCCCTGGGCCGTGAACCCCACAGGGCAGCGCTTGTCTCCTAGGCCGGAGTGAGGGGTGGGGGGTGGGGAGGCCAGGCTCGCCCACCACCACCCCAGGGCGGCCGCAAGTGCAGTGGGACCGCGTGGGCTTCGTGGGGCCCCCTCTTTGAGCCTCCCCTTCCCCGTCTGCAAAATGGGCTACAGGAAGCACCTGGATACAGCAGCGCCGGCAAGATATTGGGACGAGGTGACGCGCTGCACTGAAATCTAGAGTTCCACAAGGAAGGCGGCCGCCGGCACCTGCACCGAGCCTTCGAGGTGCGGTCAACCCAACCGCACGGGTCTTGACCTGGGGCCGCGCTCCCCGGCCCCTTACCCCAGGCGCCAGCAAGGCGCTCCACACTCACCCGATCCCGCTTCTCGGAGCCGCGGGGGAAGAAGCACAGCCAGAAACACCAAGCTCCCGGCTGCTGCCAACAC
The DNA here is from genome assembly GCF_003369695.1 of Bos indicus x Bos taurus. Classification (NCBI taxonomy): domain Eukaryota; kingdom Metazoa; phylum Chordata; class Mammalia; order Artiodactyla; family Bovidae; genus Bos; species Bos indicus x Bos taurus. The sequence goes on along the minus strand of NC_040094.1, from coordinate 35,409,622 downwards.
CACCTGAGTTGGGACCCGCGCGCTAGCTCCACGTGATCCACGCTCAAGACCCGCTCCCAAATCTGGCGCGCCCCGCCCCGCCCCGCCCCGGCCCCGCCCCAGAGACACCCAATCAGAGCGCGCATCCTGGAGAGCCCCCGAGTAGCCCAATCAGGACGCGGAAACGGGAGAGCTCCGCCCCCAAAGGAGCCCGCGCTATTGGCTACCGCGGGGTCGGGCCTCGCCCAGTACAGCGGAGTGTGTCTTTGCTCACCTGGGCCAGGGGTCATGGTGCCATCCTCTGGGGCTGCAGGCCAGGGGCTGGGGGTTTCCCGGAAGACAAGAGGTTTAGAGGTGAATTCTGTTGCTTATATCTGTCTTCTGCATTGTCCTACTTACAGGTTACCACAGTGGACATTTAAATAGGACAAAGTGGGGTTCCAACTCCAACACTATTAGTCTGCACATATGGAACCCTAGACCAGTCACTTCGCTTTTTGAGTTTCATATTCTCATCTTTGAGTTGGAGATAACTATATCTTCCTGACAGGGCTGTGGAGAGGTTTTGTAGATGTATCTAAAACACTTGACTTTTTGTCTGACACACAGCAAGGGCTCAATAAATAAAAACCGTTGTTGTTATTCAGTCGCCAAGTCACGTCCGACTTTCTGCCACCTCTTGAACTGCAGCAGGCCTGGCAGGCTTCCCTGTTCTTCACTATCTCCTGGAGTTTGTTAATATGTTAACATTTTAACATTAAACCATTGTTAAGAATAATAAAACCAAGGGCCTGCACAATATAGGGAACAAGCTGACGAAGATTCTCTAACTGAAGGAAGGCTGACTTTTGGACTTTCCTTTTTGTCTCTGTGTTGTCAGATTTCAGCAAGAATCCTGCTAAGTCAGTTTAAACAGAACAGCCCGCCCCCACTTCTCCATATCTGATTTGATTCCTCATATTCTACCAGCCTTGGTGATGTCTGACCACCCAGGCCCAGTCAGCTCGGCCAGAATTCCCTTTCCCCTGATGTTTCCCTTGATAATTTTCCATCCACCCACCTCATCCTGCTCCTTGCTATATAAATTCCCACTGCCCTTGCTGTATTCAGAGTTGAGCATAACCTCTCTCCCAAACTGCAAGGTTCCATGCCAGTGGTCCCTACACCAATTGAAATCATGCACCCCGACACCCCCCCCCACCACCACCGAATAAGATCTGTCTTACTGTGTCATTGAATATTTTTTTCTTTAACAGCTCTGGATTTTTCAGTACTCAGTGTACCCACAACATTTTACCTCTTACAATGTCAAGCAATTTCCAAAATATTGTAACAAATGTGGCTAAAATGTGCCAGTGAATGGATTCAAAATTGATTCAGAAAAGTCCAGGGAAAGACAGTGAGACAGTAAGGATCCATAAGAAAGTCAAGAACCTTCAGTTCCTTTTCAAGGGCTCTATATAAAATCCTGAGCCATATCCTCGAGCTGTTGTGCAGATACTGAAACCCCCCACAAGGTGGAAGAAGTTAACAGCACACTGACCACCAACATGTAGACCCTACACTGGTTAAAGCCAAAAAACTGATAACCGAGATTCCCAAAACGCCACCCTGTTACCACCACCAACTAAGAAGAATGATCACGAGCTGATCACATACCCTTGAACCCTCACCCCTAATGTTGTCTTTGAAAGCCTTCCCAAAAGCCACTGGGGAGTTGAGTCTTTTGCACATGAGCTGCAGTAAACTTGGTCCTGCAGCAAACGCTGTATTTTCCTTCAGTACCACTTGGTGCCAGTAGGTTGACTTTGCTGTGCATCAGGTGAACAGATGCAGGCTTGGTTTGGTAATGTCTGTTGTTGCTATTCAGTCTCTAAGTCATGTCCAGCTCTTTGTGACCCCATGGACTGCCGCATACCAGGATCCCCTGCTCTTCACTATCCTCCAGAGTCTGCTCAAATTCATGTCCATTGAGCCAATGATGCTATAGATAGATATTAACAACATCTCTTTTAAACATATATAAATCCTTTTGAAAATTAGATAGGCCTTTTGTCAAGTTTATGACCCAGGAATGTCTTTGTCAAGAACCTGGGAGCCATCACTTTGAAACAGAAATGTGAAGGATCCAGCAGCCATATCTCCAAGTGTCTGTCACTGGGTAAGAACCTCCTTTTAAGATGCAGAACTACTTCCTGTGATAAAGATAGGACAAGGTTGTTATTCCTCTTGAGACAGGTAGGAAGGAGAAGGCACAACCATTAAAGCAGTTCATTGGGTCACAGAGTCGGACATGACTTAGCAACTGAACAACAACAACAGACTTTGAGGATACAACAAAAGCTGCTGCTGCTGCTGCTAACTCGCTTCAGTCGTGTCTGACTCTGTGCGACCCCATAGACAGCAGCCCACCAGGCTCCCCCGTCCCTGGGATTCTCCAGGCAAGAACACTGGAGTGGGTTGCCATTTCCTTCTCCAATGCGTGAAAATGAAAAGTTAAAGGGAAGTCGCTCAGTCATGTCTGACTCTTCTCGACCCCATGGACTGCAGCCCACCAGGCTCGTCCATCCGTAGGATTTTCCAGGCAAGAGTACTGGAGTGGGGTGCCATTGCCTTCTCCGACAACAAAAGCTGATTGGAACCAATCAGGCCCAAGACAGTGGAAGAGTCGACTTCCAGCAGACTCTGAGCCTCAGTCTGTGCTCAATGTAATGCGTTAGCATCTAAATGACACACACACAGGCAGCATAACAGTTTTGAGGCTGACCCTAAGAGGGCAAAAAGTGGGCAGTGGCCCAGTTCCTAGAAATCCCTGCCCCTTCTCCAACCACTTTACTCTTAAATTCTTTCCTGTGTGAAGCCAAGGACCCTCACTTGGTGACTCGCTAGAGACCTTGTTCACTCCTCCCCACCCTTCTCCTGCAACATCTTTTGTGGCAACCACAAAAGGGACATCAAAGGGCATAAAGTGGACCCATCTACTAGGCTGTGGCTGCCCACTGCAGAGGACGGCTGGGACTTAGTCCTGAAGATTTGAGTAGCCCTTAGGTGGCAGCTAATGCTGCCTGGGAGATCTAGTGGAGACCAGCTCTCTGGCCCCAAAGGAGCCCACCAAGCCCAAGGCTTTTCTCTTCATGTTTGTCATTCTCCCCATTACTCCATTTCTTTGGACCTGAGAAGATCCACAGAGTCCACCACTTGGACTTCCAAATTAAGACTGTGGCAACTGGCAACCTGACTGGGTTAGTTTCCCCTCGTGGGTCCTCAAGTCTGATTCCCCCTCCCTCCTCGTTCTTAGTCTTGGCCCAGTTCCAGAAAGTCAGAACTTCATCGGGGGCCCAAATAAGGAGACCATGGGAGTCTCCCACTACATCTGTGGCCCAGCCCTCTCTGAGTGCCTCTCAGGGCTCACAGCCTCATTGCACCCCTGGTTACATGTGAGGGTCTCAGACTTTATCAACACCTGAGCAGAGGAAGTAATCAAGCACCCTCCTCAGGGGGCCTGTGAATCTCTGGCTGAGGAAGCATCCTGGATGGGCACCTTCTCTCTTTGCCCTGGATTTCTCTCATACCCTCCTTCTCTCATCCCCTGCTGGTTTCTTAGCCTGTCTACTGGTCCTTGCACCTCCCTGCCAGCTTTCCCAGCGGGTGGGGGTTACCTCTGTCCTGCTCATTAAAGAAGTGCCCATCCTCAATAGCACAAGGACAACCTCCCAAGGAGGACTTTGACTTTGTCTTGTTACCACTTTCTGGCTTCTGTTCTACCCTGCAGCTCTGTTTGTTAGAAAAATGAAAGTGAAGTTGCTCAGTCGTGTCCAACTCTTTTGGACCCCATGGACTGTAGCCCACCAGGCTCCTTCATCCATGGGATTCTCCAGGCAAGAGTATTGGAGTGGGTTGCCATTTCCTTCTTCAGGGGATCTTCTCGACCCAGGGATAGAACCCGGGTCTCCCGCATTGTAGGCAGACACTTTACCGTCTGAGCCACCAGGGAAGTCTCTTTGTTTATCTTTTCCTTTCTCTGAAAATGAAGGTAATCTGCTTAGTGACACAGGGCCTAGGTCTCCTCCCTCTCTCCCTGAAGGGTTTAGGACTTGGGACTCTAGTCACTTTTTCTGGCTCTTGTTCCTCCCCTTGACTAACCCCAGAGGTCTCCTCAGGCTCACCAAACTGATTTTGGGTGCTTACAGGGCCCTCGCTGTTGTCTTTGCAAGACAAACCTTTTCTCATGGTCTGATGGCTACAAGCCCAGTTTTCCCTGCTTAATTAGACACCTCTTCAGCCTTGATCCCCTAACCTGATCAGTTTGTTCAGTCACTCAGTCATGTCCAACTTTTTGCAACACCATGGACTGCAGCACACAAGTCCTGGACAGCACTTCCCTGTCCATCACCAGCTCCCAGAGCTTGCTCAAACTCATGTCCATAGAGTCAGTGATGCCATTTAACCATCTCATCCTCTGTCGTCCCTTTCTCCTCCTGCTTTCAATTTCTCCCAGCATCAGGGTCTTTTCCAATGAGTCAGTTCTTGGCATCAGGTGGCCAAAGTATTGGAGTTTCAGCTTCAGCATCAGTCCTTCCAATGAATATTTCAGACTGATTTCCTTTAGGACTGACTGTTCTGATCTCCTCATTATCCAAAGGACTCTCAAAAGTCTTCTTCAACACCACAGTTCAAAAGCATCAACTTTTCAGTGCTCATCAGTGTCTTTATGGTCCAACTTTCACATACATGACTACCAAAAAAACCATAGCCTCGACTATACAGACCTTTTTCGGTAAAATAATGTCTTTGCTTTTTAATATAATATCTAGGTTTGTCATAGCTTTTCTTCCAAGGAGCAAACGTCTTTTAATTTCATGGCTGTAGTCACCATCCACAGTGATTTTAGAGCCCAAGAAAATAAAGTCTGTCACTGTTTCCATTGTTTCCCATCTATCTGCCATGAAGTGATGGAACCAGATGCCATGATCTTAGTTTTTTGAATGTTGAGTTTTAAGCTAGCTTTTTCATTCTCTTCTTTCACTTTCGTCAAGAGGCTCTTTAATTCCTCTTTGCTTTCTGCCATAAGGGTGGTGTTATCTGCATATCTGAGGTTATTGATATTTCTCCCTGCAATCCTGATTCCACCTTGAGCTTCATCCAGTCCAGCATTTCACATGATGTACTCTGAATATAAGTTAAATAAGGAAGGTGACAATATACAGCCTTGATGTACTCCTTTCCCAATTTGGAACCAGTCCCTTGTTCCATGTCCAGTTCTAACTGTTGCTTCTTGACCCGCATACAGATTTCTCAGGAGACAGGTAAGGTAGTCTGGTATTCTCATCTCTTGAAGAATTTTCCAGTTTATTGTGATCCACACAGTGAAAGGTTTTGGCGTAGTTAATGAAGCAAAAGTAGATGTTTTTCTGGAATTCTCTTGCTTTTTCAATGATCCAACAGATATTGGCAATTTGATCTCTTGTTCTGCTGCCTTTTCTAAATTCAGCTTGAACATCTGGAAGTTCTCTGTTCAAGTACTGTTGAAGCCTAGCTTGGAGAATTTTGAGCATTATTTTGCTAGCGTGTGAGATGAGTGCAATTATATGGTAGTTTGAACATTCTTTGGCATTGCCTTTCTTTGGGACGGAATGAAAACTGACCTTTCCAGTCCTGTGACCACTGCTGAGTTTTCCAAATTTGCTGGCATATTGAGTGCAGCACTTTCACAGCATCATCTTTTAGGATTTGAAATAGTTTAGCTGGAATTCCATCACCTCCACTAGCTTTATTAGTAGTGATGCTTCCTAAGGCCCACTTGACTTCACACTCCAGGATGTCTGGCTCTAGGTGAATGATCACACCATTGTGATTATCTGGATCATTAAGATCTTTTTTGTATAGTTCTTCTGTGTATTCTTGCCACCTCTTCTTAATATCTTCTGCTTCTGTTAGGTCCATACCATTTCTGTCCTTTATTGTGTCCATCTTTGCTTGAAATGTTCCCTGGTATCTCTAATTTTCTTGAAGAGATCTCTAGTCTTTCCCACTCTATTGTTTTCCTCTATTTCTTTGCACTGATCACTTAGGAAGGCTTTCTTATTTCTCCTTGCTATTCTTTGGAACTCTGGGGTCAGGCCAATAAACTGCCTATAGGACTTATCTCTGTGACAATCCCTTGAAGAGCCCCACCCACTAAAGTCCTTGGCAGCACACTCCTTTCTTACATTTTGGGCTATCAGTGAAGAGTAAAAGTGTGTCTGACTCTTTGTGACCCCATGGACTGTAGCCCATCAGGCTTCTCTGTCCATGGAATTCTCCAGGCAAGAATACTGAGTGGGTAGCCATTCCGTTCTCCAGAGGATCTTCCAGACCCAGGGATCGAACTCAGGTCTCCTGTGTTGCAGGCAGATTCTTTACTGTCTGAGCCACCAGGGAAGTCCTGGTGGGCTATCAGGGAGAAAAATAAACTGCAGCTCCCATGCCTGCACCACCTCAGGGCTACCTTTCCTTGTGAAAACTCATGGGAAGGACAGGGTCCAGGAAGCCCGGATTGGAGCCCTGCCCTGTGGAGAAGGGATGTGTGTGAAGTGCAGCCAGGAAGGCTACCGGAAGGATGAATGTTACTCGCGGGGAAGAGGGCCACCTGTCCAAAATATAAATAGGAGGATCACTGGAAGCAGGACTGCCCTCAGTCCCGAAGGGGACTCAGGGCTCCAGAAGATTGACAGGGCCCAGGACCCTCCCTGGCTCCCAGAGGACACCTGGTCATTCTCCAGAGGAGCTGCAGCAGCCCTTGATGTGGCAGGTAAGAAGATTATTTTCTATTAGGTATGGGGGCAGGCTGCTCTGTGCTGACTGGTTTCCCTGGACAATCCAGTCTAATTCTCAGGAATGAGATTCAGAACCAAGTGATTCAGAATCCCCTCTTCCCCACCCCATGCAACTGCTTGTTAGGAATTTTACCTCTGCACATCAGTTTCTTCTCATGCCTGAGTGCCACCCCCACCTCATGGATCACTGCCTTATTGTAGCAAAGGGGCTTGCATAACTCAATGAAGGTATGAGCCATGCCATGCAGGGCCGTCCAAGATGGATGGGTCATAGTGGAGAGTTCTGACAAACCATGGCCCACTGGAGGAGGGAATGGCAAACCACTCTAGTATTCTTGCCGTGAGAACCCCATAAACTGTATAAAAAGACAGAAAGATGTGACACCGAAAGATGAGCCCTCCATGTTGGAAGGTGTCCAGTAGGCTACTGGGGAAGAGCGGAGGACAATTACTAATAGCTCCAGAAAGAATGAAGCTGCTTGCTGGGAAGGGACCATTCTATTTCAAATGATACTCCACTCTGGAGATCCTCACAGAGAAGGCACTCAGCCATGGTAACCTGCTTTAGTCCCAACCAGAGGAGGTCTCCATTCCAGCCCACATTATTTCTCAAGTGGGCCCCACTGTCTGGGATGCTGAAGTCCCTGGGAAAGCTACTAATTTGCTCCCAGTTCAGAGCCTGTTAAACCCAATGCTGATTACCCATGCAAGAGACTCTGATACCTGAGGCCCAACAAGGTATCCAACTTCTTCTTTTTTTTTTTTTTACATTTTTAAATTGTTTTTTAAATTTGTTTTAATTTATTATTATTATTTTTTGTATCTTTCAAGAGATTTCATGTTTCATCTCTGCTGTAGGATTTATTGGAATAAAATTGTTAATAATATTCTCTTATCCTTTTAAGATCTAATTGTTATGTCATAAATGTAGAGATGATCTCTCACACATTCCTGAAATTAGTAATTTGTGTCTTCTTTTTTTTTTTTTTCAATTTCTTTTAGTTTTTATTTAAACTTTTTTTTTTTTTATATATAGGTCTTTAGTTTCTTTAGGTAGATATATTCCTAAGTATTTTATTCTTTCCGTTGCAATGGTGAATGGAATTGTTTCCTTAATTTCTCTTTCTGTTTTCTCATTATTAGTGTATAGGAATGCAAGGGATTTCTGTGTGTTGATTTTATATCCTGCAACTTTACTATAGTCATTGATTATTTCTAGTAATTTTCTGGTGGAGTCTTTAGGGTTTTCTATGTAGAGGATCATGTCATCTGCAAATAGTGAGAGTTTTACTTCTTCTTTTCCAATTTGGATTCCTTTTATTTCTTTTTCTGCTCTGATTGCTGTGGCCAAAACTTCCAAAACTATGTTGAATAGTAATGCTGAAAGTCGGCACCCTTGTCTTGTTCCTGACTTTAGAGGAAATGCTTTCAATTTTTCACCATTGAGGATAATGTTTGCTGTGGGTTTGTCATATATAGCTTTTATTATGTTGAGGTATGTTCCTTCTATTCCTGCTTTCTGGAGAGTTTTTATCATAAATGGATGTTGAATTTTGTCAAAGTTCTTAAACCAAGTTCTTAAAATATGGGCTATGACCCTGCCATTTGGACAATTCATTTGTGTTAAACAAAAGCCCACTCTTCGGCCCTGGAAGGAGTCCCCTTGCCGGCAACAATTCTGCTTATAAAAAACAGTGGAGAATACAGGTTTGTTTAAGTCCTGAGGATGTTACTGAAAGCCCAACTTCTCTGTATGCTAGCGCTGAAACAAATCCCAGAGACAGAGTTTTGGATGAAGTCAAAAAGGACAGCTTTATTGCCTTGCCAGGCAAAGGGAAGCACACCACACTTCTCCTCAAAAAGCCTGTGTGCCTCTACTTCAGAGAACTGGATGAGGGTTTATAGCAGTGGGCCAAAGGTGGGGCCAGACAAGACCGGGGTCTCCCAATCTTGATGAGCTTCTCGAATTCCTTTAATCTTGCCTTAGATTGTTTCTTGGCTGCTCTTCCCTGAATTAGCAGCTGTTCCAATCTGCCTTTTGGAACTCCAGGAAGGTCAGGGAGGCTGAAGTCTTACCTACAAGAAATGGGGGACACAAAGACCTCCATGCCTGGGAGCCCCACAGAGTCCAGCTTGGTTTTAAGGGCAGGAGATCCAACCAGTCCATTCTGAAGGAGATCAGCCCTGGGATTTCTTTGGAAGGAATGATGCTAAAGCTGAAACTCCAGTACTTTGGCCACCTCATGCGAAGAGTTGACTCATTGGAAAAGACTCTGATGCTGGGAGGGATTGGGAGCAGGAGGAGAAGGGGACGACAGAGGATGAGATGGCTGGATGGCATCACTGACTTGATGGACGTGAGTCTGAGTGAACTCCGGGAGTTGGTGATGGACAGGGAGGCCTGGCGTGCTGCAATTCATGGGGTCGCAGAGTCAGACACGACTGAGCGACTGAGCTGAAGTGAACTGAATGGGGCAGTAGTCCCAGTTCACCTGATAGTCCCCTTGGGGAACTCCCCTGGTGGCTCAGCTGGTGAAGAATCCGCCTGCACTGTGGGAGACCTGGGTTCAAGCCCTGGGTTGGAAAGATTCCCTGGAGAAGAGAAAGGCTACCCACTCCAGTATTCTGGCCTAGAGAATTCCATGGACTGTATAGTCCATGGGGTCGCAAAGAGTTGGACACAACTGAGTGGCTTTCACTTAGCCACACTTGTCCTGAAGGAAATCAACCCTAAATATTTATTGGAAGGACTGATACTGAAGCATCACCAACGCAATGGATATGAATTTGGGCAAACTCTGGGAGATAGTGAAGGACAGCGAAGCCTGGTGTGCTGCACCGCATGGAGTCAAAAAGAGTTGGATGCAACTTAGCAACTGAACAACAACAACAATAACAACACCATATTGACTAAGTTCCAGAAACTGTAAACTGATTTCCAGAGCTAGACCTAAAGGATGTTTTCTTTAGGATTCTTCTGCACCCAGACTCCCAACACCTCTTTGCTTTTGCGTGGACAAATCCAGACAGCCATGTAATGCCGTGAATGCTCCCACTCTGTGGCATTCAAGTAGAGGAAAGCCATGCAGTTCCAGGAACTCAGTCAACCACAGCCTTGTCCACTACTGCTGCTTCATCGGTGTTCAAGGGTCACATGGTGCCCAGCACGGACTAGGCCAGGGGCCTGTGTCTGCTTCTACACACATTATTGACATCCACAGTGCATTCATGGCCTTGATCCCCAAGGACTACTCTGTGTATCACGCTGTGTACCCTCCTACCTCTTGGGCTGTGTGATGCCCTGTGCCCTCTCCCCTGTGCCCACCCCCTCGGTGCCCCTGTGGCTGTGTGGGTAGACTCAGACCCCTGGGTCTTGCCTCTCCCTGCTCCAAGGCCATCCAAAGCTATCTGGGGTCTCCATTTACCCACTGCCCACACGGCCTGCCCCACAGCTCCGAGGGGGGCAGAACCCTTCGCAGGAGCCTGGTGTGCCCGTCTGTTCCCCTCCAGACTGCTTCTTTCTCCAGCCCAGAGAAAGTCCTCTTCCCAGAGAAAGTCCTCTTGTTTTAGAGGCTCGGTGGAATGGAAAATCATCTGGCTCACCAGTGTATTCCCTACTCTAAATCACAAGGAGAGGAGGCCTTTTTACAAAGGCCTCCCCAAGGCCTCCTCTCTGCCACTAAACCCTTTTCTCTCAAACCATTTGCACTGTGAGGAAGTTCCCAAATGACTTGAAACTCAAGAATTACGACCTTTCTTCTCTCTGCCTAATCTGCTGGCTCTTCCTGATGCTATAGTGGAACAAGGACCCAGAGTCTCAGCCCACATTAGGTGACAAGAGTACACATATGTAAGTAGATCAAAATACTATCTTCCAGGGAAGGACGTCTTACTCAGAGTGGATGCTAGCCAATTAGGAGAGGCCACACAGCTCAGTGAGAGTGGACGCCTTTGATTTTGCTGCAAAGGCACATCGAAGCATGCAAGGTCAATGTGCCGTGTGGCCTTGAGTAAGATGTTCGAGCTCTCTGATTTTTCACCACGTCCACCTTGGACTCCTCTCTTCCTCTGCTTTCCTCCAGGCTGTGGGCTCTCCAGATATGATCTATGATCTTCATTCTCCTACACATTCTCCCAGACCAGCTCCTCTACTCCCAGGTGGTGTTGACCATCTGAGTGAAGTGTCACAGGTGTTGGAGGAGAAGGAGGGAGAAACTCTAGGGTGGGGGAGGTGTGCAAGGTGGGAGAGGGGCTGCCAAAGAGACCCACTAACCCTGCCTGTGGCGGGTAAGGAAGCCTGCCCCAAGGAGGGTCACATCAGACTCACAGGTCTGATTTCTCTGGACAAAAGGAGGTGGAAGGGAGGTAGGCAGGACAGAAGAGCAGGCAGGATGCTGGAGTTCCACCCACTGTTTCCTCCTAGACATCAGGCTGCCTCTGTAACTTTTTATTTCTCCCTATTTAGCAACACTTAAAACAAAAAGGAACTTAAAACTCCACTGTCATCACTTCCCTGTGTGGCCATGCAAAAGCATTATTCTCAGAATGTTAAAAATATGAAACAGACTTCCTCCTCCAAGCATGATACGGTAGAAAAGATCACACTTAACCTACCTTGATAAACAACTAGGAACTGGGCAAAACCTATCAAAGAGCTCCTTGCAGACACTGAACAATCAGGGGTTGGGGGTTTGGACACTCCGGGAAAAGTGGGGTCTGCCCTGGTTGGGTGTGTGGAGACGATCCTTGATGAGGGGATGGCACAGAGGCTGGTGGCCTTGGCGGGTGGAGAGGGTGGAAGTCAGGGCTGGGGAGAATGAGGCATTGCTTTGTGTGTGGAATTCCTTTGAGTTTGCCAAGTATGTGACTTGCATGTACAGAGAAAAACTCTTCAAAGAGGTAGAACAGCCAGGGAATTGTGAGCTGACAAATCCCCAGAGTTAACAAGGAAAGATGTTCAAACTCTGAGCAGCCCGAGGATCTTCCCCAGTGATGGCAGGGGGCATGGGGTGGACACCCTGGAGCCAGCATACCTGAGTAGTAAATCCAAACTACCCCCAGATGGAAGTTAATCTACTCTCCTCTAGCAAAAGTTTGAAACAAGCCTCAGGCAGAAACCAGAGATGATACTGAAGAACCCAAAGCCACCCTCAGCCGGCTCGATCCCACTGACATTTATAGGACGTGCCACCTAACAACAGAACAGGAGATTACACGTGCTTTCAGGTGATGGCGAACAAATACCAAGGTGGACCACATCCTGGGCCGTAAAACAAACTTCAAGAAATTTAAAAGAAATGAAATCAGAGTGTGTTCTCTGATCACAATGAAACCAAAATAGAAGTCAATAGCAGGAAAGTAATAAAATCTCCAACAACCTAAATGCCCACTGACAGAGGAGTGGATGAAGATGTATACATACACAGTGGAATATCACTAGGCCACAAAAAGAATGAAAATTTGCCATTTGCAATAACATGAATGGACTTGGAGAGTATCATGAAAAGTGAATTAAGTTAGACAAAGACAAACATTGTATGATATCAATTATGTGGGCTTTAAAAAATAAAACTAGCCAGTCAGAATGGCTGCAATCCAAAAGTCTACAAGCAATAAATGCTGGAGAGGGTGTGGAGAAAAGGGAACCCTCTTACACTGTTGGTGGGAATGCAAACTAGTACAGCCACTATGGAGAACAGTGTGGAGATTCCTTAAAAAACTGGAAATAGAACTGCCTTATGATCCAGCAATCCCACTGCTGGGCATACACACGGAGGAAACCATAAGGGAAAGAGACATGTGTACCCCAATGTTCATCGCAGCACTGTTTATAATAGCCAGGACATGGAAGCAACCTAGATGTCCATCAGCAGATGAGTGGATAAGAAAGCTATGGTACATATACACATGGAGTATTACTCAGCCATTAAAAAGAATACATTTGAATCAGTTCTAATGAGGTGGATGAAACTGGAGCCTATTATACAGAGTGAAGTAAGCCAGAAAGAAAAACACCAATACAGTATACTAACGCATATATATGGAATTTAGAAAGATGGTAACAATAACCCTGTATACGAGACAGCAAAAGAGACACTGATGTATAGAACAGTCTTATGGACTCTGTGGGAGAGGGAGAGGGTGGGAAGATCTGGGAGAATGACATTGAAACATGTATAATATCATGTATGAAACGAGTTGCCAGTCCAGGTTCGATGCACGATACTGGATGCTTGGGGCTGGTGCACTGGGACGACCCAGAGGGATGGTATGGGGAGGGAGGAGGGTGGAGGGTTCAGGATGGGGAACACATGTATACCTGTGGTGGATTCATTTCAATATTTGGCAAAACCAATACAATATTGTAAAGTTTAAAAATAAAATTAAATTAAAAAAAATAAAAAATAAAACTAGTGACGATAACAACAGTAACTAAAACAGACTCACAGATGCAGAGAACAAATTAGTGGTTACCAGTGGGGAGAGGGAAAAGGGGAGGGGCAAGATACGGGTAGGAGATTAACAGGTTCAAAACTACTACATATAAAATAAATAAGCTACAAGGATATATTGTACAGTGCAAGGAAAATGACCAATATTTTATAATGACTAAGCAGAATATAACCTTTAAAAACTGTGAATCACTATGTTGTACTTCTGAAACTTATATTGTACATCAACTATACCTCAATTTTGAAAAAAAGGAGTCTTTCTTACCGTAGATCTTAGCAACCTCAGCATATGACTTCTTTCTTTCCGTATCAAGTTGAGAACTTTCACCTTTTCACTTAAAGGAAGCGCTCTACGGTGTCTCTCTGGCAGATCTGAGTTGCAGCATCACTACTCTCACACTTTGGGGGCAGTTATTAAGGAAAAAAAGGGTCACTTGAGCACAAGGTCTGTGACACTGCGGCAGCTGGTCTGATAGCTGACACAGGACAAAGGCGTGATTCACGTCCCAGGCAAAACGGCGAGAGATTCCACCATGCTGCTCACAATGGTGTGCGATTTAAAGCTTATGAATTATTCATTTTCGGAATTTTCCTATTCAGTGTCTTAGGACCATGGAAAGTAAAACCATTATAAGGAAGACAACCACATATGAATCTATACATGTGATACAATGGCACAAAATTATACATACATTGTATCAACATTAATTTCCTGACTTTAATACTATACAACAGACAGTTGTGGATGAAAACTGGGTGAAGGGTTCAATGGGCCCACTCTGCATGATCTTTGAAATTTCCTGTAAATCCATAATTATTTTGAAATAAACTATTTTTAAAAATCTCAAAGAGTGTATGAGACTGCAAAAGAGACACCGATGTATAGATCAGTCTTATGGACTCTGTGGGAGAGGGAGAGGGTGGGGAGATTTGGGAGAATAGCATTGAAACATGTATAATATCATGTATGAAACGAGTTGCCAGTCCAGGTTCGATGCACGGTACTGGATGCTTGGGGCTGGTGCACTGGGACGACCCAGAGGGAGGGTAGGGGAGGGAGGAGGGAGGAGGGTTCAGGATGGGGAACGCGGGTATACCTGTGGCAGATTCATTTCGATATTTGGCAAAACTAATACAATATTGTAAAGTTTAAAAATAAAATGAAATAAAAAAAAAAAGAAAAAAAATCTCAAAGAGACTGAACACATCACAAATAATTTAACTGCTTTTCAGAGCAAAGTCCAACACCCTTTAAAGGAAGACACCAAATTCCAGATACTCAACAAGTAACACCTACAGTGTCCAATAGCCGATAAAAAATTAGGAGGCGTGCCTGGAAGCAGAAAAAGACGACCCATAATTAGGAAAAAAAATTATGACTAGTAACAGATGCAGAATGACAGAGGTGCTGAAGCTAGCAGACAAGGACATTGCTGCTGCGGCTGCTAAGTCACTTCAGTCGTGTCCGACTCTGTGCGACCCAATAGACGGCAGCCCACCAGGCTCCTCCATCCATGGGATTTTCCAGGCAAGAGTACTGGAGTGGGGTGCCATTGCCTTCTCTGGACAAGGACATTAAGACAGCTTTATTTTATTTTTGGGCGCGCTGTGCAGTATGCAGGACTTCCCCAATTAGCAATGGAACCTGTGCTCCCTGCAGTGGAAACAGACCGAAACACTGGACACCAGGGAAGCTCAGGACAGCTTTTTCTTTAGTCGATTACTTTAATGAAAACCCAAAAAGATGGTACGGTTCCCAAGAGCTTAACGCCTTTGTTAAAAAACTAAAGATAGTCCCAAAGATCAGCTCCATGGAATATGCTTGTCTAAATCTTCCCCATCCTCTGAGACCACCTCTGTGTTTTCCCCTGGGCATGCACAATGACCTTCTAATTTCTTCTGTACTGCAGTTGTTTTTGGATATCTTCTTTTTTTTTAAAATTACACTGGGTCTTTGTTGCCGTGCATGGGCTTTCTCTAGTTGAGGTGAGCAGCGGTTAATCTTCATTGTGATGTACAGGCTTCTCAATGTGGTGACTTCCTGTTGCAGAGCACAGACTCGAGGCACACGGGCCTCAGTAGTTGTGGCTGGCAGGCTCTAGAGCACGGACTCAGTGGTTGTGGCTCACCGGCTTAGTAGCGCCAAGCAGCATGAGGTAATCTGCCTGGATCAGGGATCAAACCTGTGTCCTCTGCATTGTCAGGTTGGACTCTCATCCGCTGAGCCACCAGGGAACTCCTGGATGTCTTATTTTTCAACGTCTGGGTCACAAAATGAGGAAAAGAGAAGAAATAAAGGAAGGGAAAAAAAGGCCTGGTCCTTTCCATTCCCTGGAAGTCACTTTAGTCAGAGAGGATGTGGCTTGCAACACTAGGTGGAGGAGCAACAAGAGCCCTGTCTGCACATCTGTAATCAGAAGCAGCAATCAGTGGTTAGAGAACAAACGTGCAGTTCCTGAAGAATGTGGTTCTCCCCTCTGCCTGGCTCCTGCCAATCTCACACAAGCTGCTGTAAACACCCATGCACAGCTGCCCGCCACAGCACTGGTGGGTAGGAAGCGGGAACTGCTATTCTGCTAAGAGCTAAAATTGACTCTGATTAGCCACCCTTTTCTGTCCAAAGCTTAACTTGGAAGTTACAAGCCTCCAATAGACTCCAGAGTTCCAAAAGATTTACCTGAGACAGAGTTTGCCTGGGCAGTTCTAGGTGGGGTGACAAATTTTTCTGGCTCTGCTACCTCTCTAACTTTTCCAAATTCCTGTATTTGATTTTTGACAATTTGAATATAATATGCCTTTTGTGGATCTTTTTGGATTTGTCATACTTTTAGTTCATTGAGTTTTTGAATATGCAAGTTATGATTTCATCAAATTTGAAAAGTGTTTGGCCTTAATATCTTTAAATAGTCTTAACTCTGTGTCTGTGTCTCTCCCTGTCTTTCTGTCTCTCTCTCCCTCCTGGGTTCTCATCATGCATCTATTGATACATATAGTGATGTCCCACACACCCCTTAGGCTCTGTTCACTTTTCCTCATGATTTTGTGTCTATGCTCCTCAGACTCAATGATTTCACTTGCTCCATCTTTACATCTGCTGATTCTTGATTCTTTCCTCGGCCTGCTCACATCTGTTCTGATCCCCAGCGAACTTATTTCAACTGTTGTACTCTTCAGCTCCAGTATTTCCATAGTGTTGCTTTTCATAATTTATACCTTTTTAGTTATATTCTCCATTTGTTCATACATCATTCTCCTGGATTTCTCTAGCTTTTTAAGTACATTTAAGACAACTGATTTCAAGTATTTGTCTAGTAAGTTGACTATCTGGGCTCTGCCAGGGACAATTCTTATTAATTTCTTTTTTCTGTGAATGGGACATATTTTTTTTTCCTTTGCACTCCTCATCATTTTTTGTTGTTGTTGAAAACTGGACATTTTTAGTATTATAATGTAGAAACTCTGAAAATCAGATTCTTCCCTCTCCCGAGTCTGTTGTTATTTATTGCTAAGAACTGACGTGTTCTGTTTGTTTTTGGTGACTTTTCCAAGGTATTTTGTAAAAACTATATTCTTTGCCATGTGTCATGACTGAACTCTCAGTTCTATTATGTCAGTGGACAGAGGTTTTCATAAATGCCTGGAGCCAAGGAGAATAAACAATCCTCCTCCCAATCTGTGCAGACTGGATCTGAGCTGGACGCTCCTACAACCTTGGCCAGGCCACCTAGGACTCTGCTTCATCTTCTGCTTATGCAGAGCCCAAGGGTCCGCTAGATTTGTAAGCCTAGGACCCTGGGAGACCTTTTCTGTGTATGCATCTGGCCCTGGGCGTGCTCTTCGTAGTCCAAATACCCTCATAGGTGCCTCAGTCCTTCAAAGCCTTATTCCATCCACCATCTTTCTCCTCAGCCCCCTTCCTCCCAGGCCTTTCAGTCCATCTGCTGCCCTTTTGTCCACTCACCCTTGCCCCAGATGGCTTAGGGGACTCTAGATCTTTAAATATTTTTGACTGTCACTTCCAGGAAAATGGATTTAACCCGAGGTGGGCAAAATCAAGAGACATCTTGGCACCAGGGCCTTAGGGAACTGCCAAACTGGTTAAAACATTCCAGCACAGTGTTTAAGAACAAAGTCCACACTGACCCCTTTCCCAACAGGCCACACCAGGAACACAGGCTGTGGTTTCCACAACCACCTGTGGCAATAAGGGAAGCAAAAACACCACAATCCCCTCATACTGAAACTTAACTCCCCCACTCCTTCATTAAGCACTCCCCTGGTTGCTGTAAGCTCTTGGTTGGATTCCAGAGTTCCAAAATAAGTTAGTTCTGTTGATTTTTGCCTAATGGTTGCTCCATGGAGGGGCTGACCCCTTGAACTCCCTATACTTCTATTTTCTGTTGCTGTCATGCTCTCTTCCTTTGCTTTTTCAAGACTTTTTAAATTAGTCACTTGTTTTCTTTCCAATTACTTCCTATCATGAATAGTGCTATTAAAAACATCTGCAGAAAAACTGCATATCTTCCCCTTGGGAATCATTTCCTTGGAATATATTCCCAAATGGGGAATTTCTAGGCCAAAGCAAAGAACAGCTGCCCGGCTCTTGTTAAATATTACCAGTTGCCCCAGAAGGATTGGCTCAACTTACCATCCTGCCCACACCTCCAATTTTTCTTTGTTTTTCTCTTCAATCTGTTGGCAACGGTCTTATTTTTTATTTTTCTCATACTTACTCTTTACTGTCTAATATGTGCCAAATGCCTTTATCTGCTATCTCTAAACACATCTCCTCAAAGTGAGCATTTTCATTTTTTAATGAAAAAAGCTTGGAAAGTTCAAGCCACTTGAGGTCACATAGCCAAAGGCAGATGAGGGTTCACTGGCCAGAACATTCCTACAGTTTTTATGAGCCCTGTGGCTCCCACACTGGGTGACGACCTGTATCAGGAATGAAAAAATATGCAGATCCAAATTAAAGCCCAGAGGGAAGAGTCCTGGATGATGGTGGCAATGTTAGTGTAGTATTTAAATATCCCCAAATTCCTACATAAAAACAGTTCAACCAGGAAAGCACACCAAAATCTCACAGCCTAGATCTACAACCAAGCCAGGTGGCAGGGAAACTGTCATGACGGTACAAGGACTCAAGAGGGAGCAGTATACCTACGAGCCCTTGTCAAGGGAACCTATCAGAACCTTTTCGGAGGATTAAAAATGGCCCCAAATTTCTTTCTTTCTTTATGGCTGCGCTGCGTTTCGTTGCTGCACTCTGACTTTCTCTTGTGGTGAGCAATGGCTTCTCTTGTTGCCGAGCACAGGCTCTAGAACACAGGCTCAGTAGTTGCGGTGCTTGGGCTTAGCTGCTCTGTGGTATGTGGAATCTTCCCTGACCAAGGATGGAACCCGTGTCCTCTGCATTGGCAGGCGGATTCTTATCCACGGTACCACCAGGGAAGTCCAAAAAATGCCCCAAATTTCTTTAAAACCCCTCCCACTAAGGAATTATGTGGTCTCTCCTTCAACTCGAGTGGGCCCTGCGACTACTTCAACCATTAGAACACCAAAGAATGAGGATAATGTACCCATTTCTAAGCTCAGGAGACAAGAACCCTGAAGTTTCCACTTTCTGTGTCTTGGAACACTTATTCTGGGAAAATCTATCTGCCATGTCACAGGGCAGACTACTCTAAGGAATGTGGAATAAGTAGCCACATGGAAAGGTTGCATAGAGAGAGGTCAAGGCCTATCTAGTTTCTGGTGGTTGTAGCCATCCCAGTCGGGGCACCAGACAGGTGAACCCAGGTGAGCGGCCTTAGGAACATTCCAACCCCAGTTACCATCTGTCTGACTACAACTGCAAGAGAGATCCTCCATGGAAAAACCACCCAGCTGAGCCCAGTCAACTCACAGAACTGTGACAAGGAAACAACTGTTTTTCATGGCTCTAGGTTTTGTGAAGGTGACATAGCAGGAGATAACCAGCACTACCTTGCTACAGCAAGTTTGGTCCTAAGACCAGCAGTGCCAGCATCACCTGAAAGAGCATGAGAAAGTTAGGTTCTCTAAACTATACCCTTAGAATCCAAATCTGCACAGCAGCCTGACCTCCAGTCACATTTAAATGCCACGCTCTGGGCAGCCCTGCCACTACTTGGAGTGGACACCTGGGCACAGCTGCTCTGGCTTCCTTTTGTGGGCAAACTCCGTTTGTTTTTGTCTGTTTCTTGTCTCTAAGTACATTCCTATTGCTACATGCAGGGTGGTAAGGTTTTTTCCCCCCAAACTTTAAAGCTTTTCTTTTGTATTGAGGTATAACTGATTAATAATATTGTGGTAGTTTCAGGTGACCTGCCATACATATACATGTATCCATTCTTCCTCAAACACCCCCTCCCATCCAGGCTGCCACATAACATTGAACAGAGTTTCATGTGCTATACAATAGGTCCTTGTTGATTACTCATTTTGAATATAGTATGTGTACATGACCTTCCCAAACTCCCTAACTATCCTTCCCCAACCCCAGCAACCATAAGTTCATTTTCTAAGTCTGTGAGTCTCTGCTTTGTAAGCAAATTCATTTGTATCACTTCTTTTTAGATTCTACATATAAGGGATGTCATGTGCTATTTCTCCTCTATCTGACTTATGTCACTCAGTATGACACTCTCAAGTCCATCCATGTTGCTACAAATGGCATTATTTCATTTTTTTAAATGGCTGAGTAATACCAGGGTTGTAAATTTTTTGTTTTTCTTTTTGAAAAACTTGAGAAATAAACTGTATACTGTAAAACTCACTATCCTAAAGCATAAAATGCAGTGGTTTTCAGTAGGTTCACAAGGTTATGCAACCCTCACCACCATTCAACCTCACAACACTTTCATGATTCCCAAAAGGGGTTAGTAGTAATCCCCACTCCTCACCCCCTCCTACACCCACAAACCCAACATCTAGCAACCGCTAATCTGCTTTCTATTGCTATGGATTTGCTTATTCTGCACATTTCACTTAAATTAATAAAATATGTTGCCTTTCCTGTCTGTCTTCTTTCATGTTACATAATGTTTTCAAGATTAGTGTTCATTTCAATGGTTTAGTAAAACTTTGCTCCTAAACAGCTGCATCCTCCCCCTCCTTCGTGCTGTTATTGCCACAAAGTACATCTCTGTACACAATATGCCCACTTGCACAGATTGCTAACTATTGCCTGATGTAGTTGTCTTTTCAGAGAATAAAAAGAGAGGAGTTACAAACCAAAAATGCAAGAATTCACCAGTGTAGTTCCCAAGATGCAGAGCAGCGCAGAGAAGGGTGGGGAGTCACTGAGTTGCTGCACGGGGAACAGCTGCATGCAGGGAAGATCCAGGAATGTCCTCCCTGGCTGCAGAAATGTCTTTCCACCCTGGACTGAGTGAGAAGGGTTGTCACCCTGGTGACTGCCGACGGTCAGGGAGGATGCTGACACGAGGGGGCGAGCCTGACACAGCACTCCATCACTTGGGCCAGGAAGCCCCTCTTGTTAGGTCTCTGTTGCCTGAGCCTGTCAGCACCCCACCGCCTCTGCCCCCCTCTGTCGTCTCACATGGCCACAGCCAATCTACAGCTAAGTCTTTGCACCTGGAAGTCTCCTCACTTGGAATGCCCCTCCCCCAAGCCCATCTGGTGCAAACCTAATTATCCCCCAATATCCAAACCTCCCAGCTCAATCAGAGGTCCAGGACACTCTGCTGCTGTGCCTACACTATGCTGTCATGACTGGTTCTGGACTGGGAGCTCATACGGGGAAGGGCTGGGCCCTCAAGCTCCAGCACGGAGCTCAGCACAGTGTTCTGCAGGGGTCTTAGCCGTACTGATAAATGCTTCCTTTTCATTACTGTATAAGGCCCCACGACACCAGATCATTAATCTACATTCTCCAAAGTCAGCTGATCATGGATGTCATTTCCATTCTTCAGTTATAACACATAATGCTGCCCAGAACATTCCTTTCCATGTATTCTTGTCTGCTCCCTGGGGTTTCCTCTCAGCACAAAGTAACAGAGACATGAACAACAGTGGCTGGACACTGCCCCCCAAAGACATCAAGTCTTCATCCCTGGAGCCTGTAAATATTCCCTTACTTGGTAAAAGAAATGGCAACCCACTCCAGTATTCTTGCCTGAAAAATTCCAGGTTTTCCATTCTTGCCTGGAAAACTCCTCCTAGACTGAGGAGACTGGTAGGTTACAGTACATGGGGTCACAAAGAGTCAGACATGACTGAGCAATTTCTGTTTTACCACGACTTTCACTTGGTAAAAGGATCTCAGCAGATATGATCAAGTCAAGGATGATGAGATGAAGAAATTTTCCTGGATTATGTACGTGGACCCTAAATGTAGTCACATATATCTTTCTGAGTGGGAGCCAGGGGAAGATTACACACATATACACACAGTTGGCAGCATGTTGTTCAGTTGCTAAGTCGTGTCTGACTTTGCAACCCCGCGGACTGCAGCATGCCAGGCTTCCCTGTCCTTCACTATCTCCCTGGGTTTCCTCAAACTTCTGTCTATCGATGCCTTCCAACCTTCTCATCCTCCGCTGCCCCCTTCTCATCCTCCCCAGTCTTTCCCAGCATCAGGGTCTCCAAGGCAGAGATCAGAGTGATGCGATCACAGTCCAAGAAAGGCTCCTGCTCCCAGATGCTGGCAGAGGCCAGGGGCAGATTCTCCCTTAAAGCCTCTGGAGGCGGGGAGGCCCTGCTGATTCCCAGACATGGCCCAGCGATGCTGAGTTCAAACTTCTGGCCTCCAGCACTGTGAGATAATACACGTATGTGGCTTTAGTCCACCCCTGGCGAGCCAGTACACAACCACAGACAGAAGCTGGTGTGTCTCACACATCTGAGTCCAAGTACGGACAGCCCTGGCTGCTATGGTATCTCCACAGACAGCCATGATTCAGGCTGACTCAGCAGTTTCTGCTCTCTCATCCCCGGGGTGCAACCCTGACTTCATGCTCCAAGAAGGCACTCCAGCACCACATCTGATTTCTAAGCAACAGACAAGAAAGGGCAAAGGGCACCCATGAGCTGTTGTTTGAGAGAACTTTCTAGAAACTGACATGTAACACTTGCACTTCATCCCACTGGCCAGAACTTAGTCATGTGGCCTCCCTCACCATCTGGGAACTGGGAAGTGTAGCCTCTACTCCAGGTGACAACCTGACTAGTTGAAAATCAGGAGATGTAAGATGGAAATAACAGATCCTGGGGTTGGCAACAGCTCTCTTTTGGGGCTATTTCCCTGCACTTGTTTTCATTTTACAACACCATGCATTATTTGACTATTTAAAAAAAAATGTTTGAAGTGAAAAATGAAACAAAAAATAAGGTTTAAAAAAGTTTTAAAAATATCACCATGCATTATTTGTAAGTACACAATGAAATGTTTGAAAGAAAAGGAAAACAAAGAAAAGTTTTTTACGTTTATAAAAATCACCATGTGATATTAGTGTACTTTAAAAGTGTTTGAAATGAAAAGGCAAGGGGACCTGGGGTGTAGTGACTCTCTGTGTCCAAGGCCTGGCCCTCCCAAGGGGGGCTGGTCTGGATGCACCCAAAGGAGCTGATTCTAGAGGAAAACAGATTGAACACCCAGGAGATATGATCTAACAGACTTCCTGGACCCCCACCCCAACCCCGTCAAGGTGATTTTCACACCAAAGCCAGCAGTAGGCTCCACAGTGAGTGCCAGCTCAGAGTACGAGGAAAGGAAGGCATCTGCCAACAGGCTTTCTGAGCACTGTGTTGGGCTGCATAGTGTCCCCTATCCAAATTCCTGTTTATCTGAAACCTCACATGTGACTTTATTTGGAAACAGTGTCTTTGCAGGTGTACTTGGTTAAGATTAAGTTATACTGGGGTAGGGAAACCCTAAATCCAATATGACTGGTTCCTCGGAAGAACAGCAGAAACGCAGAGATCCATACACAAAACCTCCCTATGATGAGAAGGTAGAGACTGGAGTGATGCAGCTACAAGTCAAGGATCACGATGGACTGTTGGTACCATCACAGCTAGTAGAGGCAAGAGAGGACCTCCCTGCCACCTTCAGAGGGAGAAGAGCCTTGCCTACACCTTGGCTTCTGACTTTGAGCCTTCAGCACTGTGAGAGAATACATGTCTGTCACCTTAGGCCCCCCAGCTTGGGGCACTTTGGAAGCCTCTGAGACACTGCTCGGAGCCTGAGACACATAGTGAAGAAAGTCAAGACCCTGTCCTCACTGCCCTCAGTCCAGGAGGGAAGCAGACCTGTATCGAAGCCCAGGAGGTTCTGGGGGTAAAGGGCAGAGACTCCTAACCAACCCTATGGTTGGGAAAACCCCCAAGGTTTGGAAGGATGAGCCCTTCTTTGGAAGGACATTTTCCCAGGTGGTGGTCAAGCTGTCCCTTCCCTGTTGTCTTACACTTTGCCCCTGCTCCCTCCCCACATTTGCAATTAAAGCGTCAGAAACCCTTGTCAATTTCTGGGTCACTGCACATCCCACACTACTCTGTACCTCCCCAAGATTACAGCAATTGGGTTATGTCTGAGTCTCTCTAGGCTGCAAGGACCAGGTTTTCCTGATTTTTCAGTTATTCATATCGCCTAGAAAAGTGCCTGGCACCAGATAAGTGCCCAAAGACTGTTGAAGAAAATGAGGTTAAAAAACAAACTAAACAGGGCATGAGGGGTCTAGGAATGATGGAAATGTTCTATAATTGATTCACTGTGGTGATTGCACAAGTTTACTTAAAAGCATTGATTTGTACACATAAAAACAGGTGAATTTTACAGTATGTCAATTCAATCAAGCTGTTTTTAAAAAACCTATTGAGGGAATTCCTTGGTGGTCCAGTGGCTCCCAATGCAGGGGGTCCAAGTTCAATTCCTGACCAGGGAACTAGATCCCACATGTCACAACCAAGACCTGATGTGGCCAAATAAATATTACTGCCCCCCCTCCCCCCCCCCCGCAAAAGAAAACCCTATTGAACTTGAATGGCTAACAAGGAAAAGACAGAGAGTACCCAGTGCAACTGGACCCTGAGTGCAAATCCGCTCAGCCTCCTTGGAAAGGGTGTGGCAATCAGTATCCACTGACACTAAAAAATGTATACAACTTGTGGCCCAGCAATCCCATTCACAGATATACACCCAACAAAAGTGCATATATATGTGTCCACTGAAACATATGTGAAAGGTTTCCAGCAGTATTATTTACTCATAATGGCCCAAACCAGAAATCACCCAGATGCCCATCAACACTAGAGCAGACAAATGAACGCAGGGACCGCAGAACCTGAGAAAAAATGTGTTCACACGGAAACACAACTACGCACGACGGCGCAGAGGAAGCTCACAAAGGAGTCCATACTGTAGAGTGGCGCCAGTGTAAACGACACACTGAGTCAGGGGAGCGTGGGCGGCACCAGGGGGCTCCTGAGGCCTCAGTCGCTGGCCTCGCAGATTCGTCCAGTTTGTGAGGACTCATCGACTGCACGAGGCGCTTTCCCATATACAGTTAAAAAGCAAAACCCAAAGGACTGACTTGGTAATGGACAGGGAAGCCTGGCGTGCTGCAGTCCACAGGGTCGCGAAAAGACACGACTGAACACCTGAACTGAACTGAAAGGACTGAATGGAGTCTTGCCTCTCGCTTCTCCATCGCCCCCTGACGGCCTCTCTTGGAACTACAGCCCCAGAGGCGCGACTCCTGACAGGGGACTGAGCCGAAAGGAAGCGCGTTCACCAGGACTCTCAGGAGAAAATTCAGCCCCCTTGACGTCCAAAAATCATTCTGGGGACTCACAGGACGAAAACCCACTCAGAGCCAGTGAGCACCCTAATGGCCTCTGAGGTGGGCTGGACCACGTCACCAACCAGGTCCCCCACCCGCACCCCACCCTCCACCAATTCTGGCCTCATCTCTCAGATGCTGGAACCCCAGCGCGAGTCACCTGCCTCCCAGAGTCACCTGCTTCCGAATCTTCGAGGGTCGCTGACATCACTGACTCACCTCAGGGCCGGGTGTGAAGCATGTGACCCAGATCCACCAATCAGGGCCAGACATTCCCTGATTGGTGGGCATGTGATAAGCCTGGCCAATGAGAGCAAGCCTTGGGACTTCTGCTGAGCATGCTGCGGCAAAGGCTTCCCCAAGTCCTTCCGGAAGGAAGCATGCTTAGGAGCTGGTAGCTGGTACCTCGTGTAGTGTCTACAAAAGGAAGCCACCCCGAGGAACAACAGCCATGTGATAGGGCTAGAGCCGCGGGGCCTGGCTGCCTGCCTGGAACCCTGGGTCCAAGCCTGCCTGACATGGAATCTAGGGTTATTTGGTTATGTGGCAGAGTTTCCTTTTTTTCTTTTTCTGTGCCCTGCAACTGAAAGAAGGCAACAGGAAGAGTCTAGAAGAAAAAGCACTTGGATTGGAGGGAGGGACGGAGCCTATAGTCGGAGTGGGGGAGGGGCGCTACATAAAAGGGGAATTTGCGCTATGACTTGAGAGCAGGGAGCTTTAAACAGAAGGAATTAACTCACTGGTAAACCACACAGGAAATGAAAGCAGGTGGTGAACACCTCCATTTGAGATTTTATTTCTTTTGATTTCTTATCATAAAAATTTTCAAGCACTGAAGCATAGTTTGATAAACTCATTATCTGGCTTCAACAAGTGTCAGCCGTTTTGTTTTATTTAACTTTTTTGTCCAGTGATTTCAAATGTTGCTGACATCTGTGACTAGAGGGAGAGCTTTCACAGCTGTGAATCCTTCCTCCAGGAGCTGACTTGTAGTCTGAACTCAGATGGCGTTCCTGTAGGACCTGTGTGTGCTGTTCAACTGCTGTTGAAGGCTGCCTCTCAGCTTGCTGTTCTTGGCTGCTGGTGTAACTCGTAACGTATGGGCCCTAGCTCTGCTGAAGAATGCATGTGACCTCTTACTGTCACATTGCCACCAGACAAGCAGGGAGCCACAGAGCCAGTGGGTACTCTTTGCTGAATCCTCTGGGGCTAGAACCTAGCCCATATGCAGTCATCAGAGACGTGGAGAGCTGTATAGAGTGCTGCTGTACTTCCTGTTCCACATCCTTTCTAAGTCAGCTAGGTGCTGCGTGAGCAGTTAGTATTTTGAGTTTGGATGTCAGCCCTAAACCAAACCCACTGCTGTGGTCTTGTGTGACTTTTCACCTCTAACTAATTAGGCACGCATCTCTCTCTCTTTTCTTTTGGCTGGGTTTTCGTTGCTGTGCTCAGGCTTTCTCTAGTTGCGGTGATCAGGGCTACTGTCTAGTTGTGGCGTGCAGGCTTGTCGTGTTGTGGAGCACAGGCTCTAGGCAAGTGGGCTTCAGTAGTTGCAGCTCTTGGGCTCTAGAGCGAGGGCTCAGTGGTTGTGGCACGTAGGCTTAGTTGCCCCATGACATGTGGGATCTAGTTCCTGGAGCACGGATTGAAGCCGTGTCTATGCACTGGCAGGCACTTAACCACTGGACCACCAGGGAAGTCCCAGGCATGCATCTCTTAAATGTAAGGATATCTTATGCAACCAAAGTGTCATTATCACATGTAGGAAAATTTAAAATTCTATAATATCACCTCACAACCAGTTTATTTTCAAGTTGCCACAACTGTTCCCAAAGTATTCATTATAGCTGCTGTTTAAAAATAAGGATCCAAAGGAATACTGGGAAAGATTCTCTGCTTGACCAAACTTTACTCAGGCTCCTCTTAGTCCTCTTTGGCCCCATCCTTGGGTGTGTCCTCCAAGAGTCTAGTTTTAGCAAGAATCCTGCCAGGTCAGTTTGGCCAGAATTTCCCACCCTTGATCACCCTGGTTATCTGACCAAACTTCTCATTCTCCACTGAGGTGATGCCTGATCACCCCTGCCTGCCTTCAGCAAAAATCTTGTTTAGCCAGAATACTTCTGTATTCCTGATGTTTCCTTAATAATTCTCCATCCACTGGCCCCCACCCTTGTGTTCCCATGGCTTCCTCTTCGTATTCAGAGTTGAGCCCAGTCTTATGATGAGGCCTCTTTCCCCCTGCTGCAATAGTTCCTAAGTAAAATCTGCTTTTACCACTTTAACTACTGGCAGGCTTGGTTTTCTTTGATGTTGTGAGATTGGAGCATTTTATGGACCAAACCCTAAAATGGTGTAAATTACTTCTGCTCATATTCCATTGTCCAGAGTACCATCACACAGTCCCACTGGAATGAGACTGGGAAATGTAATTTATCTGAGTGCCCATGAGGACACTTGTGAGGTGTCACTTTTACTGCAGGAAGAACAAATCACAGTGGTGAATGTTAATGGCTATTGCTGGTCATTTCCCTAGTACCCATTGTCCCCCATCTAATATTACCCTAGTTTTTGTATCCTGAGGGAAATTGAGCCTGCCTTTGAGTACAGCTGGGAGAGGGGACAAGGTGTTCAGATTCCACCTGCAAGGTTGGCAGTTAGAAGCCATCACAGGTTCTTATGTAGACAAATGACATAAGTAAATGTCACTTATAAATGATAAATAAGTGTGAAAGTAATTTTTTAATTTATTTACTTGTTTTTCTTGCTATTTTGGGTCTTTGTTGCTGTGCAGGCTTCTCTCTAGTTGTAGCCATTGGCATGGCTTCTCTTGTTGCAGAGCATGGGTTCTAGGTGCACAGGCTTCAGTAATTGTGACATCTGGGCTCAGTAGTTGTGACAGTGATTTTTTTTTTAAAGGAACTAATCAAGATTCATGCATAAAATGTCTTTTCAATCTGAGGGAGATTACCTTCATCTCATGCAAACAGGCTCCCCAGAAGAGAGATTTTGTGCCTCCCCGGCCCCCCCGCCCCCCGCCCCGACCCCAGCTGAGTCAGGTGGCCTTTAACACCAGTTCGAGGGACAGGTGTGTGAGTCAGAAACGATTCAATGGATGAAGAGGTTCAGGAGGGGAGGGAGAAGGGACTTCTGATGACCTCTGGCACGTGACTTCCCCTCCCCACCCACCAAGATGTGGTTGCCTGAGACCTAACAGGCAAGACAGCTGTCTTGGGTGGGACCTGCTTTACAGAGGATTGTCTTCAAGTTTCTCTGTCAGAGGAAAATGGTAAAAGGCTGTGTTACTGTTCAAAAGCACCCACTGCCACTTTCTGGAAAACTCTCCTCCCCAGCCCCGTTAACAACCGTCTTGGTCACTTGCCTTCCTTTGGCCAATAGATGAGATGAGTTAAAGAAGAAAAGATTCACTCTGACTCTTGTTAAAGAGTGGTAAGGCAGGCTTTATTCAAGAAGAGTTGTCAGGATAAGTGGGGGTTTGCAGTGGGAGAGAGAGGTTGGACTGACTGAGCGGAAAAGTGGGAATTTATAACCAAGGAGCAGGATGGAGTCTCTGGATGGAAAACTAATCAAAGGAAACAGGAGTACTGGAGGATTCTCTGTGTATGTGTGCTCAGTTGCTCAGTCATGTCCAACTCTTTGGGACCCCATGGACTGTAGCCCACC
This sequence comes from Bos indicus x Bos taurus, assembly GCF_003369695.1. NCBI lineage: Eukaryota > Metazoa > Chordata > Mammalia > Artiodactyla > Bovidae > Bos > Bos indicus x Bos taurus. The sequence continues at coordinate 35,380,870 of NC_040094.1, read as the reverse complement.
AGGCTCCTCTGTCCATGGAATTTTCCAGGCAAGAATACTGGAGTGGGTTGCCATTCCTTACTTCAGGGGACTTTCCCAACCCAGGGATTGAACCATTACCTCTTGTGTCTCCTGCATTGGCAGTCAGATTCTTTACCACTAGTACCACCTGGGAAGCCCACAGGAGGTTTCCGATTAAACAAGATTTTTGCTGGAGCTAGGTCAGGGAGATTGCACATCACCTGGGGGATAGTGGAGGATGAAGAACTTGATTAGATGTGGAGGGTAGTCAGATATGGAGGATGGGGAATCCTGGCTAAACTGACTTAAGCAAGATTCTTGCTACAGTTGGACAATGCAGAGATGAACATGGAAGTCCAAAAATCAAAACCTAGTAGAAAAAGATCTCAGAGGAGCCTGTGCAGAATCTGGTCAAGGGGAGAATCTTTGTCAGATGTGAGCAAAGGTGACATGCATCACTTCCCAGCAGAAGCTCCTCTGGTTGACACACAACTAGCAACAGTTCTCTCGTTTTCCCTCCACTGCACCAGGGACTGCACCCCACACAGGCACTGCTCCTCCAGACTGGGCATTGAGTGTAGGTGATCTGGATTCAGCTCCCAGGAGATTCATGGTGGACTCACAGTGTGGGGAAAGAAGGACTCTGGTTAGTAGAAACCAACAGTGGTTTGGGGCTCATCTGTTACTGTGGCAGAGCCCAGCCCTTCCTGACCTAGACAGAAATCTTCATTTCTATCCCAGTGGTGCCTCATTGACAGGACAGGCCTTCTGTCGGCTTCTGTGACCACCTTTCTGAGGCTGAGACAGAACTTGTTTCCCTGCAGTCTCTGCCTTGGCCCCCGCTCCAGCCCTGGCCATGAACAGGGCCCAGCTGCTCCCTCCCATGGGATCGCCCTGCAGTGATGTATAGACGAAGGAGCCTCTGCATGGTGTGCGCCCTCTGTCTGCTTTCAGGAAAAGCTTCCACTTCATCTGGCAAGCTCTTCTGGCACCCAATCTAGGACTTAATGACCATTTCAGAATTTTCATTTATATTTGATATCTAAAAAAATTAACACATATGATTTTTTTTAAAACTGTAAAACCAAGATTAATAAATGTTTAATTAAATGCCTATAAAATATAACATTATAGTCAATTTTCTCATCATTAAATTTCATATTCATAAAACTTTCAGGACAGTGAAAAACATGTGGCTTAGATTTTCTCACATTGCCAGAATTCCTCATAAAGTAAGATGAAAGATGTTTCCTTAGAAATCACAGTCAGTCATAGGTTGATTGGACCACTTGTGCCAAATGATTTAGGAAGCAAAACCATAAAAATCCTTTCAAATTTTATTTTGCAGCAAAGGGTTATATTTTCTGCAATATGTGGGTGACTTTTACATATTTAATAGCGGATGTGGAGCAAATGTCCAAAGGGAAGGCCTTGAAAGAAAGTCTTTTGTTTGTTTCCTGCAGCACTTCTCCTCACAGTGATGTGTTGCTGGGCCTCATGTTCTCACATGACTATATAACACCAAAATTTCTTGTCATCTCTTAAGAACTGAGGATTTAGTACAAAAGTCTTGCCTAAGTTAAAAGGGTGAATAAGTTTACAGCGGTAAATGAAAGCCGTTTTCCAAGTGAAGGCAGATAACAGTCCATGGTGCCCTGGAGGGAAAAAAGCAGATATGAGAGGAAAGCAGGTCCCGAGGCTCAGACCTTCCCGAACCTCACCAGGCCAGCAGGACAGAAATAGTGATTGGCTCAGGACTCTTGCCAGCCTCTAGAGAAATCCTGGAATAAGAGGCTTTAGAAAAAAATAAAAAAAATTTATTTACTTAGTTACACTGGGTCTTTATTGTGGCGTGTGGGATCTAGCTCCCTGACCAGGGATCTAACCCTGGCCTCCTGTATTGGGAGCACAGAGTCTTAGCCACTGGACAACCAAGGAAGTCCCTGGGCTCAGCAATTCTGACATATTAATCCTCTACACAGATAGAGAGATTCGAGGTCTCACAGATTCTCATCCAGCCAACGATATTTCTTCCAGAAACATGTTTTCACTTCAGCCACGAAGTGATGGAATGACATGTAACTAGGGGCTTAAACCAAAGATCTACACAAGGTATTAAACATATACCAAGGGGGGCTTCCCTGGTGGCTCACTGGTAAAGAATCCACCTGCCAATGTAAGAGACATGAGTTCGATCCCTGATCTGGGAAGATCCCCCATGCTGCAGAGCAACTAAGCCAGTGCACCACAACTACTGAGCCTGTGGTCCAGAGCCTGTGGGCTGCAACTACTGAAGCCTGAGAAGCCTAAAGCCAGTGTTCCATAACAAAAGAAGCCCACTGCAGTGAGAAGCCTGAGCACCAAAACTGGAGAGCAGCCTCCTCTCGCCACAACTAGAAAAAAGCCTGCATGCAGCAACAAAGACCCAGCACAGCCAAAAACAAACAAACAAACAAAAGATACACCAGGGGAAGTGCTGAATACAACGTCAAAATCAGCAGTAAGTTCTACAGTCTCAGATATAAGTTTCAAGGACAAATTTATTTTCAAAGACTTATTCCAGTTTCAGGAGGCTGGCAAAAGTGTGTGGCAAATTTATCCTGAATGAACTTACACAGCAAGTGCTATGCATCTGCTCACAGTCTATTTAGAAGCGTTTGTGGAGAGGCTGGTCCTGCCGGTCCACCCACATCTGTTGGAAGATGGACTGTGAGGCTGGGGTGCAGCCCACTCCCCACCAAGTACTTGTGTCCAGAGGAGTGAGGGTCATGATTTCCATCCTGCTGGGGGCCAGGGCTCTGATCTCCCTCTGCATCCAGTCTATGATGCCGATGTACACGGTGGTCCCACCAGACAGCTCAGTGCAGACAGACAGGTCCTTCTGGACTTGTACGTCACCCTTAGTGATGGAGCTGAAGGTGTTCTCGTGGATGCCACAGGACACCACACTCAGGAGGGAGGGCTGGGAGAGCGCCTCTGGACACAAACCTGCTCCTTGTGAGCACCTGACTGTCAGGTAGCTTGAAGCTCTTCTGGGGAGAAGAACAGGATGGTTACTGCCCTGTCCCTCCATGCACCTGGCTCTGGGTCCCTTGTAGCCCAGCCTCTCCTCAGCTAGGGCCTCCCTCTCCTGCCCCATCCACTGACTTGCTGTACTGGCCTGGCTGGCAGGTTATGCCTCTAAGTGCCCAGAGAGAAGTGAAAGTCACATTACAGGGAAGTCATGTGGGATGAAGAAGCACTGAAGACCTGGATTTGCAATGGGGTTGGGTTCAGTCTCTCGGTCAGGAAGACCCCATGGAGAGCAGAGCAGGGAGGGGATGAGCATGAACAAGAATAGCAGAGGGAAAGCCACGGAGGCCATGGAAGCCAGCGGTGGAGGGGTGGGGTGTATGTGTGGAAGGAACAGGCAGGAAATGCGTGGGGACAAGTGCACCGGTAGGACAGCATGTAGGACAGAGGATCTGCCCTTGGGGCCAGCAGGTTTCTATAGATACACTTTCTGGAGGCATACTCTACTGATGCTGACGCTGATAATTTGGCCATACGATGCAAATAAAAGACCCTGATGCTGGAAAAGATTGAATGCAGAAGGAGAAGAATGAGATGGGTGGATGGCATCACCGACTGAATGGACATGAGTTTGAGCAAACTCAGGGTGATTGTGAACGACAAGGAAGCCTGGCATGCTGCAGCCCATTGGGTCACAAAGAGTCGGATATAACTTGGTGACTGAACAACAACAACTCTACATAAAGGCTTCCCTGGTGGCCCAGTGGTTAAAAAAAAAAAAAAAAACCTGCCTGCCAATTCAGGAGCCACAAGAGACTCTGGTTCGATCAGTGGTTTAGGAAGACATCCTGGAGAAGGAAATGGCAACCCACTCCAGTATTCCTGCCTGGGAAATTCCATGGACAGAGGAGCCTGGAGGGCTACAGTCCATGGGGTTGCAAAGAGTCTGACATGACTGACTGCCTAAACAACAACAAACAATAACTCTACGTAAAATACAGTATTACCATTGTATGAACTGCTGTCATGCTACATGATGTGATAAAACTTTTGTATCTTTTTTTTTTAATTTTTATTTTATTTTTAAACTTTGCAATATTGTATTAGTTTTGCCAAATACCGAAATGAATCCGCCACAGGTATACCTGTGTTCCCTATCCTGAACCCTCCTCCCTCCTCCCTCCCCAAACTTTTGCATCTTTGTGAAAAATTCCTTCTTGTTCCTTTGCAGGCCTCCCTGACCTGCCTCCTGTCACCATGGATTAGTCTTCCAGGAAATCCCCACAAAGGGAATCACACAGTCTGCAGTCTGCTTCTGTCTTTTGGCTGCACCTCATGGCTTGTAGGATCTTAGTTCCCTGACCAGGGATCGTTAAGGGGGAAAAGGAGGTTAAAAAAAAGTCAAGTGCTTATCTCTCCATGATGAGATAATGGCAAAGATCTTTTAAGTTTTTTCTTCTGGTTTGTTTGAATTGTTTATAATATGTCAATATTAATCATCATGAAAGATAATGAAGCCTTTTTTTTTTCCCCATGGGGGGTTGTGGATTAAAAAGGAGAAAATCCAGAGGATGAAGGAAAGGACACAAACATGGAAACTTCCAAGTTGCCCTTATCTAGTGACCAGGCCCCTGGCCTCTGCAGCCTCCCCTGGCTGAAAAAGCTGCCATCCTCCTCCACTTGTGGAAAAACTGAAGCTTCATTTGTTCATTCCTGATGGCCAGAGATATGAGGGTGGGGAGACAACTGCACAACAGCTTCCTCTGGTGGCCTCTCCACTCTCTGACTCCACGGAAAAGTCATCCTCGACTTGGAATCCATATGTGGCTGCTAAACTTAGTGCCCATTTTTCAGATGAGGAAACCTTCCCTGAGAAAGGTGCCTTCAGCTCTCTGGCTGAGGTCATTTCTGTGGAGGAAGCTGGGTACAGACCCTGGTCAAAATGACTGACAGTCAAGTCCCTCTGTTTTTGTTTCAATAGTCATTTGAAGAAGTCTGTGTTTTCTGGTTTACCACCCTGCTGAAAACCTTCTATAAAACTTTAGCAAAGACGCTTTTCTTTCCTTAAAAAAATGTTGAAGGGAAATATCTTAGGATTGAGTGTCTTGATTCGTGTTCTATGTGCCCTTGAATGTGGTCAGTGACACGATGCAGGCAAACTGAGCATCCATCATGTGCAGGCTCTGCAAGCAAGTATTAAGCTTGGAAATAGACTAACCAAAAACTTCATTACAGTGAAACTGACCACAACCTTTAGATTCTGGTTCTGATCCTTTCTTGCTCATTACCCATAGATGTGTGTCAAGACATTGACAAAAAGAAAAAAAAGACACACACAAAAGACACCACCAAAGGCAGCAACTTAGTACAAAGTTTTATTATTATCTCTCAATTTTTTGTGGCTTGAGTTCGCTCAGCTGGGTGGTTCTCATTTCGGGTCTCTCATACAGTTGAAGTCAGGTAGTGACTGGGGCTGCAGTCACTAGTGGGTCGTCTGGGCTGGATGTCCATCGTGGCTCCCTCCCATGGCCTAAACCCCAAGGATAAAGAAGGAGGGGGAAATAAGGCATCAGCATATGAGGGATTTCAAAATAGTTTGGAGAATGGAAAGTGGATGGATAAGTGGTATCTGATATAATAGAGCAAAGGAAACTGAAAACTACATGCCTTCAATGAGGAGAAACTGATGGGAAACTGGCAATTTCATTGCCAAATCCTGGGAGCATGATATGTGGGAGCTAGCTCATACTGACTTAGCAGAGACGATTTTTAAATTATCAGGAATACTGTCCCTGTGTGGTGCTATTGCCCACCTCCTTTCCATCAGGGGTGGAGGTAATTCTGAAGTCACCCTCAGACATTCCTTGAGTACCACACTTGTGCCAGACACTGTGCTGGGTACTGGGAAACAGTGATCAACAAAAGAGACAAGAACTTGCCCGCCAGGTCTGGGATGGGAATATTTATAAAATGACCATACACACAAATACACAATTAGCAATCACAATAAGCCTAAGGAAGGAAAAGTACACGATTTTTTTTTTCTTAGAGAAGGCGAGTGGTTTAGGAAAGGCTTAAAAATGACAATTGCACTGCTGCTGCCAAGTCACTTCAGTCGTGTCCGACTCTATGCAACCCCATAGACGGCAGCCCACCAGGCTCCCTTGTCCCTGGGATTCTCCAGGCAAGAACACTGGAGTGGGTTGCCATTTCCTTCTCCAATGCATGAAAGTGAAAAGTGAAAGTGAAGTCGCTCAGTCATGTCCAACTCTTCGAGACCCCATGGACTGCAGCCTACCAGGCTCCTCCGTCCATGGGATTTTCCAGGCAAGAGTACTGGAGTGGGGTGCCATTGTCTTCTCCGGACAATTGCACTGAGATGTAGTTTAAGTAGGAGTTGATGGAGGAGAGGGCAGCAGGAGGGAACCTGTCCCCAGAGGCAGAAACAGCATATGCAAAGGCCCTGTATTTCAGGGATAGGGGAACAGGCTGGTGGGAAAGAACAATAAGAATTAAACAGAGGAGAACAGCCAGACCCCTGTGATGATGGAAACCCAGTCCACACTGACTTCAGGAAGGAGGGAAGGAATTCAGTGTTCCATATTCAGGATCCTCTAGTTATTCTGACTGCATCAACTGGACAGGTAGCCCACTGCGGCTCGAGCATCTTCTGGGCTCCCACTGGCTCAGATGCAGATGATACCAACCTTACGGCATGCAGATAACATATGATATGCAGATGACACCACCCTTATGGCAGAAAGTGAAGAACTAAAGAGCCTCCTGATGAAAGTGGAAGAGGAGAGTGAAAAAATTGGCTTAAAACTCAACATTCAGAAAACTAAGATCATGGCATCTGGTCCCATCACTTCATGGCAAATAGATGGGGAAACAGTGGAAACAGTAACAGCCTTTAATTTGGGGGGCTCCAATATCACTGCAGATGGTGACTGCAGCCATGAAATTAAAAGACGCTTGCTCCTTGGAAGAAAAACTATGACCAACCTAGACAGCATATTAAAAAGCAAAGACATTACTTTGCCAACAAAGGTCCATCTAGTCAAAGCTATGGTTTTTCCAGTAATCATGTATGAGTGTGAGAGTTGGACTATAAAGAAAGCTGAGCGCTGAAGAATTGATGCTTTTGAACTGTGGTGTTGGAGAAGACTCTTGAGAGTCCCTTGGACTGCAAGGAGACCTAACCAGTCCAACCTAAAGGAAATCAGTCCTGAATATTCATTGGAAGGACTGATGCTGAAGCTGAAACTCCAATCCCTTGGCCACATGATGCCAAGAACTGACTCATTTGAAAAGACCCTGATGCTGGGAAAGATTGAAGGCAGGAGGAGAAGGGGATGACAGAGGATGAGGTGGTTGGATGGCATCACCAACTCCACGGACAAGAGTTTGAGCAGACTCCAGGAGTTGGTGATGGATAGGGAAACCTAGTGTGCCGCAGTCCATGGGGTCGCAAAGAGTCGGACACAACTGAGCCACTGAACTGAAATGAACTGAACTGATTGGCTCAGAGCCCTGCCCTTGGAGAGAATCATCGAGCTGAGAGAGATGAGTGGCCCTGATTGGTCAGATCCAGTCACTTGGACTGTGAAATGCTGGGTGGAGCCAATGCAGACCCAAATCAGGAGGTGAGATGCATCAGGATTGGGTCAGTGCAGAAGCAGTGGGTGAACCCAAAGCACCCTAGAAGGGGATTCAGTTTTGTACTCGAATCTGTCTGTGGGCTCACTGGCCTCTTCACAGAGGTAAGACCCTGTAAAGCTGTCAGGCAAAGGAAATGACTCCATATCAGAAAGCATTTTATAGTTTATAGTTCATAAATAGAGATGCTTGTATTCCATGTTGTAAATTAGGAGGTTGGACTGTGAAGACCAGCTGCTTTTAGCTGGCTGTGCTGCCTCTTGTGAGCGATTTCAAGCTTCACTCTAGTTAAAAAGTCAAAGCAGAACTGGAGCTGGGGCATGGTATAGGGCCTGACTTAATGCAGACCATGCTGGCAGGCCACCTGGATTGAAGTTCTTGTTCAGGTTGTTTGTTATTTTGTTGTTTAGTCGCTCAGTTGTGTCCTTCTTTTGAGAATCCATGTAGCCCACTAGGCTCCACTGTCCATGGGATTTCCCAGGCAAGAATACAGGTGTGGGTAGCCATTTCCTTCACCAGGGGACCTTCCAGACCCAGGGATCGAACCTGTGTCTCCTGCATTGCAGGAGGATTCTTTACGGCTGAAGCCCTTGTCGTTAGGCAATTTGTTTAATGTCAGTGTTTCAGTTCCCACAACTATTAAAATGAAGATAATAAGATCATCTCATACTTCTGTGAGGGTTAAATAAGTTACAGTGTTTAATATGTGGTAAGCACTTCACCTGACACACTCCATATGTGTTTGCAATTATTATGTTTTATACATATATAAAACACTCAAATTATAAGGAACTCAGGCAAGCACCACTTCCTTACTTTATGGTAAAAGAAGAAAGGACAACAAAGCAAATAACTGTAATTAACCACAATAGAGGGTTTATTATACGCCAAGAACTGTGCTGGAAACTCAGTAGGTGTTATTTTACTTACTCCTCCCAACAATCCTTAAGATGGGTGCTACTATCATCTCCACTTTTCAGCTGTGGAAACTGAGGCACAGAGACGTAAAGTGAGTTTGCCCAAGGTTGATGCTGCTGCTGCTGCTGCTGCTCCTGCTAAGTCACTTCAGTCGTGTCCGACTCTGTGCGACCCCATAGACGGCAGCCCAACAGGCTCCCCCGTCCCTGGGATTCTCCAGGCAAGAATACTGGAGTGGGTTGCCATTTCCTTCTCCAATGCATGAAAGTGAAAAGTGAAAGTGAAGTCGCTCAGTCATATCCGACTCTTCGTGACCCCACGGACTGCAGCCTCCCAGGCTCCTCTGCCCATGGGATTTTCCAGGCAAAAGTTCAGTTCAGTTCAGTTCAGTTGCTCGGTCGTGTCCGACTCTTTGCGACCCCATGATTCGCAGCACGCCAGGCCTCCCTGTCCATCACCAACTCCCGGAGTTCACTCAGACTCACATCCATCGAGTCAGTGATGCCATCCAGCCATCTCATCCTCTGCTGTCCCCTTCTCCTCCTGCCTCCAATTCCTCCCAGCATCAGAGTCTTTTCCAATGAGTCAACTCTTTGTATGAGGTGGCCAAAGTACTGGAGTTTCAGCTTTAGCATCATTCCTTCCAAAGAACACCCAGGGCTGATCTCCTTTAGAATGGACTGGTTGGATCTCCTTGCAGTCCAAGGCACTCTCAAGAGTCTTCTCCAACACCACAGTTCCAAAGCATCAGTTCTTCAGCGCTCAGCTTTCTTTACGGTCCAACTCTCACATCCATACGTGACCACTGGAAAAACCATAGCCTTGACAAGACGGACCTTTGTTGGCAAAGTAATGTCTCTACTTTTCAATATGCTATCTAGGTTGGTCATAACGTTCCTTCCAAGGAGTAAGCGTCTTTTAATTTCATGGCTGCAGTCACCATCTGCAGTGAAGGTTACAGGCCAGTAAAGACTTGAACCCAGACATTTGTAATTCCAAACAGCAAGTCCGCACTCGCTTTCACGTGTCGGTGATGATCTTGAGTCTCTAGTACTGGAGGCCCTGCCCCGCCCCTCGCCCGATCCGGCCCCACCCCTCCAGTCGGCCCCGCCCCTCTCACGACCTCGCCCCGCCCCTCGTCCGGCCTAGCACCTTCCTACTGGACTCGAAGACCCCGCCCCTCCCCTCGGTGGGTCCCGCCCCCGTAGAGGGGTCTCTCCTGAGGCCCCGCCCACGTGGCCCCGCCCTCAGGCCTCGCTGTCGCCTCGGACGCTGTTCTCGCGCTCCGAGTCGCCATTTTGCTCCTGGACAGGCCGCCTGGGAACCGGCGCTCTCCTCCTTCGGCAGCGGAAGCTGCGGCGGGGCCGGGGCTGGGGTCGGGGCCAGGTAGGCGGGCGGGAGCCGGTGACGGTGGTGGCGCGGCCGGCGGGCCGGGCCTGTGGGTCTCAGGTGCAGGGGCGGGGGGCTCGGCGGGGGCCGGCCGCGTGCCGCCCTCAGCGCGGTCCGGTCTGTCGGGGTCCGCGGGCCTGGCGCGAGGCCGGTCCCGCTGGTCCGGAACCTGCGGCCGCGGGCGGAAGCGCGGTGCCGGGCCGGCCTCTGTCGCCCGGAAAGATGCTTTCTTCCGCGGCCGGGATGTGGCTGCGAGGCAGGCTTCTGCTGTTCAGGGTCCCCCCGCCTCCCCACCGCGACTGCACAGTGATGGTGCGGATTTTTCGCCCTTTTATTGACACTGACGCGGTTTGGGTGTGTAGCTTTTGCAAGGAGTAAGAAATTCAGGATGGAGATTTGGAGTGAGAAAGTATGATTTCTCATGTGTGAAGATGTTCCGTACACAAGTATAAGTGATTCGCCCACATTATTGAACCCCACAAAGTCCTGCCCGTCTTCTCCGTATTCCTGTCCCGACTTGGTCCGTTGCCCTTATCACCCAGTTCAGCTTGGAGGAGATGCAGCTCGGCTCTGCACCCGCTTAACATAAGCACTTTCACACAGTCTCGGATATATACCGTTTTTTATTCTATTGAATGTATATTCAGAGTTTTACTTAATTACCCCCATTATGTAACTTTTCCATATGTTCACGGGTCGTCCTCCTAGAAAAAGCATGCAGTGGCCATCATTGAGCTTTTTCCTTCTTTCCCTACAATAAATTCTCCAAAGGGGAAATACCGAGTCATGTGTTCTTTCTTTGGCACGTGATAAAAATTGTTCTCCAAACAAGGCGAGTTTACTACAGACGTTTTTTTAACCTGGTGTTTGTCAGGTCCTACCCCCCTGTAATGCGGGGTGTTAGGTCACCCTCCTTGGTTTTGGGAGACAAGCTGAAGCTGACCTGGTGTCCTCTGCTTCCAGGAGGGCCACCTGAAGGAAGTATCTTCATCTCCAAGCCTCACCCTGCCCCCTAGCACTGTGTCTGAAAGGGGTCGACTTGTAGTGTAATACCTGCTTTATTGAGTTGTCATAAGAATTCAGAGCACTCAGAAAATGGTATTTAGCTGAAAGAAAACATTCTGATGGAGAGACAGCTGAGTGCCTGGGATCCCAGAGGCATGGGGACTTAATTACATCTAGGCTTTGCCCTTCTAATTCTTTCAGAATTCACATCCCCAAAATGTGAAGAACATCAGAATAAAAATAATAATTCTTTATGGTGCCTTTGAGCTTGCAAACTGCTTTCAACTCTGTGTGTTAATCAGTGCAGCTCAATGAGGTCAGGCTTTATTCCACCAACATGTGTTATCTGCAGACGTGTACTGAGCCTCTCCATCTGCCAGGTGCTGTTCTAGGCCCTGGGTACACAGCAGAGAACAGCATAGTGGAAAAAGTCTCTGTTGTCCTGAGCCTTAAATTTGCTGGGGAAGCTGTTTTTAGCAGGCTTCTATCTCTTGTCCTTAGGGGAAAGCCAAGAATGCGTAGGTGGTAACTGGGGAGACAAATTGGATATTGACACTGCGACTCCAGCGGCAGTGGAGGAGTGTGAATTTCCGATGGAGGGTGTTTACACACCTTGATGCCAGCCTTTCTCATCTGAGGTGTGGATGAGTTTTTTTTACGATGACTGCTAGCACTTACAGAGCAAGTGGTCTTTCAGTGAGGTTTGGTTCATGAGACTTAGCAGATTGCCCTGTCTCATTCAAAGAGAAGTACGACCCACTTTGTGTGAGGTGCTGAGATTCTGTGGAAAGGGTGTGTTTTCATGCGTTATATATAATTCTCACACATTCCAGAGTTAATTTAGGATAAATAAATGTAAGGGCAACTGAAGTTTATGGGAGGAGAAATGGGAATGTTGTCTTTACACTCTGTTAACACTAAAGCCTTGTGCTAATGAACTTTCTGCCCCTCCATCCCGGTGATTATCTTGCTTCTGAGGATTCTCTTTAAAACTCTTCCTGAAGCTTGGTAAAGGACACAATTTGAATTTACAATAGGAAAAGGAGAACTGAAACTAGCAGCTAGTTCTGTTGTTTGACAAGCTCTTGAGATGGACAGTCGGAGAACTTGGCTGTATTGATAACCTGTTCCCAATTTCCCTGCCTGTGGCATGTTGGGGTCTTAGGTTTCCACTATTGAAACCTGCTGCCTGGACTGGAACCCTAGAGAGCATGGTCAGTGATAAAGGACTTAAACCATGATCAGTAATGCCAGGCCCAGGCCAAGAGTGCCATCTTGAGATAGGCTGAGGACTGCCAAGGGGAGAAGGAATTTGAGGTTTCCCATAAATCTTCAAGGAAAGGAGAAGGCCCAGAGGTGGCAGCTGCCAGGAAAGCAATCATTGTGTATTCTGAGGAAGGATTGGAATGGCTGGGACATCCCTCGGTGTGAGCATTGGGTCCGGGCTATTCAGATGTCTGGAGTGGCTTGTTGGTAGGAATCCTAGAGATGGACTGAGTTACTTCTGAGGACTCTTCCTGCCCCTCAGACACTGTGATTCTCAGTATTACATGTCCACTCAAGAACACCATTTTCCTTTAAGAAGCTTCTTATTTGAAGACTGGGGGATGTAAAAAGGTTGCCACCCCCATGCATATTACGTGCTTGTTCAGTAGATAGTGAACATATTACAAGCTGACTCCTCGTAGCTTCGATTTACCAAGGGTATCCTGTATGTGGGGCAGTGTGTTAAGTGCTGTACAGGAGCTCATCTTACAGTGACCCTGTAAGGTCAGTATTCACAGTGGCATGGATGAGGGTGAGAGAGGTTAGTTTATGTGAGATCTTGCAGTAAGTTGAGGGCAAATAGGAGCTAAGATGCAAACCTGGATTGACTCTAAAGCCTGTGTTCATAACTACAGGAGGATGAGTTTTATTTTTGTTGTGGTTTCCTTTTCCAGACCTCTGTTCCTAAACACAGCCATAGAGGGGTTGAGAGGTGGTGTTAGAAGACAACCAGGATCTCCTCCAATTCTGAGTGTTGGGGGTTAAACAGTATTCTTTCTTTCATTTGCACCAGCCCCCCTGCCCAACGCTATGCTATAAAGCTGGGTCGGCATGCATTTTCTGTAGGGGGCCAAGTAATATTTTAGGTTTTGCAGCCCACACCTAACTCTACCATTGCATCCACGGACAGTTTGTAAACAGTGAGCATGGCTCTGTTCCAGTATAGTTTTATTTACAGAAATAACCTGTTTTGGCCTGCATGTACCTTGCTCATCCCTGCTCCAAAGCCGCTTTCCGCTATACACACCAGTGGTCCTTCTTGGTCTCCTTAGGGCTTTGGCCAGTTGTTCATATGTTTCTGTTTGTAATTAATAGGCCAAGTCCAGTGGGGTGGCCCATGTTTCCCATTGTGGAAGGCCTCTGAAGAGGAAGTGTTTTCTCCTAGCCTGCTTGTGGGACCATGAGTCACCCACCTGTGCCCCCTTGGCTCCCCCTGGCAGTTACCGCAGAGGGAAACGCATGCACAGGGAGGCCTGTTTGGGTTGGTGACCTGCGAGTGCAGCCTGGCTGCACCAGGGAGCACTGGCAAAGTTAAAAAGTACAGGATGGGTCTATGCTTTCTCCTTGGGTTCTCAAATATATCGTTTCAAAATAAAGCAGATTAGAGATAGATTTGTATGATGGTCCCTTTTTATGTTACAAATGAATTTTTATACATTTTTTAAAAATGGGGATCACATGTGTGAATGTGTAAACAGCCCAATGGTATCTGTATCAAACCAGTAATAAGAACTATCTCTTCCGGGAGGTGGGTGGGAGGAGCCTGGGATCCGATCGGAGCTGGTGACCTTAGTCTAAATGCTCATGTTTCAGTTTTTTACAAGGAGAAGGTACTTGTGTAATTAAAATTTTAAAATAACAAATAAGATATGGGCTCCAGGCTTTTCCTCCCTCCACCAGCCTTCCAAGAGCATAAACATAACGGCTGCGTTAACGCGGCAGGCTTGCTCAAAAGACTCCTCCATCCCCCCAGGCCTCCTGGGCTGCTGATCCTGCACCCAGTCCTCTGCCTGCCTTTCTCCATCAGGACACTTGCCCCAGAGTGGAAGGAGGAGGAACATGTGGATGACTCTGAAGGCCTCTAGGCCAGGGTCTTTCTGTGTGCCCTGCTGCTGATCAGTTATGTGGCTGAGTCACTTTCCTTCAAGATTATTGTAATCTGCTCAACCTTGTGTTCCAGTTGAGGAAAGTACAGATGACCAGGTTAGGCTTAGACAGGACCCAGGACAGCTGCAAGGCCAGGAGCGGGGTAGGGGTGGGTGGTTTGGGGTAAACAGGTATTACAGGGAAAGCTGGGTGTGGATGGGTTATTTATTCATTGTTTAAGGATCAGTCAGTTCTTGTCCTTGCTAATGGCTCTGCCATTTTTCTGTGTGTTAATCCAGGAGGAATTTTGTTGTCAGAAACTAAAAGGAGGTTGTCGTAATTGACTTTAAGCAGCAAACAGTAAAACACTGAGCTCTTCAGCTCCACCTTTCTTGTAAGTTTATCATTTATTCCCAGTAGTCATGAAAATAATTGAGACATATGATGACATCTTTCCATAAATTCAAATAGACTCCCTACTTGTCCATATACACGTTCAATGTGAAAGACTCCATTATGGTAAAAACTAATTTCCTTCAGCTCATTTGCTGTTCAAGAATATTCAGGTGTATTTCATCTCATATGACCGTTTTTAACATATTTGGTATCTTTCTAGGCACTGAGAATTGGAAAACCAAGAAGGTTTTGATGTTTTGTGTGGCGCCACCTGAATCAGAAGCCAAGATGAACATAACCAAAGGGGGTCTGGTGTTGTTTTCAGCAAATTCAAATTCATCGTGTATGGAGCTTTCAAAGAAGATCGCTGAGTGAGTATAATCACGCTGTTAAAGTCTGTGCTTGTCCAGTGGTGGTTTACGTTTGATATGCATATTGGCGCTGGTGTTAACTTTGACAGCAGCTATTTTACAGTGAATTTGCATGTCATCCGTGCACCAAGGGTTCACCTTTTGTAAACTGTCATCACTCCTACATGTGGATTCAGGAGACATTTACCGGGGACTCCTGAGTGCCAGCGATTGTGTGAGGTGCTACATTTGTATAGAGCTATTTGAGTACAGAGAACAATGAAGGGTCTATGCTATATGTAGGTAGTTCACAGGTTACAGTTCAGTATAATTTTAGTAACTTATTAAATAAATACTGAACCCCTGCTGTGTACTATACTTTGATCTAGATACTGGGGTGTAAGAGTGAACAAGCCGGTCAGAATCCTTCCTTCTTTAGTGGAGGCGCCAGACAAGGAGGAAGTCAACAAACAGACAAACAGGATGACTTCAGGTAGTGATCTGCGCAGGAAAATCAGAGCGATGGGGCAGGTTGTGCCGCCTTAGCTCAGGTGCTCAGGTGCCTGTAAGCCTGTGGGTGGAATGTGAATTGAGAAACAGGAAATGGCAGCAAGTGGGGGTTGGGGCAGAGTCCTCCAGGCAGAAAGGAAAAGGCAGGAATGTGGCCGCGGAGTGCAGGGAGCCCCAGGACAGGATAGGTGTGGGGTGGAGGTGTGACGGGCTAGGTGACCAAACAGTTTGAGACCCACTTTAAATGTTATAATAACAATATCTCTATTTTTTAAATTTGTTTTATTTTCATCAATTTCTAAACCATCTTAATAGTAAAGGTGTTGTATCTGTTTTATTACTGTTTCCGCTTTTTCCGTCTTTCTCTTCTCTAGGCGGCTGGGGGTGGAGATGGGCAAAGTGCAGGTTTATCAGGAGCCTGACCGAGGTGAGTGATCCTGTGCACTTGTGATGGCTTTTTGTGGTACCTGCCATTCTGGCCCGGCCTTCACCCTCCATAACTGAGCAGTCAGCCTCAGTGTCCAGTGAGTTCTGTCTGCAGGAAGGCAGACAGGGGTGGGCCATCATGGTGTTCCCACCCCAACTAATACCAGCTCCATAGAGAATCTGGGGCAGGTCACAGCCGGGGACTTAGAGGCTCATCCTCAGACCTCACCCAAAGGCAGTTGCTGTCAGCTGACGGAAGCGTGAGCTTGGCCTGGGTTGAATCTGTCCCCTGAGGCAGAGTGCATGTGTCTGGCGTGGCCCTGGTGTCAGGTGGCATTTTCAAAGTGTGTTAATCACAGTGTGTTTGTTATCCTCCATGGAATCTAAAGCCTTGTAGTGAGTTTGTAACAGTTCCAGTTTCCATAGTTTATAACCTTGGGGAATGGTGCAGATTTTCTTACGTGTTTTTTTAAAATGATGTGCCTTGTTCACCCTTCTCGTTTCCCCTTTTCCTTCCAGAAACAAGAGTACAAATTCAAGAATCTGTGAGGGGAAAAGATGTTTTCATCATTCAGACTGTTTCAAAGTGAGTAGCTTATCCACCAGAAATGTTGTTGCTTTCTGGGTCTCTGTTTGGGCTTGAATGTCTAGTATAGTAAGAGTTACCCAGACAAGAAGGACTAAGATTGTTTTAAAACTAGCTCGATCTTACTCAGCTGATCTTTCTGACATAGCTGCTGACTTTCCTGTGTCCTTTCGGTGTGGGAATAGCCGCGCGCTGGGGGAGAGGCATGGGACAGTGAGCACCTATGGCATGCAATGTCAGGAGCCAGAGTCTCACAGAGCTTAGAGGGAAGCTCTTTTAGTTCCCAAAGAGAACAAGCAGCAGGAAAGGTGTTTGCTTAGTTGGGTTCTTAAAGCTTTTCCTGCAGATAATTTAAATGTGGTCACTGGGTGCTGTCCTGCCGCATCATAAGTTAAAGGAGAAGAGAGACAGTAGTGAAGGCAGGTGTGCCTCTGTCTGCCGTGACGTCTGGGAGCCGTGTGTTCTAGAAATTGTCGAGTCACAGGCGTGTGCGCTAGGGTAGAAGATTCAGTGCAGTGAGGTGTCTGTACCACTCCTTGATCAAACGCCACTCTGTCTACACATGTCCCTGAAGGCCTCTTAGATGAAAATTTTAACTCAGCAGTTTTTAATAATGTCTAGAAATGAGTTTGTATAGTACATCAGTTTTTAGCCTAGAGATTCCAAAAATTGCTTCATGCTAAATGTGCATTTATATGTAAAATAAGTGCCTCTTTTTACTAAAAGTATAAGAAAATTTTTAAGTGAAGAAAATTATGTCCATTGACTTAAGTTTTCTGTAATCCAGAGAACCTGCTCACCTGAAAGCTCCAGGCTTCCCATTGCTCTTTTGCACTCTCTTATTCACAAACATGTGTCAGGTGTCTGCCATGTGTTAGCCATTGTTACAGGTGTGCAAGAGGCATAAAAGATTAGAATAGATCACAGATCCTGATCTTCATGGAACCTCACAGATCCTGATCTTCATGGAACCTGGGTTCTGTGACATGCAAGTAACATAATGAACAAGTAGATTATCCAGTTTGTCAGGAGGTGATGAGGGCTCTAGGGAAAACCAGCACAGTGTGCAAGGAAGCTGGCGTGACGGTGGCAGGAGGCTGGAGTGAGGATTGATCGGTGGGTGACCTCTGACAAACACTGGAAGCCGGTGCCAGCTGGCAAGGAGGTCATTCCAGGCAGGAATGGGGGGCCCTAGACAGAGGGCCCTCAGGTGGCCATGAGGACTGGCATGGAGGAGGAGTAGGGTGCAGAGAGGGAGTGGGGTAGATCCAGAAGGAGCCTCAGGAGCCCTGTGGGGCCTTGGGCATCTGCCACGGGCCAAGTGGGAAACCACCCCTGGGTCCTGGGCAGAGAGTCTGTGATCTGACCATGACTCTAAGATCAGCCAGGTACTATTCAGAGAGTGGTTGCAGACTGCCAGGGACAGGGGGAATGTGTGGGTGCAGCTGTTGCCATCCTTTGGGGATGTGGGCCTCAGCCCGGGCAGCAGTAGAGTGTGAGATGCTGCCGGTATCTGGACAGGAGGGCAGCTAAGGATGCCTCTAGGGCTCTGTCCTGGATAAACTGGAGTGAACAGTGCTGTTCTTGTTGGGAAAGGAAGTAGAGTCATTGGCTGAGAGGTGGCGTGGGGGCTACTGATGGAGGCCCAAGAAGAGTGGTGTTTGTCTCTTCTGTGTGTCTGGAGCCTGTCTTGGCTGAGGCGGGCGTGGCATCTTGCTGATGCTTAGCTGGGACTGAGAGAGGTCGTGGCAAGTCTGATACCCTCCCTGCTGGTCTTTGCCCTTGGGTTGCAGGGATGTGAATACCACCATCATGGAGCTCCTGATCATGGTGTATGCCTGTAAGACCTCCTGTGCCAAGAGCATCATTGGTGTGGTCCCCTACTTCCCCTACAGCAAGCAGTGCAAGATGAGGAAGAGGGGCTCCATCGTTTCCAAGCTGCTGGCCTCCATGATGTGCAAAGCCGGTGAGGGGCGGGCATTGATGGTTGATGGGGGTCTGGGAGTTGCATTTTTACCTGAGGAATCGTAAAGCTCATCTTCACTGACTCAGAGCGTTGGACAGTGCCCAGAGTGATGTCGCTTCCAGATGGTGAATCTGTAACAGACGCTCATGCTGACAGTTTGCTCCTGGCCCAACTTTCTGAACACAAAGCTCGTGAGGACAACTTATTTTTTCCTAAATTCTTTGTTTAAAAGATTAAAAAGTTGGAATGGCAGGTGGCAGTCCTATTGAGGCTGTTTTTAAAGTAGAAAAGGCATTGGAATCAGCTACTCTAACACAGCAACTCTCTTTATTTTCACCTCTTCTCTTTCCCACAACAGCTTGGCATATTTTGCAAATCCTATGCGTTATTTTGTGTTGTGCATTTTTCAGTAACATCCTAAGTGTCTCTCTTGTTTCTCAATAATTTCAGAGTTGTTACTTTGTGTGTGTGTGTGCACATGCGCACAAATGTGTACTTGTGTATGTGACTATAGAAGGCACACATCAGAGTTTGCACAGAGAAGAGAATAAAGAGTCCCCACATACTACCTTGTAACACACTTACTGCAGAATAAATTTCTCCTATAGCATTTCAAAGAAGGCAAAACCAAAACAGAAAATGACCAGACCTGAACCCAGTGACCTCCAGGCACACCCTGCTGAGAACTTTGCTGAAGGGAGCAGATGGGCCACCGAGCTCCCGAGAAGGTTCCCTGCCCTCCTACCTAGTCTTGCTCATGATGGGCCACCAGGCTTTCTTGCTCTTTTGGGCAGATTTTGCTTTTTACATTTTTTCCAATTGAATGATATGTATGTGTGTGTATGTGTGTGTGTGTTTGTATGTATTTCAATTTCAGATATCCTTCAAGGAACCAGTGGGATGAAGATTCTTCATTTTTTCCAGTTATAGGCATATGAGGTTTACCTTAATATCTGAAGACATTATATCTTAATCTGGCTTTATCATGCCTACTGACACAACTTCAGGGAGAGGGAATCTCCCTCATAGAATTATCAGAGGCGTTTCTCCATCGCTGTGATTTTGGCTATTTTAAATTGGTATGAAAACTGTGCATCTCTCTGTAAGAAGAATCACCAGTCTTTCCCTTCTGAGGAGGGAAAGCCCAGGTCCCCACTTGCTTAGGAGAGGGGGCGTCCCTGTGTTCACCACCCGGATACTCCCCAGAGCCCTTGCTCTTGGGGCTTCAGGGAGGCGTGGTCATTCATCAGCTCCATGTCCAGTCCCTCCCCCTCTCTGGACAGTAGGGGCGGGAAGCCTGGTAATGCCAAGCTTTCTGTCAAGGTGACCAGCCACGTCCAGGAGCCCATCCCCAGAGCTTTCAGGAGCTCTGTGTCAGAGACGGGGTCACAGACCAGATGTGACAACAAGAGAGGCTCCCGGTGCTCTTAGCACTGAGAGAGTGACAAGGGGTTAGGAGTTTTGTTCTGGGGGCAGAGACCAGGATAATAGATATATTTTCTATTATCTCATAATCTCATTGTACTAAGAATCTGAGGAATAAAGATGCTGAGTTTTTGATGAGAGAGTAATTTTAGATAGTAATTTATTCCCTATGGTATCTTGTTTTATGTAGCTCTTATTCATACAGTGCAACTGGTCATGAAACAATCTGTGTGTGTGTGTCTGCTTTGTTTTCAAAGGTCTGACTCATCTCATTACTATGGATTTACACCAGAAGGAAATCCAGGGCTTCTTCAATATACCTGTTGACAACTTGAGAGCATCTCCCTTCCTCTTACAGTACATTCAGGAGGAGGTGAGTTAGCTCAGACTTCTCAACCTTCTATTTAAAGCTGAAAAATGCATCTCGCATCTCCTTGGGCTCAATGAAGAATTAACATTGACGTGTTCTGCTTAAAGTTGACTTTATGAATGTAACTGGTGTCCTTGAAACTCTTCATCTGCGGAGCTCTGAAGTTCCTCTTTTTTCTCTTGGACCTCAGGTGCCTAGAATCACTAGCCTGGGGTGTGTCCTGAATCCCGAATCCTCTTAGTGCCTTCTGAGTTTACCTTCTCTGGCTCTACAATATACACATAGTTGCAGATATCGATTTGGAGGGGGGTGGGGGGTGGGGGCAGAAAGAGTTGATATATTGTTTGTGTTGTTCTGAAACTTTCTTTCCTTTCCTGTTCTGTAACTTTCTTTCCTTTCCCCAACTGGTGTCTCTTGGTCTTCCCATGTTCAGATATATAGGATTACCTCTTTCTTCATGATTGCTACACAGTATCCCAAAATTCAGACCAACTGTAATGGATAGAACTTTCTATGCCAGTGAAAATGTTCACTCTGCCTTCAGAATGGCAGCTGAAGTGCCCAGTGTGACTGGAGAATGGAATCCTTGATTTCATTTGAGTTTAGTTAATGTAAAAATAGCTGCCTGTTTAGGTGTTAAAGCACAAGTTTAAATGAGCCACAGGTTTTTCATCCATTTCCCTCTTGGCTGGATATTAGATGGTTTAATTTTTCATTCTTTTAAGTGAAATATTTTCAAAAAATTTTTAAGTAATGTTGCACTGAAAATTATTTTTTCAGTACTTCAAGTACTAAAAGCAGTACTTGCTTTTCTCAGTACTTAAGTGCTCTTCTGAAATATACTTGGAAGTGGAATCATGATTGAAAAGTATCTACATTTTTAATATTTTACTGCTGCTGCTGCTAAGTCGCTTCAGTCGTGTCCAACTCTGTGCGACCCCATAGACAGCAGCCCACCAGGCTCCTCCGTCCATGGGATTTTCCAGGCAAGAGTACTGGAGTGGGGTGCCATTGCCTCCTCTGAATATTTTACTAGGTACTGCAAAAATTAAGATTGTCTGAAGGGCTGTGTTAATCTGCACTTGGACAGAATTACCCGTGTGAGAGAGTGCTGTATCCTTTTGCTGTGGTTTTGAAATCTCCGCATGGCATGTCTGTGGACATCTTTGACCCATGAACCAGCATCCAGTGAGATGAACCATCTTCATCCATCTCACTGGATGCTCAGTGGGCCTTTCCGTTCCCTATGAATTTTGTTTTCTGTAATTTGGATTTTTCATTTCTTTCTTCAGGAGCTATTAGATGTTGAAAATCTTGTATCTAGTCTATATATTATTTAACTGTTTTTTGTTCAAGTTTTGCTTTCTCCTGTACTGAATTGGTGGGAAAATTCCACGCCTTGCTCTCACCGACATTTTCTTGCAGCCGCATCCATCCTGCCTCTGAACCAGCCAGCTTCTTACTTTGACCATAAAAACCTTCACCTTCATAACAACTTGTTCTTTCTTTATGCGTTTGATTTCCTGTTTTGAGTCCCGAGGAGGAAGTAGACCTGTTTTTATTAAAAAGTCCTTTCTTTTAAAGTTTCCTTTTCGGCTTTAGTAACTGTTCCTTCATTAGTTATTTCTCCTCTTGGTTGGATTTGGTGCTGTTTGATGATGTTCAATGAGGCATGGAAGTACATAAAACAGTTCATAAAGACTCCCAGGAAAGATGAGGAACATGCGAAAATGAAAATATTTTGTGCTATTTATGTGTGTAGATGGACCAGATGGAGAGACATCTTATCCAATTAGGTATATCTATAATAGAACCTTCTTCAAATTCATCAGGGTTTTGTTTGTTTACTAAGTATTGGTTATTTAGTTTTTTCCACATGCTAGGCACTGTGCAGTGTGCTAGATGGTGGTGAGTGCTTATGTTCCAATTCACCAAGCTAGCATAATTGTGAGAAATCAGTGGGGATATATCAGAATGGAATAACATAATTTAATGAAGTGATTAGATTTTAAGCACATGGTTTGAAAATATTGCCCAGATGAAATCAGAAACAGCCAACTGCTGCTCAGCTGAAAAGCATGCTAGTCCTATCCTGTGAGCTCTGAGGCGTTGGTACCGGGTGTCTCTTCAGTTGTCGTCATCCTCATCCAGGTCACTCAAATGCTCAGAGTGAAGGGCTTCAGAGTAGACCAACATTTGCTTATTTTCTTAAGGGCTCTTAGTATCTTTGTAAAGAGTGCTGGGCTGATTCCATTAGCAGGCCGGTTTCTTTCTTCATCGGCTGTGACAGTTACATTAAGTAGTCACTTGTTTAGAAGTTGACAAATGCCTTTGATTCAGGTCCAGTGAATATCATCCTTGGGCTGTGAAACTACATGTAACAGGGGTCTGTGAGAGGAGTTCCTGTTGATTTTATAAAAATGTCTTTGCTGCCACTTAGATATGAGCTTATTACTGATTAACTCTACTTTTTTCTTAAAATAAGTCTATGAGATTCATGTCTTGATGATATTTTTTTTCCTTAGGTAGGCATTTCTTCATTTTCCAAAGAAGAAATTTACTCTGAGTTTTCTCTCTTTTTGGAAAACGTTCAAGTGACCAGCTGACATTTCTGAGTGTGTTGGGGTGTTGCTTTTTATTGACTGTGGAGCTGGTGTGAGCAGCCTTTGGAGACATGGCAGTCACCCAGCCCCTCCTCTTCTCAGATCCCAGACTACAGGAACGCGGTCATCGTGGCCAAGTCTCCGGCCTCAGCCAAGAGGTAGGTGGGTGCTCACAGCTGCTGTGCAAAACCACACCTGAGTCCAGCCCATTGAATCCCCGTGTTCTGGGTCCCATTGCAGCAGCTCCCACTCTGGCCCTTGCTTTTTTGACCTGGGGACTGATAGTGCACAGCCTGTCTGCCGATTTCATTTATTAGGTGATGGTTCATCGTCCTCCCTTGTCCCAGTCCCTGTCTGTGACTGCCGGTCACATTTCCTACCAGGAACTGTCCAGGACTGTAGAGTCCCAGCCCTGCGCTTGGGTAGCTGCTGGTGGTTCATCTTCACATCTGCAATTTAAAATACCAGCAAATATATTTTGAGGTTGTTTACTGCCTTTTATTCAGAGAACTCAGTAATTTATTAACAGATAATTCTATCCAGCCAAGAAGCCACTGATTGGTATGTGTTAAAAAGTGACATTTTACAAAACTTTCAGACGCTACAGGTGTGCAAATGGGGCAGTGCTGAGAGTTCCATGTAACTGGAGTGACTGATGAGACGGGGGTTCAGAACCTGCAGTTGTGTTTGACTGAGAGGATGTCAGACACAGACACGCCCTGGGGGTGGTGTGGGTTCCAGAAAGCAGTGTTGCAATAAAGTGAGTCAATGGACGTTTGGTCTCCCAGTGCAAATAAAGTTATGTTTATACTACACCACAGTCTATTCAGTGTGCAGTAGTGTTATGTACTACAAACATTGTACATCCCTTCATCTAAAAATACTTTATTGCTGAAAAATGCCCCCGTCATCTGAGCCTTCCTACTCCGCTGAGTCGTTAGCACGCTCTGCCTCACGTGTTGGTTCTCACTGTTAACCAGGTGAGCAGGGAGAGTGCATAGCTCCAAGCGAGGAAGCAGAGGCTTCAGGGAGGTGAGCTAGCCTATAGCACAGGCTCACTCGCTGGCTGCGTGCCCACAGGCCCCGCAGGGGCACGTGTGTCAGGTGGGTTCTCCACACTCTGTCCTGGATTCCCAGAAGCTGAGGTGGCTTCAGTCTCCTTTTTCACTAATCCTTTGGGAAACTTCATTTTCTGAGTTCCTGTGATACTTCTCTGTAGACATGAGTGCAAACCACTTTGCGTGGCTGTGACCCATCTCCTGCTCTCCCTAGGGCCCAGTCTTTCGCCGAGCGCCTGCGGCTGGGCATCGCGGTGATTCACGGAGAAGCACAGGACGCCGAGTCTGACCTGGTGGACGGGCGGCACTCCCCACCCATGGTCAGGAGCGCGGCTGCCATCCACCCCAGCCTGGAGATCCCCAGTAAGCACGGAGCCCTGGGTCACTTCCTCTTTGCCTTTAAGGCTGACTTAATTTCTGTATTGAATGTGAAGTACTTCTTGTCTGTTTCTTAAGTTGGCAAAAACTGGTACCTTTTTCTGGCTCTGACAAGTGCATCTCTGATGGCCCCTTAGCAGTGGTCTGTCTGATCCCAGCAAGACCCATGAACATGCCCAGTTTAGACTCACTTGTGGCCCAATAGGGATCACATTTGTCCACTCAGTAGTGTGTGCTAGAGCAGAGTTTAACACGGGCAGAAAGCTCTAGGTGCACAAGTTATTCATGGTCCTGTTATTTCTGATGTAAAATACTAGACAAGTAAATAGTTCAGAGGGGAGGCCTTGGTGAAGAATGTCTCATCAGCACAACTCATTATGCAGCCCACTGAAAGAATTGACTGGAAACAAGAGAAAACCCGAGGAATGTGTGTGAATAAGGCAGAGTGTCTTATTCACTGTCTTCTGCCTGGGCCAGGAGGGAACATGAGGAATGTGGTTGTGACTGGCTGTTGGAGTTGTGCATAAGTTTGTTTTTGTCTTTAAGAAACTTATTTCAAGCTTTAATAACGCCTTTTCAATGGAAAAAAAAATACTGCTTTTGTTTGAGTCTGTTAGGGAGAAAAAGCTTTTCCTCTAGCCTCTTTAGGTTCACTGCTCAGGAGGCTGCAGTGAAATAAAACTGTCAACAGACAGATTAGCAAGAGAGAAGACAGATTTTAGGAGGAGGTTGGAATCTGGGGCTTAGGGGAAAGGGAGTAGGGCAGGGGCACCGAGGGGAAGACGAATGGCTCCTTAGGGAAGGGCGGGGGGAGACAGGACCATGTGTCTGTCTCCATGGCGATGTCCATGTAGGAGTGGCACTGACCTCTGGTCTGGGTGATGAGAGCCAGGCTTCTGTGTTGTTCCTGGACCAGGATTTATGACAACTGAATTCTTTTGGGGGCTCTGGTTTTAGGCAGATAAAGGGATGTCAGGAAATCAGATGCAGAAACTTGTGTGTGTGTTCTCTTCTGACCAGTGCTGATTCCTAAAGAAAAGCCCCCAATTACAGTTGTTGGTGACGTGGGAGGCAGGATCGCCATCATTGTGGTACGTGCGCCTCTTCTGTCATTACTGGTTGTCATATTTACCCTCGTTAGCTTGTCAGCTCACCTTGTTAATCGTGCTGGGGATGGTGCTATGGCCAGGTAAGTCTCAAGTGGGTGGGTGTCTTAGGCTAAACGTTTGCTTTGGTCCAAAAACTGGGAATTGTTAGGTGACCTCCAACTTCAGTCTGACATGACTCCCAGGACCCTCCTTGGACTCGGACATGTCCTAGAACAGCTCTCAGAACCCAGGCAGACACTAACTTAATGTTCACCAGTTCATTAAAGGATGTGACGAAAGACTCAGATGAGCAGCCAGAGGAAGGGAGAGATGCTCAGGGCGAGGGCTGGGAGGGTCCCCATGGAGTTGGGGCGCACCCGGAAGCTCCCTGAACCCTGTCATTAACTCCATTTCCAGCCCCCTCCCCTCTCTGGAGGAGTGGAGGGAGCTGAAAATGCCAAGCTTCTCATCATGGCCTGGTCTTTCTGGGACCAGCCCCCGCCCAGGAGCCCTCCAGAGTCACCGAGTAAAGACAAGAGACTCTTGTCGTGCTCTCATTACTGAGGCACCTACAAGCACTTTAGAAGCCTGCTGTCAGGATCCAGGGACAGAAACCACCATATGTATTTTCTGTTACCTCGTACTGGGAGTCTGTGAGATTAGAAACCACTAGACTGTGTATTTTGTTGATAGTAATTATTGTCTTCCCACTATAAAAATATATATAAGACCCCATTTCCCATCCACCCAGTGGAGAAAATTTGGAAAATAAGGAAAAGTAGCACCAAAGGGGAAAGAACCTGGTGGAGTCAAAGCATCTCCTAACAGGTACCGTACTGGGCATGGATATACAGGTGCGTGTTCCTGGAGCCCCTGCCTGGTGGGGCGTTGCTCTGGACAGTAGGGACAGAGAGACGAGGGCCCAGGGGCCATGAAGTGACAGCTGTCATGACTGTCCAGCTGGGAGGCCCAGAGGGAACTCCACAGAAGCCAGTGATCTCGCTGTCTGGACAGGTCACCGTGGACAGCGAGCATGTCACAGGAGAATTAGCCCCTTCTCTCTCCCCATGGTCTACACTTACCTCTGCACATGTCTTTAGTCCCTCCTCTTTCCCCATGGTCTAGACTCACCTTTGCACAAGTGCTCATGTCTTTTGCTGCGTCTGTAATGCCAGGATGACATCATCGACGATGTAGACAGCTTCCTGGCCGCCGCGGAGACCCTAAAGGAGAGGGGTGCATATAAGATCTTCGTGATGGCGACCCACGGCCTGCTGTCCTCCGACGCCCCCCTGCTGATCGAGGAGTCTGCCATCGATGAGGTAACAGAGCCAGGCCACGTGTGGGCACAGCTGCTGGTGCACGTGGGCCCCTGACCTGAGGTCACAAGAGCAGGTGGAGAGTTAAGAGTGGCTTCCTGGCATGGGTTCTGTTTTGTTGGTCACTGGCTGTGGCCTCTGCTCCTGACAGTGGCAGTGGGTGGTAGTTTTAGTAACTTCTATTGATGGAGTACACGGTCCCTGCAAGTACTGCCCGGCGTCAGGCACACACCCACCCTGAGCTCGGACACACCCCTGTGGGGAGAGTGAGAGACATGCAGGGACCTCAGGTTGGGCAGCCACGAGGCGCACGTGGGTTCAGACCCTATTTGCCTGATATTGAGGCCCAACTCCCCCTGGACAGATGCCCGTGACATGACAGAGAGGAGGGCATGCTGGCCATCTTCCTACACGCCTGTGGTGCCCAGCTGAAGTGAGCCGGGCAGGCGTCCCTGCCCTGCTGTGTCCACCTTGGCCCAGCGCCTGGCTGGTGAAGTGAACCGAGCAGGCATCCCTGCTCTGCTCTGTCCACCTTGGCCCAGCGCCTGGCTGGTGAAGTGAACCGAGCAGGCATCCCTGCCCTGCTCTGTCCACCTCGGCCCAGCGCCTGGCTGGTGAAGTGAGCCAAGCAGGCATCCTTGCTCTGCTCTGTCCACCTCGGCCCAGGGCCTGGCTGTCTGGAGAGCGATTGTATGAATCACATGTTTATTATCTTTTAAGAAATAAAAGTGCTGTTTCCTGTACATTCCTGGAAGATCAGGCAGAGAGCCAGTCTGAGTCCTCACGGTGGCCAGGTGATTGCATTCTTGGTGCTGGTTTGGCATGATCCCTGGCTGTCCCTTTCAAGTCTCGTGTGTGGACTTTCTTGTTAAGAACTGTCTTGAGGCTTATTTTGGAAGTAGGAAATATGTATTATAAGTAATAACTTGAGAAGTATTTCCATCCTCTTTTTTTTTTTAAAGGCTGACTTTTTTTTTATAGCTTTTGAAAAATGTTTGTTTCTCCTTTTTTAGATGTTTTATCAAATCTTAACTTTTAAAAATAGCAGCTTTATTGAGATATACCGGAAAGTGAAAGTCGCTCAATCGTGTCCGACTCTATGTGACCCCATGGACTATACAGACCATAGAATTCTCCAGGCAAGAGTACTGGAGTGGGTAGCGTTTCCCTTCTCCAGGGAATCTTCCCAACCCAGGGACTGAACCTAGGTCTCCCACATTGCAGGTGGATTCTTTACCAGCTGAGCCACCAGGGAAGTCCAAAGTCCCCACTTATCCACAGGGGATGGGTTCCACGGCCTGCCAGGGGATGTCCAAAGCTGTGCAGGATAGTACTGAACCCTGTGTGTAGTCTGTGATAATGTTTATTAGTTAGGCACAGTAGGAGATTAACAACTAATGATAAAATATAACTATTATAACAACGTACCTTATTGTGCAAATTTAATGCCTTTTTCATCTTAACTAAGCACTTACCACACACTGTAGCCATAACTTTTGTGGCTTGAGGTGCAACAGTAAAACCAGCATGAATTTGTTTCCTTCTACACAATTTCACAAATGGACGATTCATTCTTACCATGGATCTTCACAATCTCAGCGCACAAAATTTTTTTCTTTCCTTGAGAACTTTTGCCTTTTTGCTTAAAGGAAACACTTAGCAGCTTCTCTTTGGTGTATCTGAATTGCCAGTATCACTGCTCTTGTGCTCTGGGGCCATTATTAACCCAGATAAAGGTCCGCTGGTCACAGGCACTGTGAGTCACTGTTGGGGTGGGGTCTGCCAGACAGAGGGATGAGTCCCCTCCCTGATGGGGCACCACAGTGTGAGGTTTTCTCACACTGCTTGGCTCTCTGCATGATTTAAGATGTATGGGTTATTTATTTCTGGAACCTTCCATGTAATGTTTTCAGACCGAGGTTGACGGGGGGTAGCTGAAACCATGTAAAGTGAAAGCTTGGATGATGGATGGGAGGAAGGTCTGTAATTCACATGCCTTATGACTGACCCATTTAAAGTATACGAGACAGACAAATGTCATATATTGCTTATAAGTGGAGTTTTTAAAAAATGGTTTTTTAAATGAGCCTATTTACAAAACAGAAATAGTCACAGATGTAGAAAACAAACTTGTGGTCACCAAGGGGGAGAGAGGGAGAGGGATAAATTGGGAGATTTGGATTGACATATACACACTATGATGTATAAAATAGATGTTCAACAAGGACCTGCTGTGTAGCACAGGGTACTCTGCCCATCAATACTCTGTAATGCCGTGCATGGACAAGAAGCTGAAGAGGAGTGGATGTATGCATATGTGTGATTGATTCACTATGCTGTACAGCAGAAACTAGCACATCATAAGCCACCTATACTCCAATACAAATTCATGAAAAAAATTAAATATATAATAATCTTCAATATTTTCACAGAATTGTGCAACCATGACCACCCTCGCTTTTAGAACATTTTCAGGCTGCCAGTGGAACTCCTTACCCATTGTCTGCCTGCATTTCTTCTCAACCCACTCATCTTTAGGTGGCCGCTGATCCACTGTCTGTCTCTGTAACGGGTCTACCTAACCCGGCCTTCTCATATACATGGCCTTGGGTGTCTGGCTTCTTTCACCAGCATAATGTTTTGAAAGTTCACCCGTGTTACAGCAGGTGTCAGTACCTGCTATTTTTGCCTAGTGGTATTTCATTGCCTGGATGTAGCACATTTTGCTTTCTATTCATAATTTGGGTTGTTTCCTCTTTTTGACTATTGTAAATAACACTATTATGAACTTTTATGTACAGGTTTTCAGGTGGAGATGTTTTCATTTCTCTTGGGTGTCTTACCTAGGAGAAGAATTGCTGGGTCACATGGTAACTCTATGTTTAACCGTTTGAGGAACTTCCAGGCTGTTTTCCGACACAGCTGAACCAGTTTGCATTCCCACCAGCAGTGAGTGAGCCTTCCAGTTTCTCCACGTCCTTGCCCACACTTGCTGTCGTCTGTCTCTAGCTGTCACAGTGGGTGCAAACCTTAACCTCAGATACAGGTTGTGTTCACACTGACTGAACCCGTGCTGAAGGCAGAGTAACCCCAGTCCTGGAAGTAGGACTCAGAAGGGTGAGAATGTGTCACATTTTCAGACCCATCCAGGAGGCTACTTGGTGTTACGACCTCTCCTTTCTTCCTCTTGATTGGCAGGTGGTGGTTACCAATACAATTCCGCATGAAATCCAGAAGCTCCAGTGCCCCAAAATCAAAACTGTGGATATCAGCATGACCCTCTCAGAAGCCATCCGTCGGATTCACAATGGGGAGTCCATGTCCTACCTTTTCAGAAACATAGGTTTAGATGACTGAACACTGTCCTCTTAATAAGTCCTGAGGGCCACACTGGAGTCGTGAGCATCTGTACTCTGAGGCGCATGCCTGGCTGGATGCATTTCATGGGGGCCGGCTGTGTCTTGTTCCTTCCTTTTGTTAATTTCTATGAAGACAGACCCACTTTTTATGTCCATTTGGGTGTTTGTGAGCTTGAGGGGCAATTTTTATAAAAGAAAAACTATATTCTCTTAAATAGAATAAATTAAGACCTGGTTGTATTCAGTTTAACTATTTAAAAAATAACTTGGAAGAAGATTTTTAAGCTCACAAACGGCCTTTATCAAAAGTTGCTGCAGCCCAAGTGCTTTTAAAAAGTTAGTAAAATAAAATGATCTGCTGTATGATACTGCAGTTGAAAAGCCAAAAAGATTATGCTGTTAAATCCAGTAAACTACATTTTTAGAAACGCTTTTCTAGAAAGCATATGGAATATGTGACAGTTATTTATTTTCTGCAACAAAAGAAGGAATAAAAACATACTGTGTTTGTGTGTGTTTTTTTAAATTTTGTGTTTTGGCAATTGTTTTATAACTAAAATAAAGTGGAAGCTGAATATCCACGTGTGGATGTTGAAGTGTTGGTCAGCTTGTGGGGATTTCTGCAGCTTGGCGTGGTGTAGTTGTGTCTTTGGGATGTAATGTTCCCTGTTCTGTTTGTCCAGGGCCCTGCACGTTCATGACGCATAGTCACTTGACTGCGCCAGGAGAGGAGTTGGGACATCAGCATGAGCCACTGGGGTCAGGTCAGGAGTCGGCATGAGCTGCCGTCTGCATCTTGGCGTGGCTTTGTTCTGCTCCTTGTCTGATAGCACAGTCATACTCGAAACAAAACGCACCGCTGCATGCTCTGGGTGATGAGGTGTGGAGGGAGGGGGTTCCAGAGGGCAAGCGCTGTGACCCTGGTCAGTGTCGAGCATCTCATACTGTCTATCAGAGTTCAGAGCCCAATACTCTGCCTTAGAGTTTATCAGGCTGTGAGATACTGGGGTCATCTAACCACAGTCCCCTCCAGCTCATGCACACACAAAAAGAAGACTTTCTTACAAAGAGAAAAATTGCTTTTTTTTCTTCTAAAAAACCTTAAACCTTTGCTTTCTGAGCATGTGCTCAGAAAGGCCTGAGAAAGCCATAAACTTGCACCTCTGTCTGACCTTGGGTTTCTGTGCAAGCAAGAAGTGAGGGCCCCAGTGGGGTTGTAGATTTCCTGGCTGAGCGTTGATGGCATGCCCAGGACTCACAGCCCGCCTGTAGATTGGGAATGCTGTTCTCTCTCTTCTTTTTTGGTTTCAGAGTTTTATGGAAGTATGTGATGACTCACTAGCTGACCACTAAGCTGACTGTCCAGAGATTTCAGTTGCCACAAACAATGAAGAATGCAGACTTTACAGAATCAGTTGAGAAAAGCAGACAGACCCTGTGGATGGAGAAGACCCTGATTTCCATCACATTATATTAGAAATAGCAGTTTTCAACAACAAAAAGTTCTGAGGCATCTAAAGAAACAAGATTGCACCCATGTACAGGGTCTTCCTTGAGGAAGCTCAGACTTTAAACGTACTAGACAAAGACTTTAAATAATTTATTTTAAACATGCTCAAAAAACTAAAGTATAGGAATTATATGTCACCGAATGGAGGCTATCAATAAAGAGGAATAATAAAAATGAATCAAATGGGGAGGATTTGTGGAAGACGGTGGAATAGGAAGCACCAGGAATCTGTCTCCATCTAAACAGTGGCAAATCCATTTCATGATTTTGGAACTCTGGAGACTTGAAGGTTTGCAACTTCCAGGGAAAGTGTTAAACAGTAAATGTAGCTAACTTTTGTAAAATCCAGCTCTTAGTAAAGTTGCCGATACCTGACCCACACTCCCAACCCTGTGGCAGGCAGCTCTGCACACATTCCTGGAGCGATCTCCAGAGTTCGTGGGAGCCAGGATAGGCAAGAAGTCCCCTCCAGACAGCAGAGATCCGTGCTCTGATAACAAGTAGCTACTTCTTGCTGCAGAGGTACAAAGAGGCTGGTAACCATTGTTACTTCACCCTACCGCCCCCATCCCCACCATTGTTGCAAGCTCCACACTGTTCCTGCTGAAAAGGGGGTAGTTCCTAACTCACTCTATGAGGCCAGCATTACCCTAGGACAAAAACCAGACAAAGATATTACAAGAAAAGTAAACCAAAGTCCAAGATCTCATGAACACAGGTGCAAAAATCCTCAACAAAATATTAGCAAATTCATTCCAACAATGTATAAAAAAAATTATACACGACCTAGTGGATTTATCCCAGATATGCAAGACTTCTCAGCAGTTGAAAATCACTTCATATAATCCATCATACCAACAGACTAAAGAAAAACAACAATTATATCAGTCAATGCAGAAAAAGCACCTGAAAAAATTCAACATCCATTCATGACAAAAGCTGAGGGAACTAGGAATAGAGAGGGAACTTGATCTTGTTAAAGAATATCTACTGACAGCCTACAGTGAACGCCATACTTAGTGGTGAGAAGCTAGAAGCTTTCCAATAGGGCAAGAATGTCCCCTCTCATCACTTGTTTTCAATATCGTACTGGAAATCCAAGCTAATAAGACAAGAAGGATTTAAAAGGTACACAAATGGGGAAGGAAGAATTAAAACTGCTTTGTTCTCAGATGATATGATCACCTATGTAGAAAATATGAATCAAGAACAACTCCCAACT
This sequence comes from Bos indicus x Bos taurus, assembly GCF_003369695.1. Lineage (NCBI taxonomy): Eukaryota > Metazoa > Chordata > Mammalia > Artiodactyla > Bovidae > Bos > Bos indicus x Bos taurus. The sequence goes on along the minus strand of NC_040094.1, from coordinate 35,348,189 downwards.
CATTACTAATAAGTGATTATAGCAAGATTATAGGATAAAGGTCAGTTGCTTTCCTGTATACCAGCAAAGAACAAGTGGAATTTGAAAATAAAAATATAAAACCATATACACTAGCACCACAAAATGACATATTAAGTATAAATCTAACAAAATAGGCATAAAATCTAAGGGAAACTACAAAACAGATGAAATAAATTAAAAAAAACTAAATGGAGAAATAGCCTATGTTCATGGATAGGAAGACATGTCAACATGTCAGTGCTTTCCAATTTGGTCTAAAGATTCAATGAAATTTCAGTAAAGATTCCACCAGATTATTTCATGGATTTTGTCAAACTGATTCTAAAGTTTACATTGGAGAGATAGAAGACTCAGAACAGCCAAGGCAATAATTGAAGGAAAAGAACATATTCACACTACTTCTCTTCAAGCCAGCTTTACGTTGCCATAATCAAGAATGTGGTGGGACTTCCTGGGTGGGCCAGTGGTTTAAGACTTCATGTCTACTTCAGGGGGTGTGGGTTTGACCCCTGGTCAGGGAACTAAGATCCTACATGCCCTATGGCAAAGCCGAAAACAACAACAAAATATTGTTGAAAGAAAAGACAGATCAGTTGAACAGAATAGAGAATGCTTATAAACAGACCCACATAAATATAGTTAACCAATCTTTACAAAGAGCAAAGGCAACATAGTGGACCAAAAATATTCTTTTCAACAAACGGGGCTTAAATAACTGGATGACAGTGTGAAAGTGTTAGTCACTCAGTCATGTCCAGCTTTTTGCGACCCCATGGACTGTAGCCCCCCAGGCTCCTCTGTCCATGGAATTCTCTAGGCAAGAATACTGGAGTGGGTAGCCATTCCCTTCTCCAGGGGATCTTACTAACCCAGGAATCAAATCTGGGTCTCTGGCATTGCAGACAGATTCTCTACCATCTGAGCCACCAATAACTGGATATTCACATGCAGAAGAAAAAAAAAGGAATCCAGACTTAAATGTAAAAGTCAAAACAAACTCCTAGAAGAAAATCTAGATGACCTTGGTTATGGCAATGGTTTTTTTCAGATATGACACCAAAGGATGATCCATGAAAGAAATAATTGATAAATTGGAATTCACTAAAATTAAAAACTTCTGCTCTGTGATACTCAAGAGTAAAAGACCCGTCATAGACTAGGACAAGTCTTTGGAAAACAATCATCTGATAAAGGACTAGTAAAGAGAACAATTAAATCTCCATTAGAAAATAAAAACCTGATTAAAAATGAACCATAAAACTTGGAAGTGAGATTACAATATGCTTAGATTTAAGTGATTTTTAGAAAGAAAATTCCGGGATTGATTTGTTATTATTGAAATTCCACCAAGACAAAGTAATAGGACTTTGTTTTTGATCAGTTAAATAGACATCAATGTCAACATATAGAATTCTTTCTTCTTAAAACTTGTCCACATATTTTGATCCATTTTTCTGCGGCATTTGGGACAGGAAACCTTTTGAATTTATACTGAAAAAAATGGGGCCAAAGACCTTACAGACACCTCACTAAAGAAAGTATACAGATGGTAAAGAAGCATATGAAGAGATGCCTTCAATCGTATGCCATCAAGAAACTACAAGTTAAAACAACGAGAAGCACTGCACACTTCTTAGACCAACATCTGGGACACTGAGAGCATCAAATGCTGATAAAATGGAACAACAGGAGCTCATTCATCACTGGTGGGGATACAGAAATGACCACTTGGGAAGATGGTTTGGCAGTGTCCTACAAAACTAAACACACTTTACCATGTGATCCGGCAGTCATGCCCCTTGGTATCTCCTGAAAGGAGTAAAAAACTTACGTCCACATAAAAACCTGCACGTGGAGTTTTATAGCAGTTTAATTCATAATTGCCAAAACTTGGAATCCGTCAAAATGTCCTTCAGCAGGTAAATGGATAAACTCTGGTGCCTTCAGACAATGGAATATTATTCATGCAAAAGGAAATGGATTATCAATCCATGAAACAATGTGGAGGAAACTAAAATGAATCTTAATAAGTGAAAGACAATCTAAAAAAGCTACAAACTATGTAATTCCAACTGTATGACGGTCTGGAGGAGGCAAAACTGTGGACACTAAGAGATCAAGTGTTGGTGGGGGAATGGAGAGAGGAATACATAGAGCCTAGATTTTTAGGGCTGCGAAGATGCTCTGTGATCCTCTAATGATGGATGTGTGTCATCATATGTACATCTAAACCCATGGAACACATGACAGCAAGAATCAGCCCTAATGTAAACTCTGGACTCTGGATGGTGATGGTGTGTCCATGTGCAGTCACCAGTTGTGACTCTTTGGCTGGACAGCTGTTTGTCTACCTGTCCTGGGTGAGCTGGCCCAGAGGAGTTGGATCTGCGAGTGTGGTCAGGGGAGGCTGGAGGAGAGTGTAGACTGTGATTGGACTGCCGTGTGGAATTTCTTCTCCATTCCCTCCCCTGCCACCCTCCCCCTGGCCCCATCCATCAGCTCATGTCGGCCGTCTCTCCCAAGGCCTTTTGATCAGACAGTGGAGGGGGTGGAGGACTCTGTCTAAGTGGTATATTTCCTTCTGAGACCCAGGCTATGGAGAGGGGACCAAAGATTGTTCTTTCAGCTACTTCCTCTCTAGGAGACCAGTTTAATAAATCTGGACATTACCCAGTTGGGTCCCTCTGCAGTACGAAGTGACCTTTTGAGTCATGATGCATTTCCAACAATGAGTAAGACATCTGAGAGCTTAGCTGGCTGAAGGTGAGGGTGGCTGGGGAGGACGGTCTGGGCCTGCCTGAGTTTACCGTAAGCAGCGACTTACTTCTTCCCGGTCGAGTCCTGCATGTGAGGGGGATTAATCTTCAAACCCCCCGCCTCGGTTACCAAGTAACAGTCACGGTTGGCTTTGCAAGCCGGTGTTCCCAGTGCAAGCCACTCACTCATTAACACTTCTGGAAGGGCTGCATGTCAGGGTAAACTCCAAGTGCTCTGTGAAGCCACAGGCCATGTCACCAAGAGCTGCCCAGCTGCATATACCGATTTAATCTGTGAGCAAGCATCTGAGCAGGAGGGACATAGTGGACCCAAGCCATCACTGCCACCACTGGGGAGCATCTGGGGTTGATACAGGGCCGAAGCCCAGCTCTGGCCCTCAAGTGGCTGGATGGGGGCAGGTGGCCACCCTCCCACTTCCTTCCCTGACTGTGACCCACAGCACTTACTCTGAGCACAGAACCGGTCAGTGAGCAGAAAGGTTAAGCATGGCCCAGCCCCTGGCAGATGCTTGCTCAATGTGGGGCCCAGTATCCGTGGTGCTGGGAGACCAGGGGACCCAAGGGGATGATCAGGAAGGGGCTCTTGAGCCTGGTCTAGAAAAGAGGACAGGAAATGTGACAAGCCTCTAGTGTCCAACAGAGCACATTCTAGGACTAGGACTGCTGTGCCTGGAAGTGACCCAAGAGATGCAAATCACTGCCAAGGGCCTCGCGGTCCACTTGAGGCCTGAGGGCTGTAGAAGGACATGGCTGCTGTCATGGCAGTATCCCCAGAGGAGGGGCATTTGCCCCCATCCCTCCTGCTCCTTACCTTAATTGCATGTATTTGGTAACAAGCCTTTTCTTTCTGGGACAATTCTGGTTCCTCTGGGTCCACTAGACCCCTTTACATTTCCCAAGTCTCCTTTGTGTGTAAAGAGGCGCCCCTCCCCCAGGGGTCCCCACCGGGGCAGGGGAGGGGATGGGGTGGAGAAGACCCAGCTGCACTTTGAAGCGTGCACTGTGGGCTGGAATGTCACCGTCGTGCTGGTTTAATCATAAATTTACTGCCTGCCAGGAAGCCTTCTGCTCTGGTCCAGCCCTCAGTCCCACTCGCTCAGAGCCGGCTCTGCTGCAGGATGGCTGTGGACAACTCCACCAGCGACGCCCATACCCCCGGGCGGCAGCTGACCGTGGTGGACATTGCCATCATCGCCGTGTATTTTGCCCTGAACGTGGCCGTGGGCATATGGGTGAGAGGACAGTGGTGGCACAGGCTGGGGCGGGCGCTGGGGCGTGGGAACCGTCCGGGATGTCCCTGGGCATGGCATACTCTCTCTGGAGGCCCGATGCCCTTGGGCCCTCGTCCCAGCCCCGGGGAGATTTGCCGGAGACCTTGACCAAGCCCCTTTCTCTCTTTGGCGACAGATTCTCAAGTCTCTAAAGTGAGGAACAGAAAGTGTCTCTAAGGGCAGGTAGAAAGGGATGCTGGGGGCTTCTGTGCAGCTGATAAGCTGGGTGCTTGGCACAGTGTGCAGTCTTCTGCTTCCCCTCTGATGTCAAATGGGCTCACAGAATCACAGGGGTTCTTGGCTGCGCCCACACCAGCTGAGCCAAATCCAGGGCGGGGCAGTGGCATGCAGGGCCTGGGGTCTCTGTTTTAACAACACCATGTCCACCAGCCTTGCCTAGTTCATAAGCCAGTTTCTTCAGCCTTTGAGAAGAGAGAAGGGCTTTAGGCCACCACAGGCTCCAGCAGCAGTGAGGCCATTGCTATGCAGGTGCTGTGCGCATTTCCCCCCCCAACAGCCCCATTTGCAGGTGAACCCCGGGGCTTCAGGGGGCAGGGACTTGGGCAGTGAACCCAGGACCCTGCCCAGAGGGGAGGGTCTCCTCCATCTACTCCTAATCCTGGGTGGGAGGTGGACACAAGCCAGCCAGTCTTGTCTCCAGAGCTCCCCAGGCTGGTACCCCTGAGCCCTTACTGGCAGTGGTCTTCCTCTCCTGGTGGAGAATGAGAAGCCCCTCTTATCTTCTCTGGCCATGGCCCTAGTACTAGGATCCTTGGAAGTTGCTCAGCTTTTTGACCTTCAGGGTCTTTATCTGTAAGACATGTATCACTGCCTGGTCCTAGGTCCCAAGTTCCCAAATGGGAGAGGTCTTCTACCTGAGATGACCACACATAAGGGACCCTGCTGCTGCTGTCGATCCTGTAGTAGAAAGTGCGAGTGGTGGAGGTAGAGGTGGAGATGGTGGGGGGCAGGGGGCACTGGAGATGATGGTGGAGGCGGGGGAGGGGCTGGTGGAAGTAACAGCCACAGTGACTAGAATTCATTCTCCTGTGATTAAATAGTAACTCTCAGGCAGCCCAGTGCTGAGTGTTGGGAAAGTTGGGTCTGTGTGTTCTGAGAACAGTTACTTAACCTCCTGTTTCCTCAAACACACCTCGTAGATCTGTACACTCGTCTCTCACAGCTGTTCCAAAGACCACAAGAACCCAGTGGATGTGAAAATCCGTTCCAACCAAGTGTACTGTGTTCTTGGGAGCACCGTGCTGGGGGAGGAGGGGCCCCTGCGGTGGAGGCTTTCTTTTTTAAAAAATATTATCATTACTATTTATTAATTTACTTCCTGGTCTTAATGACCCAGATAACCACAACAGTGTGGTCACTCACCTAGAGCCAGACATCCTGGAGTGTGAAGTCAAGTGGGCCTTAGGAAGCGCTGCTACGAACAAAGCTAGTGGAGGTGATGGAATGCCAGCTGAGCTATTTCACATCCTAAAAGATGATGCTGTTAAAGTGCTGCACTCAATATGCCAGCAAATTTGGAAAACTCAGCAGTGGCCACAGGACTGGAAAAGGTCAGTTTTCATTTCAATCCCAAAGAAGGGCAATGCCAAAGAATGTTCAAACTACCACACATTTGTTCTCATTTCACATGCTAGCAAGGTCATGCTCAAAACCCTTCAAGTTAGGCTTCAACAGTACATGAACCAAGAAATTCCAGATGTACAAGCTGGATTCAAAAAAGGCAGAGGAACCAGAGATCAAATTGCCAACATCTGTTGGATCATAGAGAAACCAAGAGAATTCCAGAAAAACATCTATTTCTGCTTCATTGGCTATACTAAAGCCTTTGACTGTGTGAATCACAACAAACTGTGGAAAATTCTTAAAGAGATGGGAATATCAGACTACCTTACCTGCCTCCTGAGAAACCTGTATGCAGGTCAAGAAACAACAGTTAGGACTGGACATGGAACAATGGACTAGTTTAAAATTGGGAAAGGAGTGCATCAAGACTGTATATTGTCACCCTGTTTATTTAACCCCCATGCAGAGTACATCTGAGTACATGCACAGTACATGAGGAATGGGACAGGCTCTGTGACTTAGGTAGCTTGGGACCCCTGGAGCTGGAGTGAGTCAGGACCACTCAGTCAACCGCTGGGAAAGATGAGGTCCTTGTAGGAAGGGAAAATGCTGTGAGAAAGCCGTTGGCAACATCCACTACATCCTTGAGGATAAGAGAACACGATAGAGAAAAGCAGGGGCTAAGACCAGGGCGGCTCTGGAGGTGGGGCAGTGCACCACCTACACAGCTGGACATGGCCATCCTGGCAAGATGGTGAGAGTCCTCAAACTGTACTGTGTTCAGTGTGGCTGGATCATGAGCACAGAAAGAAAGCAGAGGTCAGGGGGCTGTAGTGGGACAGGCAGCCAGCAGTCATATCAGAAGCTTCGAGTGGTGGGCCCAGACAAACCAGCTTAGTTGTCCTGACCGTCTGGGCAGCAGAGAGCAGACAGTTGGAGTCTGGAAGAACCAGGCCTGCATGTTGATGGACTCGTGTTTCAGCAAGTAGTGATGCCTCTTCCTCTTGGGGGCTGGGCGATGGTCTGCGGTGTGGATGCACGTTTGTTCATCCGTCCATCCATCCATTAGCTGATGAGCCTTTGGGTTGCTTCCACCCTCAGGCTGCGGTGAGTTACACAGCTGTGAGCAGCCACGTGAGGGGGTCATTCGAGCACCTGCTCTCAGCTCTCCCGGATGTAGCCGGGAGCAGAACTGCTGGGTCTCGGGGCCACCTGTGTGTCCCACTCTCTGGGGAGCCAGTGCACTATTTCCCACGGTAGTGGCACATTGTTCCCTGCCTCTGGCCCAGCGAAGGCTCCAGTTCCTGCCCCTGTCTTTGCAGTCCTCCTGCCGGGCCAGCAGGAACACAGTGAGAGGCTACTTCCTGGCCGGCCGGGACATGACGTGGTGGCCGGTGAGTGCCCCCCAACCTCTCCCACCCCTCCTTGCACTAGGGCCACATCTGACCCCTAGGTCAGCCTGCATCTGCATCCCTGCTGTCACTTCCTGTGTCCTCCTCACACCCAGAATCACCCCCAGGCCGGGCCAAGGAGGCAGAGATGGGGCCTAGGCCAGCAGGGGTCCCTGAGCGGCCGTTGTGGGAGGCAGGTGGTAGAAGGCGTGGAGAGGGCATGACTGATGCTAGCTCCTCCCCTCTCTCTCCTCCAGATCGGAGCCTCCCTTTTTGCCAGCAGTGAGGGTTCGGGTCTCTTCATTGGGCTGGCGGGCTCGGGAGCGGCTGGAGGCTTGGCGGTGGCTGGCTTCGAGTGGAATGTGAGCTCCAGAGGCGGGTGTCCGCTGTGGGTGGGAGTCGGGTGGGGTGGGCAGCAACCTTGTAGGTGCTGGATGGTGCGCATCAGAGCCCACCCCTCCATGGCCAGAGGCAGTACCCAGCAACCCAGAAGGCCAAGATCCAGGCAGACAGGGTTGATGGGGAAGTCGGGTCTACAGAATGCTGCAGGCAGGGAGCCCTGAGCCTCGGCCATCATCCTTAATGTTCAGGGCTGCAGAGAGGAGGCGGGGACAGTTCTTGACCCTGTATGCCCTATCCTTACCTGCCTCTGACCCCCACAGGCTACCTATGTGCTGCTGGCCCTGGCATGGGTGTTTGTGCCCATCTACCTCTCCTCGGAGGTGAGTCTGCCCAGGGACAGCCCAGCTGGGGGCCTCGGGACAGCCAGGCCTGGGGTGGAGTGGGTGGTGGCGATGGGCAGGACCCCTGGCTTCACACATGAATTGGTAAGTGAAACCACAAGTCTCAGCTCTGGGTTTGTTTCTAGTCCAGCTTAACATTCCTATCGACCCATGGAGTCAGGTCCCCTGGGCCCTCAGCCCAGGGGCCTTGTCTGTTGGTCTCTACTGTACCTGCATGTTGCATCTGGAGGAGGATGCTCCATCTACCTGAGCACACAGGCTGCACACCTGGGCTGCAAGTCACATCCTCAATTATGCCGCTTCTTTGGTCCCAGCCGGGCGTCACTAAGTCTGGTGGTTCACATTTCCTGGATGTCTCAGTCTCGTACTTCCCCATCTAGCCAGAGCTCATCTGGATTTGTTATAACAGCCTTCCAACTTGTCCCCTGCCCCCAGCCACAGCCCCCCATGCATCCCTCCTGTCTCAGCCTGCTACAGCCCAGCCTAAGCCCCTCACCATGTGATCGGAAGTGTAAGCCTGGAATTCTAGGCCTGGTGCTGGGGCTGTGAGATGCTCCGGGCCCAATTGCTAGCTGTGGCCTTGAAGCACTGAGCTTAGCCCGCCGGCCTATGCCCCTAGATCGTCACCATGCCTGAATACATGCAGAAGCGCTACGGGGGCCAGCGGATTCGCATGTACCTGTCTGTCCTGTCGCTGCTGCTGTCCGTCTTCACCAAGATATCGGTGAGCCATCCCTTCCCCCACCAGCTTCTGGCCAGCTTAGCCGTAACATCCCTGCTCTGGGGCCCTCAAAGTGACCGACAGCCCCTGATCAGCCTCTGCCTTGTCTGACAGCTGGGGAGACCAAGGCCCAGAAAGGCACACTGACTTGCCCAGGATCACACAGCTGCACCAGGGCCCTGGGAGGGGGCAGAATGGAGCCCTGTGACTCCTGCTTTGCCCCTGGGTTCTTGTCTGGGCTCTGGGTCCTGGTTCTGGCCAGCCAGGAGTGCCCACTAGGGGGCGCCCAGAGCCTTCTGTCTCTGGCCCAAGGTGGCAAGTGGCTGTCAGCTCCACTGCCAGGCTGACTCCCCTTTCCCTGGGGGACCTGGCCTGGGCACATCCTGTCCACATCCTGGGTCTCACAGGAAGCCAGGATGGGGGAGCTGGTCCCAAGCCCATGGGGCCTCCATGGCCACTCCAGGCCTGTGTTCTCCCTCCTGAGTCCCCATCACCAGCCTGTCCCCAGAGGCCATCCAGCTGCTCCAGCTCTGGCAAGGCTCAGAGGTGGACAGCGGTCCCTGCACAGACCAAGCCTGGTTCCTCCCTCCTGCCTGGCAGCTTCTGCAGGGGTGTCCAGGGCTTCCTCCTCCACGACCCCAACCCCGGGACCCCCGGGAGCCTCGGCCAGGCCTCCACCTGGGCTGCCAGGCCCCTGCTGGGTGGGCGTGGGTTTCCAGAGGGGGGTTGGTTAGTAAGCCGGCCCTGCCTTTTCTCCTAAGAGGGCCTCCCCCAGGGGTTTCTCTTAGAGGGGGCGCTGCTGCCCTCCAGGACAGCTCCCATGTGCTTCCTCCTCCCTCTCCTGCCCCACCTGAGCCCCCTGCCCCTCTGGAAGCAGGGACTCAGCACGGTGGGGGGTGCAGATATAGCACAGGGGGTGGACCTCAGAAGAGAAGGCGGCGTTCCTGCTGGCTGGCACAGAGCTGGGGTCTAGTGGAGAAAGGGATGCTGATGGGGAGGGCAAACGCCAAGGAGGCGGGGGTGGTGTGGGATGCTTTGGCGGTGGTCATGGCAGGGGGCTCAGACCCTAGGGGTCAGACATTTCAGGACCAGAGGAGGAGCCGGTGGGGGGTGACAGGGAGCAGCGGGCCTGGGACTGACCAGCAGTCACACAGCTGGACCGAGGCTGCATGTTGCTCTCAGGGGCTGCTCCCACCCCAGGCCAGAGGGCTGGTAAGAGGTGAGTAAGGGATCTGAGTGTCCAAGGAGCCCAGGGGCTTTGAGCAGGGGTGACACGTCAGGCTTGTGTTAGTGCCGCCACCCTCCCCCACCAGAGGATGCACTTGAGCAGACAGGGGCAAGAGGTGAGGGGCAGGGTCTGCCAAGGCCAACCTCTGGGCGTAAGGGGTCCCCCAGCTCGTTTGTCCTGTTGGTGGCTCTGAGGCAGAGTTCACATCCCACACTCAGAGCCTGGACAGGGTGTCCAGAACGGTGGGGGAGTAAGTAGGGAGAGTCCTTAGAGGACACTTTGTGCACAGCCCTGTTTACAGACAAGATGGTGGAGACCTAGGGAGTGATCAGGGTGAATCAGGCAGAGACCACGGTTAGAGCCCAGAGTGCCGATCACTGTCCCACTTTGTGATGAGGTGTCTCAGTTGTCATCATTCAGTCGCTCAGTCATGTCCAGCTCTCTGTGACTCCATGGACTGTAGCTCACCAGGCTCCTCTGTCCATGGGATTCTCCAGGCAAGAATACTGGAGTGGGTTGCCATTGCTTTCTCCAAGGGATCTTCCAGACCCAGGGATCAACTCCTCATGTCCTGCATTGGCTGGTGGATTCTTTACCACTAGCACCACTGGGGAAGCCCCAGGTGACTCAGTTTACCCACCTATAAAATGGGAGGGAACCCACTGATGTCAAGGCTAGGGCTGCATGGATGAAGTGGGAGGAAAGCAGGGGGAATGCTGATTGCCAGGCCAGGCCTTGGAGGGACTGGGCTCCCCTGACCAAGGCTTTGGGCTGAAGCTGTTTGCAGCTCTGGAGCCCAGCCGGGCCCCTGAGGCCCTGACCTCACTGGGCGGAGCCCCTGGAATGCCCCGTGTGTCCACATGCCCAGGACTCACCCCAGTTCCAGCCTGCTCAGAGACCATAGGGGCCCCCTGCTGCCAGCCTCAGGCAGGGACACTAGTCTACAGAGAGAACCGCCAGATGACCCCAGGGGGCCTAAAGGCTGGAGGGTAGCTGAGCTTCATCACTGTGTGCTCCAGGCCGGTCACTTAACCTCTGGACAATAGAGAAACCCGGTCTGACACCCTGGGTCATTTAGGGGCTCGAGGCCAGTTGCTTCAAACCTCTGCACCTGTGTGCCCCTCTGTGGAGTGGAGCGGCTCCCTCAGGGCTCCCACCTGCCCCACCCCAGCTTCCCCTGCTCTGGGTCTGCAGAGGCCAGGGGGCTGGTAGGGGCTGAGCACCATGCCGGTGGTGCTCCACACGCACCCCCCACTTTACAGACAGGGTCCCTGGGGCTCAGGAGGTAAGGTGACCTGCTCACCAGGTTCACAGACCCAGGGCTCTTAGCTCCTACCCAACTGCAGCTTGCCTGGGCCCCCAGGACAGAGTTCAGCAGAAGGAGGGGTCCAATGGGGCTGGGGGACAACCTGGAGCCTGAAGTTGACTGCACACTTACCTGGCCTCCAGCAGCACCAGGAGCCTTTACAGAGGCCGCTCAGGGTCCCCGAGTCCCTCCTCCACACCCATGCCCTTGCTGTCCCCACCGTCCAACCATTACTCTCGGAAGGAAGTCCCTGGGCTGCAGAGCAGTTTGGGAAGCAGGGCGTCGGGGGCAGGCTGAGTCCTGAATGATGCAGATATGGGAATGTTCCTGGATGGAGGGACCTGGGTGAGCTGAGGCCTGGAGGCAGCAAAGTGCTGGGCATGGAACAGCAGCCAGTCTGGTGTGACCAGAGTCACTTGGGCTTAAAGGCAGAGCCTGAAGGCTGGGCACACAGACTAGGGCTCCCTTCTGAGGTGACTAGGGTCTGGGGAGGGGCCTCTTTTTTTTTGGCTGTTCTGGATCTTGGTTGCTGTGCAGATTTTCTCTAGTTGCAGGACAGGGGCTTCTCACTGCAGTGGCTTCTTTTGTTGTGGAGCACAGGCTCTAGGCACACGGGCTTCAGTAGTGGTGGCACGCAGGCTCAGTAGGCGCAGTTCACGGGCTCTGGAGCACAGGCTCAGTAATTGTGGTGCATGGGCTTAGTTGCCCTGAGGCCTGTGGGATCTTCCCAGACCAGGGATAGAACCTATGTCTCCTCTACTTTCTAGAACCCGCCCCCTGCTCCCATTGCCTGGCCACTCCCATCTCTGATACTTGCCAGGGCCTGACCATAGGGAGGTCCCTTCACCTCCCTGTTCCTGGTCTGATGGAGTGGGGTAAAGAGGGGTGGGGCTTGGAGAGACCTTCCTGCTCTTATATTCAACAGCTCTGGGCTCCTCAGCTTGGGCTGCTCTGGCTCGCTGCCAGGGGTGGGGGCAGAGTGAGGGGCCACTGTTCCTAGAGCAGCTTGTCAGCGTCCCCACACTGGCTGGTCTCTGCTCCAGGAGAGGGGAGCGGGGGAGCCTGGCGAAGCAGGGGCCTGAGAGCCTGACTTCAGCAGGGCTGCTGGACCCCTAGCTGGGCCGGTGCTCTGGCCTCACGCAGACTGTCCCCCATGTGGCAGCTGACCCGTGGCCTTTGGAGCCTCTTGGCCCCACAGGCTGTGTTTTGGAGTATCTTCCTGACATGAAGCAGGTTTGGACACTTGGGGGTGGGGCCCCTGGTCTAGCCCCTGGGTCCTGCAGGACGGGGTCCTCCCTCCTTCTCCGGGCACCCACTGCACAGTGAAGGTGTGTGTGTATGGTCTGTAAGGCCTGTTCCAGCACTGATATTCTCAGGCTCACCCCAGAGCCCTGACTGTCCTGTGCTCCCCAGAGTCTGGGACAGCAGGACTGAGTCCAGTTCAGCCCCTGGGATCAAGCTCCAGCCTGAGACATGGTCCTGGATTCAGTTTCAACCCCATGGGGAGAGTTCAATAAGCAAGAGCGCCCCTCTGTTCCCCCAGCCTGGCCGGCGTAAGCCTGGTCTCTTCTCGGGGGCTCTGCCTAACAAGGAACAGAGCACAGGGACCCATTTTACACAGAAAGACGTGGGTCTGGAGACTGAGACACAGGGTCCTGTGCTCTGAGACCCACTCCTCCCCAAGGAAGCCCTCCAGGACTCTCCTTCTCCATCCCCAGGCAGGAGCCAAAATGAACAACAGGCTGCTCCCTGGTGGGTAGGGGGCGCTTAGGACTTTATTAACATCAGCAATGTCCCCTGCCCACCATTGTCTACAGCCAGGATGCCCGCCCCTGCTCAGGCCAGGCCCTGGTGGGTGAGGCGGTCTCCCCTTCCAAGGCCACTGGGCAGGCGCGTGGTGCTCTGGGTCCTGGGGTCGCCTTGGGCCTCTACACATGCTTCTTTCCCGTCCCCAGATTGACCTGTATGCGGGGGCCCTGTTCGTGCACATCTGCCTGGGCTGGAACTTCTACCTGTCCACGGTCATCATGCTCGCCATCACGGCCCTTTACACCATCGCAGGTGCAGCACCCGGGGACACACGGGAAACTGGAAGCTAGCCCGTGGGGGTTCGGGCACCTCCTCCTGTAGCCTGGGACCTGGCCGGTTTGAGCCAGGCACATGGGCCTCTGCAGCTGCTCAGCCGGCCTGGTTGCTGTGTCCACCTATGCCAGGGCAAGGGGCACGGGTGTGGGACAGCTGTCCCTCCCAGAGCTCGGTGGCCTCCCCGTCCCTCCCCCGTTGAGGCCAGGCGCCTCCAGCTCTGTTGTCTCCACTTGCAGGGGGCCTGACTGCTGTCATCTACACAGACGCCCTGCAGACGCTCGTCATGGTGGCGGGGGCCGTGATCCTGACGATCAAAGGTGAGGGCCATGGGCCTATCTAGTAGCAGGCCCCCCATGTCGGCACTGGGGGTGGGTGTCCCCACGAGGCCAGGCTGTGGGGCCCTCAGCCCCCTGCCAGCCTCCCCTGAGTGGCAGAAGCCTGTTCCCCTCTCACCCCAGCTGCCCTGTGGCACTTCTGTCACCAGCTCAAGCTGGCTGGTGTTTGGCTGCAGAGCTGACGCAGGAAGCAGGGCCATCCATATCCACCCTGGCTCAGTTATGGGAGGTGGGGCTGTGGGTGGTGTGCCCCCACACCACTGGGAGACCACATACTTGCCTGGACATCTGCCCCCACTGTTTGAAACCTTGTACAAGACCCCAAGAAGTGCTGTGGCAGGCAGGACAAAGGCAGGGTGGGAAGAAGGGATTCAGACCAGCATCTCCTGGTCTGGGAACAGGGAGGGGTAAGCTTGGGGGCTGTCCCGGGGGTAGTGAGCTCCCCAACCTGGGAAGCATGCAAGCAGAGCCAGGAAGAGCCCATAGAGGGCAAACAGAGGCCTTTACAGTCTCTTCCAGACTCAAACTCTAGAACCCTTGTTTAGTGTCTGTACCTTTGCTCTGAGCGCTCACCTCGGCCTGGCCTGGGCTCCGGGTGGGAATGACGCTGGGGGCTGTGGGGAGGGGGTGGGGAGCTGGGCCTGGGGCTGCCTGGGCTTTGTGTACCTGCCTCCTCACAGACCAGGGGCCTGTGTCCCTGGAGCCCACTGCAGGAAAGCACCTGGGCAGCCAGGCGCAGTCTGGTTAGGGGTGGTGGGGCAGTGACCACAGACAAAGCAAAAGCCACAGGCTTCCCTGGTGCCTCAGCTGGTGAAGAATCCTCTTGCAATGCGGGAGACCTGGGTTCAATCCCTGGGTTGGGAAGATTCCCCTGGAAAAGGGAAAGGCTACCCACTCCAGTATTCTGGCCTGGAGAATTCCATGGACTGTACAGTCCATGGGGTCACAAAGAGTTGGGCACAACTGAGGGACTCTCACTTTTGGCCCAGACCCCAGGGCAGACAAAGAACAGGGAGTGGTGAACGTGATCTCGGCTCCGGCCAGCTGGCTGGCAGTGTGGCCTTGGTGGCTCTCCTGCCCTCTCGGGACCCTGTTTCCCATCTCAGAGCCATACCCCCCTGCCCCCCAGCCACTCTCAGCTCCACCAAAGTCTCATCCTTCGGAAGCCCCTGGGTCAGGACATTAGCCCTTCCGACTACTGGGGAAAGTCCTCGAGTGCCAAGGAAAAGACGCGTCTGCGTCCTCGAGTCGACAGTGAGCCTGGTGGGGGGCCCCCTCCTGGCCGATGGGCATCCAGAGGCTGCAGGACATGGGGTGCCCACGTGCAAAATGTTCCTTTAATATTATTACTTTAAATACAAATAAAATAGTCTTTTGAATTCACTTTTTTTTAAAAACCCTCTATCTCCATACCTTTCCAGACATTGGGAAAGGTAATGGGAAAAAGTTGAGTCTCCTGTATTTGTGAGACTCCTGAGTTACTTGTGAGATGAGGGCAGTGGGGCCAGGAGTCACAGCCACTGGCCGCTGACCATCACCATCCCACCCGCCCCTGTAGCTTTCGAGCAGATTGGCGGGTACGAGCAGCTGGCAGAGGCCTACGCCCAGGCCGTCCCATCCAGGACCATCTCCAATACCACGTGCCACGTGCCCCGGGCAGACGCCATGCATATGTTCCGAGACCCCTACACCGCGGACCTCCCGTGGACTGGGATGACCTTCGGCCTGACCATCATGGCCGCCTGGTACTGGTGCACTGACCAGGTGAGGGTCCATGTCGCCGCCCTCCCCCATTCCTGCCTTCCAGGGTGCCTGTGGAGGTGCAGGTGACCCAGGAACCCCTTCATGGTGAGCCCAGGCTGGGCAGAGGCCATGGACGGTGTGGGCCCGGGCACGGGGTGCTAGGGGTCCTTGTGGTCCCGGGGGGCATGGGCCCGCCGTTTAGAGTCAGATGGGGCCCACTGGCTGCCACCTGTCCTGGCCTTCAGGTGCTTTGACTGGGACAGTTTGGAGTACGGGATTCCAAAGGGGCTGGGGTGTTCCTCGGTGGCCCTGCTGTTGGCCAGGGCACTGGCATTTCGGGCCGGCCTTGGGCTCCCAGGACCCGGCAACATGCGGGGCCCTGGGCCGCTCTTGGCCTGCCAGTGCTGGGGGCCTGCCATAGCCGGGCCTGCTTTCCTGCTAGAGCTCTGGGCACCGTCGGCAGTGGGGCGGAACTGCGGGGGTCCCAGGGTCCTCAATGGCCGCGGGAAGCCGTCTTTCTCCCTGGTGCCTGAGGCAGGGGCTCCGTAGTGGTGAAACCGCTGGCCCTGGGGGAGACAGAGTGGACAGGTGAGACCCAGGGGCTGGAGCCAGCTCCATCCCTTTGCGAGGGCTCTGGCCTGCAGTGAGCATGCCTGGTTTTGCTCCCTGGCCCTGCCCCCAACAGCTGGGGCTCCTGGACACATTGCCTTCCCTCCTCTGTGCCTGTTTCCCCACAGGTTCTACGGGAGTGATCCTGCCCTTGTGGTCACATCAAGGCCAGTGCCTGCTCCTCCCCAAGCCCCTGCCTGCCTCCCCCATCTGTAAGGGGTCAGATGGGCCTCCACCTGGGCCTGGTGCCTGGGGGCGGGGTCCCCCTCCCAAGCTGGCACCAGGTGGCCTCAGGGGACCACGCTCCCTCCCTGGGCAGAAGCAGATGATGTCCTGCCTGCCTGAGGGCTGTGGGTACCTTCAGGCAGCACTCAGGTGGGAGGAGCCCTCAGGGGCACTGGCCTGACTGACCACTGTCCCTGATTCTGGACCACGGCACAAGGACCCCACCCTGGGAGTGAGGCCACCTGGCTGGGAGTCGACCCAGCCAGTCATGGTGGAGTGAACGGGGACAGACTTCCTGGGAGGCGGGCCCAGCAGTCCCATCCACAGGACGGGACACTGAGGCCAGGGTGGGTGCCAGCCGGTGAGGGGCACTCTGCATCTCCCAAGTGTAGGTGTTCCATGTGCTCGCCAGGAGACCCTGCCTGGGTTGTAACTGTGGGACACAATCCAGGTGGGAAGGATCCTGGGCCTCAGTTTCCCCAGCTGTGATAAGTGACATGGTCACATGCTCGAAAGTCCCTGTAGGCTGTACCCACTGCAGGCGTCTGCCCAGCACCTGGGAGGACTGAGGCCCAGCCCTGGTGAGTGAGGGTCTGGACGAAAGGCCAGCAGTGGAGGGTGGGCAGGGGGTGCCAGGCAGCCCTGTGGACCAGTCGCAGCCCCTTCCTCACCAGGCACCTCTCATTCCCTCCCCGCTTAGCGTGGGCCTGGCATGGCCCTGCATCCAGGGACGGGACAGCACTCAGGAGATTCTCCCATGAAGGCCGAGTGAGTCAGCACACAGGCTGGCCTGGAGGTCAGGGCTGGATCGGCCTCCTTCCTGGATAAGAAGGTCACACGGGGAGGCAGAGGCACTGCTGACCCCATGGGGGTCCAGAGTGCCAGGAGCTTGGGGCCATGCCTGGCCTCAGCCCAACCTCCCTGTCCCCCTCCTGCTCAGGCTGGGTTTACCTAGGGAACCGCTGGGCCTCAGACCAGATCCCCAGCCACGCAGGTACCCATCCACTGGGTCCTACTCAGCCCCTGATCCAGGCAGCCCTACGGTGTGGTCAGCACCATGTAGCAGCTGTGTGTGCTGGGGCCATGAATGCTTTTCACCTTCTTCAGACATTTCTGTGTCTCCCAGCTTGGCCACAGCGTGTAGGTGACACTCAGAACCCAACAAAACCAATGAAACAGGAGGAGGGGCCTGGCCAGGCACTGGGCTCCCCTCTGGGGGCTGCCGTACCCTCCCACTGCAGCTGCTCGTCTGCACACAGACAGGAAGGGCCCTGGGCCTGCCCACTCTGGCGGTGCTGGAGCGCACTTGGTCCCGTCGTGGCTGTAGTTTCAGATGGACCGTCCCTCTTGGGCAGCAGCTGGGTCTGTCTGCAGAGGCCACAACCTTCAGGATCTGCTGCGGACCGGGCGCCATGTTGAGTGCACAGCCCCTGTCACCCTCGTTCCCATGAGCTCCTCTCTTGTCTCCATCTCACAGCGAGCATCTAAATGCTCCTGGGCCAGCACATGGGCCCTCTGTCAGGGTGACTCGCCGCCAGTCAGCCAGAACTGGGCTTGGCTGGCCACACGAGGCCTCATCCAGGATGTGCAGTAACCCTGAGGGTTGGGGGTCACATCCCACCTTGCAGGCAAGGACACAACACTTCGGGGCAGTCCTGTGGCTGAGCAGGGAGAGGGAGCGGCCTCAGGCGGGGCCTCTATGGCAGCGGTGCTGATGCTGCTGGGGACGGCGCGGTGGTCCTGGCCTGGTCTGCAGGGGCACCACTTCTCCAGCTGTGGAGTGGGGCAACCATAACTGTCCCTCCCCAGTCCCGGGCCTGGCCACCGAGAGAGTATGGAGTGAAATCGCAGAAGATGGCAGGGATTCAGGGAAACGCTCCTGTGAGGAGTGCAGCCCCAGCTCTCGTAATCACAGGACATCAAGGGGAGGGTCTACAGAGAACCACAGCTCACCCCCACTGCAGACAGGGAAACTGAGGCCCAAAGTGAGGAATGGAATGTCCCAAGTCAGAGCTGGTGGAGAGGAGGTGGAACCAGCCTGTCCTGCAACCCCCGTGCTGCCAGCCTGGCACTGGCCATGTTTTAAGAAAAGCAAAGGCAGTTTATTCTGAACTGCAGCAGGGGAGGCGGCTCCCATACCTCACGTTTGGCAGAAACTCAAAGGCAAGCAGAGGAGGGGGAACCTCTGCAGAGGCACAGAGGGGAGGCTGGGGGGGGCGCCGACGGGAGGCCACCAGCCTGGGGACGCAGGAGGCAGAGACTGAAACGGGGCGCCTGTGAGAACTGTCAGGGTCGGAGGACGAGTTGGAGACAACAGTTAGAGAAGCTGCCAGTTATTAATTAGGTCCTGGTCACCTGGGGCTGATCGTTACAAAGTCACCGTGCAGCTTCCTGGGCGGGTGCTGGAAACAGCCATCTGCCTTCCTGCCTGGCTCTGAGAGACATCAGGGCAGTGGTTTCCCAGGCAGGCTGCCGCAGGTCGTGGATCAGAGTACTATAGTTTTTTTCTATTGGTCGAGCCACAAGGCTTGTGGGATCTTAGCTCCTCAGCCAGGGCCTGAACCCAGCGCTAACCACTGGACCACCAGGGAAGTCCCAAAGTTCTATTTCGGTATGCAGCTCAGCCACCGTCCATGCGCTGTTCAGTCTGAATGGGATGGGCTTCCACAGTTAGAATGTGTGAGTATGCCTCCAAGGACACACTTTCGCTTTTGGATCTTGAGGTGACTATAACAAGAAAATTGCACCGAAGCCTAAATTTTCAGGGATCACCATCTCTGATCCAGAGCTCCTTTATCGAGCAAGTTTACAATCTTCAGGGCATTTTCTGAGATGTTTAGAGGGACCTCTGAAGAAGCTCATGACAGTTTCTCTTAAGGGTGCCGAACCTAAATGGGCACCTAGAGGCACCTAGGATGGACATTTGCAATTTCTAGCCTTTAGAAAATCCACTTTCATCAAAGCAAAGGTTTACCCTAAAACAAAGGCTTGTGTCCACGCCTATGCACAACCCTGTGATTCTGCACTTGCTCCCCAGGATGGTAACTGTCCCCAAGCAGCAGACCAGTAGGCACCTAACTGCTAGGTGCTTAATACCTTCACACAAGCAAGAACCCGGGAAAAGATGGAGAAAGATCGCATCGAGGAAGCACCTGAGGTCCTTGGTGAAGAACAGGCTATAGGGGCTTCCCTGCTGGCCAGTGGTTAGGAATCCACCTGCCAACGCAGGAAACACAGGTTCAATCCCTGGTCCAGGAAGATCCCACATGCTGTGGAGCAACTAAGCCTGTGCCTGAGGCCCATGCGCCTAGAGCCTGTGCTCCGCAACAGGAGTAGCCCCCGTCTCGCTGCAACTAGAGAAAACCCAAGCGTAGCAATGAAGACCCAGCACAGCCAAAGATAAAAAAAAAAAAAAGTCTGCAAGCCTCTATTTCCCACGTGTGTCCTTCCCGCCCCTTTGCTTTGATGTAAACGTAGGTAATTTTCTTCAGCTGATGAAAAGGTGCTGGAGGATGAGCCAGGGAGGGTGGAGTCGCCAAGTGAACCCAAGGAATGTTCTAGTGGATTCCATTGGCTGCACCCTTAGAGCTTTGTAAATTGCTCTGTCCCCGCCTGATTTAGCAGAAAAACATCTATTTTAGAGCTCACCCTGACTGGGACCCTGTAATTAATTGCTTCACCAACAGCCATGTCAGAGGCAACTGCTAGGAGCCACTTGTCAAACTCGTGTGTTTGGAAAATAAGTGAAAATCACAAAGAATTTCTACTTCTGAACTGCAGGAAGTGATTTAAACTGCAGAATAGCAACCGAAAAATACTTGCATTTAAAAGTTATAGACTGCACAGCTGGGAACATACTAAAAACCATGGAGTCGTATGCTTCTCGTGGCTGAACTGTGTGTGAATCATATCTCGGTAACGCTGTTTAAAGTCCCATGTTCTTAACAAGTAGAATCGTGGTGTCAGAACTGGAAGGATCTCAGATGCCATCAGTTCCGACTACCCCCTCCCATTCTGCAGATCTGGAAATTGAGGCCCAGATAGGCGTCGCCTGCGGCTGCATGAGAAGTTGCCCTCATGTTGCAGCTTCTAGCTCCTTCCACAACTGACACACAAGCTTCCCCAAACCCAGGTCCTAAAGCTCCAGACCTCTGCCTGGGACACAAAACACAGCTGGAACCAGTGTCTACTCCTGACACTTGCATGAGCCTGCCGGCCTCTCGTGACAGCGCAGGAGGTGGCGGGAGGGTGTGGGGGGTGGTCCCTGACACCGCTCCATGGTCTTCTCCAGCCCTGACAACTGCCTGCCGGAGTGACAGGCCGGGCAGGACCAACACTCCTCTGCTCGACAGATGGGAAGACTGAGTCCTGGAGAGAACCTGGGCCCCAGATGCTCAGCCTGCCAGCAGGGGTGCTGTCAGGGGTCAGGGAGGGTGTATCCAGGGCTGACAGGTCAGCTTCCACTTCACGCACTCCCTGAGCCCCGCGGAGGCGGAATCCGGGGCAGCTGGGACTCACCCTCTCCCCTGCCCCCAGGTCATCGTGCAGCGGTCACTGTCTGCCCGGGACCTGAACCACGCCAAGGGGGGCTCCATCCTGGCCAGCTATCTCAAGATGCTGCCCATGGGCCTGATGGTCATGCCGGGCATGATCAGCCGCGTGCTGTTCCCAGGTACGACACGCTCCGGGGGCGGGACTGCAGGATGCCGAGGGTGCCAGGAGGAGAGGCCAAGGACAGGCAAGATGTTTCCCGGCCTAGGGGAGCGGGGAGGGGCATGGTTCCTGGGCCACAGTCAAAGGGATCCACACGGAGGTAGCTGGATATGAGGTCCAGGCAAAGACCACCTACTGCTGTGTGACCTCGGGGTGTGAAGGAACACCTCTGTGCACCGCCATCCCCTCATCACAAACTCGGGAGCAGACCACTCGCGTGACCCTGCACACTTGTCACTTCTGGGCATGCTACATGTGTCTTCTTCTGGCTCCTGGTCCCTGGCTCAGGCTACCTCTGTGGAATGCTGGGTAGTAACCTGCCGCATGTGAGCCCTGCCTGGTTGCTACCACCCCCCACCATAAGATCTCCCCATAACAAAGAAAGCCATCAGCACTGCGGATGCCCAGCAGGTGGCACCTGTGGGTGCCCAGTCCTGGGGGTGGGGCTCCCAGGACCCCGACCCACCTGTGCCTCCTGGTCCACAGGACGTGCGGCCTGCATTCTCCTCTGGGCGCCTGCCTCTTCTCTCTCCTGACCCTGGGCCCATGAGGAGTCACCCAGGGCTCCACCACAGGTCCCACGGGTCATATGGGGGGCGCTCAGCTGTCGGCGGGGTGCCTGGGCCGGCCCGTTGGCCACCTGCTCCGAGTGGCGTCTCCGGAGACAGGCCGAGCGATCCGTCACCTCAAAATACTCGTCTGACACGGAGGAGGAGGCCAGTGAGGCCCGCCGGGGGCCAGGGCCATGGTCAGAGCTGCCCGAGAGGCTGTCCTGGTCACTCAGGGTCACGTAGTCATCGTCGTCTTCCTCCTCCTCCCCGTCCAGCCCGTTGGGGACCACCTGTCCCTCGCCGTCGGGGTCATCCGGGGTCACAGGCAGTTGCCGCTGAAGCGCGGCGTGGCCTGGGCCCACCGTCCTGGACAGCCCATGGTCCATCCCATTGTGGGGTGATTCCTCCTCTGGAGTCTCCAGGGCCCAGCCAGCACCACCGCCCTCCTGGGCGAGCAGGTCTGCCACTGGGACCGTCCGGGGCTTGGGCACAGGCGGCCGTGGCTGGGCGTCCCCCTGGGGGAGGCTGTTCTCGGCAGGGATGCCGTCTGGCGGGGCACTGGACTGGAGGGCGGGGCCGGGGTCCTGGCTCTGCCTCCACAGCTGAGTCCCCGCCTGGGACGTGTCTCGGATCTTGATACGGTTCATCTGACTGGGCTGGGGGTTCCAAATGTTGGGGTCGATGATGTTGATGTATCCCAGGATGTCGCTGCCAGGCTCGGGGTCGGGCTCCACCCACGTGGGCAGGTAGTCGAACATGTTGGCCCGCTCCAGGTTGAGCAGCCCTGGGTGCACGGGCAGGGGAGGCTCGGGGAGGTCTCCTGGGCGCTCAGCGAGGACCGCACCCCGCACCCCCGCAGGCTTTGCAGTGTCCTGCTTCTCAGACGATGACTTGGCAATCTCGTCGGCGCTCTTGGCCTTGACCAGTGCGTACTTGGGGTTGACGAGCTTCTTGGCCACAGTGCCCGAGGGCACCAGCGGGACTGAGGGGGGCAGGACAATGGGCTCGGGCTCAGGTTCCTTCTCCATGGGGATGTCCTTGAGGCAGACGCTGTGCGACATGAGGTACAGCTCCTGGAACTGCCGGTCAAACATCTCTACCACCTGGCCCGACAGCACGGAGATCACGTTCCGATCCGTCCTGGCGGCCGACCACGTGAAGCTGCAACACAGGGACCTGGTCAGGTGTGGGGTCTGGGCCCTGGATGAGGGAGTCCTCCCCCGCCCCAGTGCACCCAGAGGCCAGTGTCCGTCAGACTGCAGCCACAGAAGGGTTTCAGGAGAAGGGAGCAGAGGCAGAGGAGGGGGCTGGAGCCCCAGGGTCAGGCCTGGTGTGGGACCTCAGGCAGCCCCATGCACCAAGCCCCTCCTGGAGGTGCAGCCTGGACAGGGTGTGTCGTCCAGCACAGTGACTTGTGCCACCATCAGTATCTGCTCGCCCACCCTGTGTGGCTGTGGGCACCTCCCAGCTCCCTGTCCCTGCTTGATGGACCCAGTAGAGCTGGGCCCTGCCAGCCTCATCCTGCCCCCACCCTTAAGCAGCTCTCAGAGTGACCGCCCTGTGAGCCCGGCCCACACTCCACCTCCGGGCTGCTGACACCTCGAGGCTGGAACAACAGTCTGGCAGAGGAAAGTGTCATTCTGCCTGCTTCTGAGACGGGCGGGTGGTGTGCGGGCGGGCCCAGTGCCACTCACACCTCAGCAGTTTGGGGACCAGTGAACCAGAATAACCAGGGTGTCATAGGCAGGCTTAAGGGCAGAAACCAGCTGGGAACTGGAGCCGCCTCTCCCCCATCCCCCGGAATGCCAGAGTCACCTGTAAGAGCCACAGATGGCCCGGTCGCCATCCACGAACATGAACTTCTGGGCCAGGGCACCCTTGAACTTGGTGGCCGACCGCGTGAAGAACTCGGTTCCTCCGCTGCTCCGCACCCTGAGATTCTGGGTTGGAGACAGGAGACGGAATTACACAACCCAGCACTGAGCACCCTACCTGGGCCTGGGGAGGGATCCAGGCGAGCGTGGACAAGAAGGATAAGACAGAGGAAGGGCCTAGAGAAAGCGGTAGTGCATGCGTGGGTCCTGGCCAAGGTGGGTAGGGGAGATGGGTCCAGCCTGGGGAATGCTACTGCAGGTCTCCAGCAGGAGGGGGAGGTGGACACGTTTCAGGAAGGTCCAGCGGATGCCTGGGGGCTGTGTAGTGGGGTATGGGGTTGCCCTGAGAGACCTGGGTCCTGCACTCGGGCAGATCTGTGGCCTTCCCAGCATGGGTGACCGCCGTGCCCACCCCCTCACCCCACCCCCGTCTCCCCGTCACCACGGTGTCCCTGTTCCCTGAGCCCTGCAGGCAGGGATCCTGGCAACCTCCCCCTCTTCCCACAGAGCCAACCCCCTGCCTGGGCATATCCCCCCTTGCTGGGCTGGCACAATCAGCTCAGGAGCCGGCCAGAGAGGTCCCAAGAGACCACGGAAGGGGAGCCAAGACCCAGAGGGAGTAGAGGGTCTCCCAGGAGTCAGAGGCAGACCTGGTCCAGCCCAGCCCCCTGTCAAGGCTAGATTCCTCCTGCCTTTCTCTGGGCGTCAGAGCCCTCCCTCTCTGTAAGTCTGTGGATGTGCTGGGATCCGGGGACGGGCTCCCCTCCCATCAGGAGAGCTTCCTGTTTGGAGGGAGGGGCAGGCATGAAAGCCCAGTGGTAGGGGGACCCCAGGGTGGGCAGGGCAGGCCTGGCTGAGACCTGGGGGTTGAGAGGATAACTGAGGGCACCCTGACGTGAAACCTCAGGGCAAGAGGCAGAGGGGCTCAGGGGGGTCAAGCATCACCCAGCTCGTGACCACCCCAGCTCCCACTCTGGAGGACTGAGCTCAGGAACTCCAATTCTAACACAAGCCCCAGGGACTCTGAGCCTGAAATCCTTTGTGTGCCCCAGTGACAGAGTTCTTACTCCCTCCCGGGGGGCCCTGTTCACACCGGGGGTGCTGGCCTGTCACGCCTTCTGCAATACCATCTGTCACCCTCACCCAGTGACAGCTTACTAAGTCATTCACTGATCCCTGCTGAGGTCCCCAGCCCACAAAGGGGTGACCGAGACAACAAGCCCACACTGGAGAGAGGGGAGCAGATAGGTAATGACCCCGGCTGTGGGCAGCCTCCCGGGAAGGCTGGCATCCAGGCTGATGTGTGACAGATGAGGAAGAGCTGGTCAGGGTGGGCAGAGGGTGCGGCACCCCAGACTCAGGACGACAAAGGCCTGACCGAGAACCAGGAGGACTTTGGGGGAGAAGGGTGGGCTATGGAACCTACAGAGTGGGGCCAGCCAGATGCTGATGAAAGACCCTATGGGGCAGTAGGGAGCCACAGAGGAATGAGAGTAGGGAACAAGGGGCGGGGGGTTCATCCAGGAAGAATGCATGCATTCACAGGGCGCAAAGGCTGACAGTGGAGGGCAGGGTTCTGTGCCTGAAGGAGGGGGGCCTGAGTCCGGCTGGACGAAAGACCTGGAGGCTGTCTCCACTCCGGCCCTCGGCCCTGGGTACTCCACGTCTGTCCCTTCTGTGACGGGTCGCAGACCCCTTGCCTGGGGAGCCCCAGGGTAGGACCCACAGAGGTTGAGGGGCAGGTTCCAGGGATGCCCACCTGGCCGTATAGCCCAGCCCAGAAGGCAGATAAACCTCTGCTCCCAGGCTGGCTTCCCCCACTGCCTGTCTGCATACAACCAGCTCAGCAGGAAACTGGCCGCGGCCCAGGACAATTAGTGCCCGTGACTTTGTACCAAACACTAAACAGGCTCAGGGACCAGAAGTCTGAACAAAGCTCCTGGAGGCGGTGTGAGGCCTTCCCCTGTCACCTGTGCCTGACCGCAGCCCTGCTCCAGAGCTTCTGTGGGTTCCTGGCCCAGAGCTTGGCACACTCAGGCCGCAGCTTCTCCTCGGCCTTCAAGGACTGAGGACTTGAAGGACTCCCCTCCCAGCCAGGACTCCCCTCCCACCAGTGTCTGCCCCCACCCTCCCCGAAGCTTGTCCCATGAAGGGCTCAGAAGGTCACCACCTACAGCTCAGAGTGTCTCAATCCGTCGGGGAGGCAGGCCTCAGCTTCGCCCGATGCTTTGTATGACTCTAAGTGACTCTCTGACCCTCTCTGGGCCTTAGTTTCCCTGACTGCGTGATGGGGGCCTGGCCTACCACTCCAGGCCTGTCCAGCCCTGGGGCCCAGCAGCAGGCAGGGGCTTGTGGTGGCTCCCCGCCATGGCAGCACCTGGCTGTTTGGTCCTGGGTGGGGGTGGGTCCGGTCCCACCCCGTGGGGCCGGACCCAGATGAGGTAACGTCTCAGGAGCCAGAGCTTGGGCAAGCAGAAGTGGAGGATCCACAAAGCCGCATTGTCTCTGAGCCTGGGAAGCCCCTAGCAGAGCACACAGCAGGTGGGGGACACAAATGGGTTGCCCTGGCCCTGGGTGATCCCCGGATCCTCGGGAGCCTGTTTCCTGATATGTATGGGAGCAGTGATGGGCCAGAAGAGGAAGATGGCTGGGCAGAGCTTCATCCACTCCCAGGGTGCCACCGCCCCAAGGGTGGATGGACGGGGCAGGGTGTGCTGGGCACAAGGGCTCCACGGAGTCTCCTGTGTACACATGGGGCTGGTGGAAGGTGGGGGGACCAGCCCAGACCCCCCTTCCCTGAGCAAGTGGGTCACTCTTGAGCTCTGGTCAAACAGCCCCAGTCCTGGTGTAAAGGGATGCAAGCTGGCCTCCCCCTGCCTCAGTGTTCTCAGCTGTGAAATGGGCCTGTCCACCCCCTGCTTCAGGGCTGCTGTGAAGATTTGAGTGCATCAGGGGAGGGGCTAGGTGCTCAGCGGCTGCTCCCTAAACTGAAGGGGACAAGGAGGGCTGTGTCATGCAACACGATGGGAGTGGCATCTCCCTTCTCTCTCCCTTCTACTCAGAGAGAAGGAGCGGGAGGGACACAGAGGAGTGGAAAACATCTGGAACGGTGTGGACTCGGGCCCAGGGAGGCAGGGATGCTTGGCCATACACAATGGTCAGGTGGCTTAGGGAGCAGACTGATTTGCCCAAGGCCTCCCAGTGGACAGGGTCCAGTCCCCAGGGACTGACGACAGCCCGCACCTGCACCCTGGCGGCTCTTTCACCCTCTAGGCCCTGCTGGCACCTTCTGGGTTGGAGGAGGCATGGGGAGGTCCAGAGACCACGCTGAGCAGGGCTGATGGGTGACAGCAAGTTCAGGCCAGGTTGGGGACAGACAGCTGTGTCCCAGGTGCCTTCTTCTAAAGGGTCTGTTTTATGGGGCAGGGGGAACCAACACTCCCCCTGGCGTCCCCCAGGAATAGTGAAGCTGGGATGGGATGCACCCTTGGGGGCAGGGGACAGAGCAGGGGTGGGGCGCTCCTGGCTCCTCCCTGGGGCCAAGCCGATTGGCTTCGTGACATTCTGGGCCAGGCAGTTCTCTGTTGGGGGCTGTCCTGCGATTGCTGAGCAGCATCCTTGTCCGCCACCTGCAAGATGCAGGTACCGCAGTGCCCTCCGGGTCACGGCCAGCAAAAAGTGCCCTGAGTCCCCTGCAGAGCCAGGCCAGGGTCCGAGAAAGCAGGTCAGGAGAAGGGGAGGCCCAAGTACCAGAAGGGGGCGGGGACCAGCCTGTCCAGGAGGAGCTGGAATCCGTACATCCTCAGCTGGCACTTTCCCATGGCCGCCCTGCGTGGGGTTCTTTTGTTCCTCAGAAATGGGTCTAGCCTTCGCCCGGGTGGCTGCTGGTTTTTCCAGTTCAGCTGCACAAAGCCAGCTAGCTTTTCCAAGCAGCCAGGCATCTCACAGCTCTGGTGCCATCCTAAGTGGTGACCTCGAGGCCTGGCTCCCTGGCCTGGGCACCCCTCAGCACCCAGAGTCACCCCAGATGTGCCCAGTCCTGGGCATGGGGTCAGAGGCTGGGGTCGTCTTCTCGAGGTCTGTTCCCATGTGTAGTGTGGGCACTTGTGCCCACGTCCCCTGGGCCTGGGGGAGTCAGGGCCCAGCTGAGCAGGCGGGCGGGGGTCTGGGGACAGCTGGGAGCCTCAGGCGGGGGAGGGGCTGGCGCCAACCCTCCCACCTCCTGAGAGTGGGCTGAGTCCAAGCAATACTGCAGCTGTTTTCAGACGGTGTTGTGTCAGCTCAGGGGTTCGGCTGGGGGGCTGCCCTGAGAGCTAGACGTGAGGGGTCACCAGCCAGACCACAGCTCAGAGGGGCGCGGGGAGCATCGTGGCACTCACACCAGAGCTGGGGCCACGGCTGCCCCAACTGCAGACAGGAAGGAAAGGAGTTCAGGACCCAGTACCCTGCCCTCACAGGCCTACCTAACTCTTCATGGAAGCCCTGCCAAATAAGTGACAATATTCCTAATTTTCAGGCAAAAAGGCTGAGGCCAGAGACCTTAGTGTCTCTGCCCAAGGTTACAGTGCTAGAGGGCAGAGCTGTGGCCCAGGCCTGGCCCCTGGCGTTGCCCTCAGACTGGCGCCCAGCACCGCCATGGTCGTGAGTATGACCCTAGCAGGGACAACCTGCACCCTGGGTCCCATGACCTGAGGGCAGGTCACTGCAGAGCTGGGCAGGGGCGGCAGGCCCAAGGGCGGGCCCCGGGATTACCGGCAAAGGAAGTGCTCCTGGGACAGGTCTGGGCCCAGCCAGCCTCCGGGCAGGGAGGCAGGCTCTCGACAAGGTGACACTTGGCCAGGGCTGGGCCAACAGGAGCCTCTGGCTCCCTGCCCGGGCTGGGAGGGGGTGGACTCAGAGGCGAGAACAAGGCGGCCAGGGTCACACATTCCTTCCAGTGAAAATACCTGGTCGACCCACAGTGTCTAGCTCCAGAGTGTGTCATCCTGTGGACCCGCCATCTTCTGCAGAGCAGGGAAGGGTGAGCGGGGCAGGCTGGGCCACGCTCTGGGCTGGGGCCTCGTTCCCAGCCTCCTGCCCTCAGCTCAGGGCCCGGGGTTTGTAACTCCTGTTGCTGCTGCAGCCATGTGCTTACCCGTCGCTCAGAGCAACTTCAGAGCCATCATTCATCTGCTTTCACCCTCAAACCACCCAACGAGGTATCCTGGTGGCCACGGAGCCCTGGAGGCTCAGGAAGGTGGGCCTCGCACCAGAAGGGGGGCAGCCGCATGGCCAATACCAGGGTGACCGCCTGCCAGGTTCAGCCTCAGTCCAGGACACTGGGCACCAAGGGTGTATGGCCCTGTCTGCGCCGACCTCCCATCACTGACTTTTAAGTTCAGCTCCAACTTGGTAGAACGCCTCTGGGCAAGTCACAGGTTCCCTCTGGCCTCAGTTTCCCTGAGCGTCCTGGGAAGCCTGGTCTGGATGGCCTGCCCCACTTGCCCACTTCTGGGAGCTCCGGGCACTTCCAGGAACCTGCATCAGGGTTTCCCTGCTGGAAGAGCAGGGGCACTGGAGCCTCTGCACAGACTAGCCTCCTCCCTGTTTCTTCATCTGTACGTGGAGTGGGGGACTCAGAAGGTAGACAGCTGTGATGTATTCAGGGTCCCTGCCAGGCACGGGGCAGGGGTGCAGCAGGAGGGGGCCGGTTGGCCTCTGAGCACAGGAGTGGGCTGGACGAGAGCCCTGAGGCTCTGTGATCTCCTGCCCACAGGACAAGGCCCCTGCGGTCACCTTTCAGAAGCTACCTCCTCCACACCCTGGACCTCCCAGCCTGAGCTGTCCACCCCGGGAATTGGCACTCAGTACTAATTACACGGCAGGCACCACAGCGGGCCAGCCCACCAGCGAGACCACATAAAAATGTCCCAACAGCCAGAGACTCGCACTGCCGGGAGAGCTCACACCCACTTGAAAGGACTCAGCTGGGACGGGGGTCACTGGACAAAGCCAACTAATTATGGGCGCTGGAACCCAGCCCCTCGTTAAGAGGGCTGGCATTGCCCAAGGCATTCTGACCCATTGGAAGCTATGCTCAGCCAGAGGGCTCGTGCTGGCCCTGCGCCTATGCCTTGCTCACTGGCAGGGGTGACACCTGGCAGTGCCCACATCCCCAGTTGGTAACGTGGAACAGCCACCCCTCCTGCCGGCTGCCAAGAGGGGGGCCTAGTAACCATATCAAGGGCCCAGGACAAGAGCTGTGACAGGATCCGCTGTCGTTGGTCTATACCCTGGGGAGTAAGCTGCACACAGGTGCCAAGCAATGGCTCCCTCCACCCCCAAAGTGTTCTTCGCTAAGTGATGTCTGACTCTTGTGACCCCATTGAATATAATCTGTCAGGCTCCTCTGTCCATGAGATTCTCCAGGGAAAAATACTGGAGTGGGTTGCCATTCCCTTCTCCAGGGGATCTTCCTGACCCAGGGATTGAACCTGGGTGTCCCACATTGCAGGCAAATTCTTTACCGTCTGAATCACCAGGAAGGCCTCAAGTAAGGCACCAGATGCCAGGGTGTCTGAGCAGAAGAGCCTAGCCACACGGGCCATTGACCGCTGCACTGGACCACTGAGCCCAGAGAGGGGAGGTCACGTGCTCCAGGCCACACACAGCAAAGCAGTGCTGGGAACCCAGGCCCAACCTGAGAATTCCGTCTCCATCTCCGGTGTCACTCCCTGGAAGGCCCTTTCTATTCCACTGGCTCCTCAAGTCTGTTTCAACTCTGCAGCCTCCAAGGGAGCCCTCCCTGACCTCAACCCAAGGAAGCTTCCTCTGTTGGGTCCTAAAGACTATGGGTGGATGTGATGTGGAGACAGACTTGGGCTTAGGACTTCCTGAGTTGAAGTTCTCCAGCTGGCGTGTGAGCTGCCAGAGCCAAGGGGTGAGCACCCTGTCACTGGAGGTGAGCAAGCAGAGACAGACAACCACTGTGGCATGGGCTGCTTTGAGACACTGGTGAAGGAGCACCTCACATGGGCTTTGACAGGTAGTGTCCTGTCCCCAGGGCACCGAAGCAGAGGCCACGTGACCACTTGGTGGGCAGCCCTAGACACCGAACTCTACATGCTCAGCCCCAACCCACATGGCAGGTACTCCAAGAATTTGTCAATGAACTGAAAGACTGGCCAGTTCACCTTTAGGTGCCCCAGATGCATGCGGGCCCGCTCACACATGTGCAGGAAGTACTTGACATTGCTCTCGTCCACAATGATGTACACGGCCACCTTCCTTTTGAAGCCAGCATCCAACAGGTCCTTGAAGATGTCCACGTCGGTGAACATGTCCATGACCACAGCAATCACCTGCAAAGAGGAACGGAGACCGTCAGGGCACGCAGCCAGGAGGACAGGTGCCTCCATGCCCACCACCCTCTCCCACACCTGCCCACTCTGGCTCTGCTCCCTGCGGCCTTGGCTCTCCTGGCCCTGAGGCTGCAGGCATAGGACCGACACTCAGGGTGCAAGATGCCCAGTGGGTGGCACAGGCTGGACTCTCTCTCTGGACAGCAGGGGATGGAGGCAGGCCCAGTCCACAGGCCTGCCTTTTCCAGAACACAAGACCACAGAAAACCAAGCCCAGTGACTGGGAGGTGAGGAATGTGGAGGGAAGGGGAAGGTGCTGAGGAGCCCAGAGGAGCTGACTCAAGGCCCCGCAGTGGGAAGGGGGCAAGTTCTGGGGTTCAAGCCCTGGCCGCCCCCACAAAACTGGGTGGCCCTCCCTGCTCCTGGGGCTCAGAGCCCGGTCCTGTTTCCCCTCCTGGGCTGCTTTCCCAAGGCGGGCAGGCCACGCCACGCCTTCCACCCGCCACCTCAGGAAGCTGAGATGAGCCAGACGTGTCAGCACCAGGGAGGAAGGCGGGGGCTGCGGCCGCCCACCGGTCATTGGTCCCTGGACAGGCTCCCTCGCCGCCACCTCTCCAGTCTGGTTTGGACGGAGTCCAGAGTGCATGTGCTCTTCCTGTCCTCTGACCACATCTGTGCCACAGCAGCAGACCTCAGCCTCGGGACTGGCTCTGGGTGGAACCGAGAGGTCAGAGTGCGCCCAGCCCAGTCCAGCTGAGACACGCCCAGGCCTGGCATTCAGGGGCCCTGGTAGTGCAGGGCCAGGGAGTAGGGTGGTCAGCAGGTGCCAGGCCTGGCAGGGCTCAGTGGTCAGCAGGCTTTGGCACTCAGTCTCTCTCCTTTGCCCTCCCTGCCCCACTGGGCAGCAAGGGGAACACAGCAGACCAGGGTCCAGTGCTGCTGAGCCCTCTCACTCACTAAGGCCAGTGCCATGGCTCCATCCTGGGTCTGAGAGCCCCCTGGAAGAGTCTTCCATCGAAAGGCGGGCAGGGTTGTGCACTGGGCCGCACAGTGAGCTGGGCACAGACAGGCTCAAAGCAACCAGGCCCAGGGGAGCCAGAGTTCCCCCACCCCTGCCAGGAGGCCACCTGGCAGGTGGCCCAGGGCCTGCCCGCACACTCCTATGAGCTCACGCGGCCCCTGCAGGCCCAGCAGGGCTCCTCCTGGGCCCCAGGCCCCTGCTGACGCTGGTCACACGTCTGTACCAGAGCCAGTACTGCTGGGGGCCCCTCCCTGCCCTGCCCTCTCTGAACAGACACGCAGCCTCCTCACATGGCCCCAGCCAGGGCTCCTGGGGAACCACAACTCACTGTCTGAGTCCCTCAGGGGTGTTTCAGGCAAGCCCGGGGAGCAGAAATAGTCTGTACAGGGCTGGGGGGCCACGGGGCAGTGGCAGCACCAGCTGAGGGACATGATCTCTGACCCCAAATAGGCTGGGGTCTTGAGAGGAAATGAGCGCCCCATCCCTGGATGTATGCAAAGGCCGAGACTGCTTGAGGGGGTGGACAAGAGGACAGATGGGATGCGGCATCAGAGCTGGTGGGCTCAGCACACCCTTGGGCTCCACCAAGGAACCCAGGGACCCAGAGTGGGGTAGGGGTGGCAGCAGGGACCCTCTTGCCTGGACATCCTCCCCACCCCCCGCCCCATGGTGACTCCAGCCCTTCTGCAGGCATGGCCTCACATGCCGGCCTGGGGAGGGCTCCGCTAACACACTGCTCCTGGAGCAGGCCTAGGTCCAGGCTCCGCCAACAATGCCAGAAGGGGATGTGCCCTGGGCCCGGGCTGGGGGACATGCCATGACCCAGCAGGACCCACCCCACATGTGCCTTCTCCGCGACACCCGGGCAGGTGGGTGCCCGGTCTAGGCCGCCAGCTGTTGGGCTGGGTCTGCTGGGGCCTGCCCCTCTCTCCCCAGTAGAGCCCCACGGGGTCCCAGGCATTGGGCTCAGTGCCAGGGGTCAAAGAAGGGCTTGTACAGGTGCCAGCGGAGCTGGAGAGGGGTCTTGGTGCTCGGGAGGGTGGGGTCTGAGGCTTGTCCATGGGGCCCACCACCTTTCTTAGAGGCCTGGAGACCTGAGTGCTCGTCTCTAGGGTCAGAGACTGCAGATGAGAACCCGGGGCCCTGTGCCCCACCCAAAGCAACTTCTGCCTGACAATCGCTACCTCGTCCAGTCCTCAGACATGCTGTGAGGTGCGGATCATTGCCCCCATTCTACAGACGAGGACACTGAGGTACAGGGCCACTCGTTCACTTGCCTAACGACCTGCTCAGGTGGCGTGGCAGGAAGAGAGATGGAGCTCTGGACCCCAGCCTGCCGTCCGGGATGGGTGAGCTGCAGCCTCTCTGGGTCTCAGTTTCTTCATCTGTGAAATGGGGATGATGATGCCCAAGGCTGTGCCTGCTGAGCAACCCCAAGTTCCTATGCTTGGTCTGGGTGCCCCACACAGCCCATCCAGGCAGGCCGCAGCCTCTCACTGTGTCCACGGGTTCTGAGAGGCAGCTCTGACCACTGCTGCCCCACCTCCCTCTGCGCCACCAGCTTGGGGCTCCTATCTCACAAGCTGACTCTCAGCCTGAGGCTTCTGGCACCCCCGCTGCTGCTCATGAGACCCCACCCCCGTGACCACAGAACCCCTCCTGGGGCAGAGGTGCACTGTGGGCAGGGGAGGGTGGGGGAGAAGGGGCAGTGGTGAGGCGACCCGGGGTCTCCCTGCCGCTGGAAGACCATGGCCCAGCCTCTGAGCATCTCTCCCCAGAGGCCCAGAAGCCACAGGGGCTCTGACTCCACCAACCTCTCCCTTCACACCCCAGACCT
The DNA here is from genome assembly GCF_003369695.1 of Bos indicus x Bos taurus. Lineage (NCBI taxonomy): Eukaryota > Metazoa > Chordata > Mammalia > Artiodactyla > Bovidae > Bos > Bos indicus x Bos taurus. The sequence goes on along the minus strand of NC_040094.1, from coordinate 35,314,814 downwards.
CGCCTCAGCTGAGCCCACCGTCCTCCTGACCAGGCACCTTCCCCTCCTCCTCCACGCTGGTAACATCTTCCCGTCCTTCAAACCCTGACTCAAAGGCTGCCGTGAGCAGGCCCCACATCTGTTTCTGGAGAAGCCATAGCAACCCACTGAGTGGCATGCCGTCTCTCTAAGGCCTGACCCTGAGACCCAGGACTGCATGGGCAGTTTCCCTCTGCACTGGTCCTGCCTGCCCCCACTCCAAGACCACGGAGATGCCTGCAGAAGCTTAAGGGGCCAGCAGGGGTCTCTCCCCTCAAAGTGCTCCCCAGAGGAAGGGGAGACAGTCACACCCACCTGCCCTGGAGCCCAGAGGTCACCAGAGACACGACGCACGGCAGGCAAGTCCCCAGCATTCACTGGGCACTTTCACCACCTGGAAAAGCAAGAGGTGGGTCTGGATCTCTGGGTCTGTCACTAAGGCTCAGGTGGACACAGGACGGTAGCAGCGTGGGCTCTAGACTGTCCTCCCAGAAAGCTGTGTGACCTCAGGAAGGGCCTTAGTTTCCTTGTGGGGTGATGGCAGCACCCACCTGCATGGCTATTGGCAGGTGAAGTGAACCAATGCAGGCACAGTGCCATTCAGGGTCCAGAAGCTGTGCTCAGCGGACGGAACCAACCCCAGCCCTCTGGACCCACAGCACCCTCAGGTGGACAGGCTGGAGATCACTGCCCACCATTTCTGCTTCCTTTTCTGCCAACCGGAGGGCAACCCATAGGAACACCAGGGGCTTGCTGCAGACTGTCCTAAGAGTGGGTACAGTGCCTTCAAGACCTGGGATTCCGCTTCCAGCCACAAGGGAATATCAGAGCCTGCACTTACCCACCTGCCTTAGCAATAAACACCAGGCAGAAAAGTCTGTGAAGCCGTGGCCAACAGGCAGCACAGCAAGTGCAGGGACCCGGGGCAGAAGGGAGACAAATGAGGCAGTCAGCTGCAGGACTGCCTCAGTCACCTCCAGGACACAGCAGAGTCCCGGGGCTCCCGGAGTTGAGGAGATGAAGTTTGCTCAGAGCCTGGAAACCAGGATTTTCAGGACAGAGGAGAGGAGAGGGCTGCACAGAGAAAATGCCACAGAGTTGCCTCTTGAGGATTCAACTGGAGACTGAGAGGCACTCTCTCGGTGGTGGAGGAAACCACCAAGACTGGAACAGAACTGCTGGAAAGAAGCGGCTGGAACAACGGCTGGTAATCACACAGGACCAGGAGTCATTTACGTTCCCCCAACAGAGTGCAGGCTCTAAGCACCTGCAAGAGGGTCCCCAGAAGGATACCACCTACATGATGGGCAAACATGCCCTGGACCCGAGGCCATGAGGTTTTTCTATAAAGGCCAGGTAGCAAATGTCTTAGGCTTTGCAAGCCATGTGTCTCTGACACCCCCTTCAACTCCAAAAACAGACACAGACAACTCATAAACAAATGTATACATCTCCATTCCATTATTTACAAAATCAGGCTGTAGGCCAGATTTGGTCCATTGTTAGCCAACTTCTATAGTAGACTAAATCTGCTTTGGTCCTACCTAATAAAGCTTAACAGCAAGCCTCAAAGTGTTACATTGTTTCCAAGAACTGTATCCCCAAACAAAGCTCCAAAATGTTTAAAGGAAAAAAAAACAAAAAACAACTCCCACAACATAAAATTTTCAAGTCTAGTATCCAATCAAAAATTACCAGGCATTCAAAGAAACAGGAAAACAATGAGCCTCAAGAGGAAAAAAAAAAAATCGATCAAAGTGAACCCAGAACGAATACAAATGGCAGACAAAGAAGTGTGAACAGTTATAACTTCATCCTATATGCTCAAAAAGTTACTTAGAGACGTAGAAGATTTTTTTAAACAAATACCAAATTGAAACACAAGAGGTGAGTTTCAGCATTTACGATGAAAAATACAGTGGATGGGACTAATAGAAGATTAGATACTATAGAAGAAAAGATTAGTGAGCCTGAACATCTATCAGTAGAAATTATCCAAAATGACACACACAGAAAAGACAAAAAAAAAAGCAAGACAGAATAACCAAGGCCAGAGTGTCAGTGAACTTGGATCAACTCCAAAGGTCTAGAGTACGTGTAACTGGAGTTTCAGCAGGTGCTGAGGCAGAGGATGGGGGAGGGAGGATAGAAAAACATTTGAAATAAAAGGCCATAACATTCCTACATTTGATGGAAACCACTGGGCTTCCCTGGTGGCTCAGACAGTAAAGAATCTACCTGCAATGTAGGGACCTGGGTTCGATCCCTGGGTCAGGAAGATCCCCCGGAGAAAGGAATGGCTACCTACTCTAGCTATTCTTGCCTGGAGAATTCCATGGACAGAGGAGCCTGGTGGGCTACAGTCCATGGGGTCGCAAAGAGTCAGACACCACTGATCAACTACCACTTCCACTAGACTTTTCATTTATCCCCAAGTCCAGAAGTTTGATGAATTCCAAGCAGAGGACACATGAAGGAAACACACCACGACACATCATAATCACATCACTTAAAATCAGTGAAAAAGAGAAAACCTTAAAAGCAACCAGAAGGGAAAAGACCATCAGCCAGTGAGGAACCACGCAGACGTCTCAGAATCAACGCAAACCAGAGGACATGGGAGCAAGTGAATGGAGAAACCATTAATCTGGAATTCCCTACCCAGTGAAAACAGCTCTCAAACCAAAGATGAAATACGGACTTTTTCAGGGAAACAAGTGCTGAATTTACTCTGGTCAACCTGCACTGTGGCTGTCACCAGCCCTACACAGGTGGAGGGGCTGAAGCCTGGCGGGGGGAAGCTGAGGCTGCCCTCGCTCACTAGGGTGTGGAACACCTGCCCCCAGCCCCGCCCCCACCAGCAGGGCTGGGCAGACCCGGCCGCTGTGCCTCAGTTTCCCACGATGCAACATGGTGCCTCTCCCCTCCCCACCCTGATGCTGAAAGGACCTGCAAGGCCTGGGGAAGAGGCCTCCTGGGAGCCCCAGCCTCCCCGGCAAACGGGGAGGAAGTCTGTATACAGGGTGACAATGCCAGCTCAAGCCAGGGCTAGCTTGCTGACACTTGTACCGCTGTCTCTTCCTGGTGGGGGGCGTGGTGGGGGATGCTGTCACCATCTCAGAGTTACACAGTTGGCTGGTGACAGAAGCCTCCTGCTCCTGGCTCCTCTCCCAGAAGGGATCCTGCATCCATTCTAGCTGTGACTCCACCCGCCGCCTCCCAGAGCCCACCCTGGGTCCTAGAACAAAGCCCTGGCAATCAGCACTGCCCAGAGAGTCACTGCCTGGGCCGCCCAGCTCTGCTACACTTTACAGTGTGTTGGGGGGCTGGGGGGTCGGGGAGGGGAGGCTATGGCACAGCGCTTCCCTCCTCAGTCATGGGGGAGTAGACTGGAAGACCTGCGGTCCCTCCCCTCTGACAGTCATCAGCTCTGGCACCTTCTTTCTGCACCATTAAGACAGAAGCCTCATTAAGGCCAATTAAACGAGATTCAGGCCACCCAAGCGCCAAATGGCTGCAATGGGCCAGGGTCAGGAAGTACATGCAGGTCCCACCCAGCCCAGTGGCGTGGGCCCTGCCCTGAGTCTGATAGATATCGGCCACAGCTCAGGAATGCTACAGAGACCAGAGGCCGCAGAGCGTGGGGTCAGGTGACCAGGGCTGTGCCCGGTGGACGAGACAAGAGGACAAGCCTCTCCCTCTTCCTGCCGCCCCCAGGGGCCTCCAGCTTCCAGGTGCAGGATCCAGACCCAGGCCCGCACAAGCCAAGAGTTTTCAAACTGGAAAATCTCAAGTTCATCAATCTGAAACATTTAAGAGCTCAGCTTCTCCAGGATCTACGAGCAACAGACATGGTGGGGTCATGGAGCATCCTAACGCCCCAGCTTAGGGGGCCTGGAAAGGACTTGCCCAGAGTCACAGAACCAGCCCCACAGGGCAAGGCTCCTGAGCCACTGGAGGCCCATGTCCTCTCTGCTGTGTTCCATCAACCCCTGCTTGAACTCCTCCAGGATGGGGGCTGGGGGGCTCACAACTTCTCAAGCCAGACCACCCTCAGGGATAGGCCATCAGGATGACAGGGCTGAGGGAAGAGACCTGGCATTTACTGAATCCGTGCCAGACACCATGCTTTTCCCGTGCAAATCTCACAGCCCCTTTGGGGCAGGTGCTGGCATCAGATGGTGCTGAGCAGGAAGGGACGGATGATCAGACAGGTGGAGCGGTTACCTCGGGCAGCATGGCCCGACAGCAGAGCTGGGCTCAAGCACGGGTCCCCCAAAACCAAAGACTGTCTTCCCACCGCCCCACGTGGCGTTTAATCTGGGGGATCACTCAGACCTCACAAAGGAGGCTGGTGCAGCCCGCCAGCCAGGGCCTGCCAGGATGAAGGAGGTGTGGCCCCAGTAGGGGGCAGTCCAGCTCCCCGCACTGAGCATTCTCATGTATATGACTGCCTTATTAAGACCAGTGCCCAATCCCCATCTTACAAACAAAGAACCTAAGGCCCGAGGTCATTCAGCAAGGGGGCCTCTGAGAGGCCTGGCCTGGCCCACCTCTGAGGGCCCAGGGGAAGGACCCTTGGCTGCAGGGCGAGCCTGCTGGACCCCCCAAGACCAGAAGCTCAGTGCAAGCCTGCCACTCAAAGCCCTGGTATGTTGGACTTCCCTGGTGGTTCAGTGGCTAAGATCTGGCCTTCCCAGTGCAGGGTGCCTGGGCTCAATCCCTGGTCAGGGAACTGGATCCCCACATGCCACATGCCCCAACTAAGAGTTCACATGCCACAACTAGAAAAAACAAAGACCCTGGTGGAGCTTCAGCAGGCCCTGGCCCCTCTGAACCTCAGCTGTCATCACCTGTGACCTGGGAGTGATGACAGGCCCTGGCTCCCAGGGTCGTGGAGGGAGGGCAGGGTCGGCTGGTGTGGGGCAACCTGCCCGGGCGCTCTGGAGCCTGGCGTGCACCCAGCCCAGAAGTGCCAGCCCTCCTTCTTGGCAGAGTTGCTCCTCACTCTCCTCAACCTCAATTAAGACACAAATGCTGCTGGGTAGGAACCTTTGGAGAAGATAGGAGCCAGCACCTGGGACTATATTATCAGATGGTTCCCCACCTGGGGCTCTGGGCTGGAAAGTGCTCCCCAGACCCACTGTGTGAGGCTGGCTGGTGCTGCCCCTGGAAGCAGCCAACTGGGCCACCCCAAGGCCTCTCACGGTGTCAGGGCTGTGAGGGTACCGCCTTGTTTGGGGACAGTGAGAGTCCCTGGTCCTCAGGGGCCTTGGCTCCCTGTAACTTTGTGCTCACCAGGCCTTGGGGCAGTCAGAGTTCTGCTCCTGCGGGAACCCAGAGTCTAGGAGCCTCATGAAAATACTTTTACTGCCCTGATTCAAGCTGAGGGCCCACAGTGAGGCTCCACGGCTCTCATGAGGGGCAGGGCTCAGAAAGAACAGCCGAGACACTGCTCCTCCAGGGAAAGGGGGCTTAGAGCCCCCAGAGCTAGGTCCTAGAAAGGCTCCTCCAGTGTTGGCTGGGTGACAGGTCATTTGCTTTCTGCGAGCCCCTCGTCTGCACAGACGGGACCACACCTACGCTGTGGAGCTGGGAGGATCCAGGCAGGCAAAGTGCCCGCTCAGCACCTGGGGTACAGCTGGCATTTAATAAATGCCTCATTAAGCTCTTTTATTCTCCTGGAGCCAAGCTGTGAGCTAGGATGGCAGCGTGGGAAGGCAGGGACCAGACAGAAAAGACGTGGGGTCACTCGGGCACCATGGAATCTGGTTCCAGTCCCTTCTTGCTGTGTGGCCCCAAGCAAGAAACCTAACATCTCTGGGTCTGGCCCCGGCCTGGCGGGCACAAGATCTGGTTTCGGGTCTAGGCTTTACCCCTTACTCTCCTTTGTGCCCACCCCACCGATTCCTCACCCACACATGATGCAGCCCTGCCCTCGGGGGCCCTAATGAAGAAGTCCCGTGGGGGGGAACCCTGAATGAACAACCTGCTAGAGCATCTCCCCTTTTGCTGGCCAAGGCGGGCCCTCCACAGCCCCAGCCCGACCCAGCCCGGCCTTACCCCTTTTGCAGAGGCTGCAGCCGCCCAGGCGTGATGCTACAGGCGTGATGCTACAGGCCCGGCCTCTGGTATGCAGTTAGAACCCCATGGCAGGTTTTTCCCCAGATAAATCCCTGGCTCCCAGGGGCTGGGAGAAGGGCAGGCAGATGACCCTCTATCTCTGGGGCCTTCTCAGGACCACCTGCCAGTGGAGTCAGACTCTGGACCCACTAGTCTTTTTACCAGAGGAGGGTCAGAGTAGGAGAGATCCTTAAAAGGCCCCAGTGCCTTGCCCGTTTCACAGATGGCTTGACCGGGGCTTGTGCCGGGTCACAGGTGGTAGAGGAAGAGCCGGGACCTGACCAAGTACTTGTGGATCCTATGCTGTGGCCCATTAGTTCCACGCTCATCTCCTGGGAAAAGGGGAGAACTCAGCGTTGGCTTTGATGGGAACACGGCCACTCCCAGTGAGACGGGCTGAGTGTGTGCTGTGTCACTTCCCTGCCCCCGGGTCGGCCCGCTGTGCTGACGACAGTCTAGGCTGAGGAGGCGGTGGGCTGGGCTGTCCTGACTCAGCGCCACCAGCCCCAGCCCAGGGGCCCAGGTGGGCAGGGGGCCAGCATTTTGGCCAGGCAGCCGGACCGCAGGGTCTCCATCCCAGATGGGGAGAGAGGGTGTTCTCCCTGCGCTGGTGCTGGGGGCAAGAGGAGGATTCGGGGGTGAGGGAAAGAGAGGTGATTCATGGGGAGAGAGAAGGCGGGTCAGGCTCCTGGCGGCCAGGCGGGCGGCCCAGGCAAAGCGCCCTGTCAGCACCCGTCAGCACCCGCCGGCGTCATGGCCCCGCCCTGCGAGCCAGGAGGCGGCAGAGCAGGGAAACGGGAGGGTCCCAGGTAGCTTGGATGAGCGGCCCCTCCCTGCTCTGCCCCTCACTGGGTCCTTTCAAGGCCAGGGCAGGACAGGCAGGGGACCTGTCTAGAGTCTGAAGACAACACCAGTCTGGTCCCTTCCCTACCTCTCCACCCAAGAGCTAGCCAGGTGACCTTGGCAGGGACTAACCTACTGGGCCTCAGTGGCTACATCTGGAAAATGGAGCAGATAACACTACACAAGACTATAAAGTGCCTGATACCCAGTAAACAGCAGCTCTGGTTATCAGGGCCGCCCCCTCCACCCTCCACACACTATGTTGGCCGTGGGTCCTGGGGTGGACGTGGCAGGGAAGACATGGGCTGGAAAGCAGGAGCAAGGCTCCCCATCAGGTGTGAACAAATCCCCCGTCCTCTATGTCTCAGTGTCCCTGGCCAAAAGGGGAGGCACTTGGCCTCTGAGGCCCCTCCTGTTGAGCCCAGGGCTCACTGCCACGCCGTAGGAGCATGGTCAGTGAGCCCCTACCCTGGGAGGGATGAAAGCAGGGCCAACGCCCACCTGTTGGGGGCTGCAGGTCAGCACCGACTGGGACCACACAGACCAGGGTGCAGGCCTGGGCGGGACTATCTCCTGGCTCTGTCCCTTTACACAGGTGATGCTGATAAGCTTGAGGGCTTTGTGGGGAGCAGACGAAGTTACAGGGGGCATGGGGCTGCATGGGATGGCTGGGTCTTAGCCCCGGACACAGAGACGAGAGAGGAGGGAGGAGGCCCTGGTGCTCAGCCTGGCCCCAGGCTCCCCTGTCTGGACCTGGGGAGACAGACCTGGATCTGTCTTTCCATTTTGGGGTGATAAAACTTTCCAGCTGTTTCCGAGCAGTCTGGGATCTGGGATCCACCTCTTTCCTACTTCCGGTGGGGAGGAGAGGCGCCCCAGCACGGCAGGTCAAGCCCCCTCTACCAGGGTCTCAATTTCTCCATTTTTAAAAAGGGGGTGGAGGCTGGGTAATGGGATCCAACAGGCACTCCTAGGGGACTGGGTTTCACAACCTCAAGCCTGGCACCCACACCAGCAGCACCCCCCTCCGCCATAGCAGGTTATTCAGTCTAAAAATTGTGACGGTCCCTCCACCCCACCTCTTCCTCACTCCGATACCCGACTCCATCCTTACTGTTTTCATCCCCGCCACCTCCGTTTCACAGAGCAGAAACCCAAAGCCCCAAAGCTGCCTGGGATCAGGCAGAGAGCCAGGCTCCCCAACACAGGCTATCCGACCCCGCCAGCCCCCTCAGGAAACAGGGACTCCACCTTTCCGGAAACTTAAGCCATGGCCATCTTGTCAGTGCCTGGCCCACTTCTGGTCTCTTTGCCCAAGAGCTCCCCTGGGCCCTGTCAGCCAGGATGATCCCCAAGGCCACTGTCTGGGTTTTGAGCGGGCCCAGAATAGTGAAGGGGTTAGATTCAGCTAGAAATACCTTGCCCTGCCGGGCCAAGGCCTGAACAGACACTGCTGACCACTCACTCCTCTCTACTGAGTCCAGAGCTGGCTTATGAATCCTCACTTGCAAGGCAGGCTTTATCAGTCATCTCAGAATGTGCCTTGAAACATGGAAGCAAGAGAAGGCCCTGCTTATGGTCATGGCTATCCAGCAAGGGCCTGGCTGGCTGCCAGTGGAGAGACCCCTTCTCAGTGTGTCAGCTGAATGGATATCCACGGCGGGACAAGGCACAGCTCGGCAGGGGTTGCTCCGCAGGAGGTCCAGACAATGCCTGAGGTCCCTTCGATCCAGGTTGACAACCCTCACTGGGACCTGCTCTGCTTCCACCCCCAGGAACACACCATCGCCAGTCCCCATCTCCCACTCGGGGAAGGTTCTGCCACTGCAAAGCTCATGAAGAGGCTCAGAGAGGGAGAGCTACTTGCTCTCAGTCACCCAGCACAGCAAGGAAAAAGGCACAGTTGAACTTGGATCTCCAGGCCAGCCTCGGCCAGACTCAGGCTACTTCTCAGTCTCCATGCTTACCCCAAGCCCCAGACTGTCTCCACCATCCACAAAAGCAACACCAGAGCACTTGGGAGCACGTGTGCGCAGGAACCTCCTGCTTCTCAGAGCCATCCCCGGGGACAGTGAGGGAAAGCCCTGTGATCCTTCCTGCCCCACCCTGTCCAAGCACCTTCTTTTGGGGAATCTGCTCGCCAAGTCTGAGGAAGTCAGAAACACCCCCCAACGATGCACAAAGATCTTTTGAGCAGGAGCAGCCTGCTGTCAGCGGCCAAGGGATCCAGGTGCCCTATCGCTCTGCAGAGAAACCGAGGATCCCGGCGAAGGCAGGAGGGAGGCAGCCCAACAGGCAGCCGAAAGCCCGAGCTGGGCTGAGTGCGCGCGTATGGGCGCCTGAGACACCGGGACAGGTCAGGCCTGCCCGGCTGCGTCTCTTGGGGACTCTGGCCGGCCGACTCACCTTCTGGGCCTGACTGATCATCTTGCGCACCACCTCCTTGATGTGGGCCTGCCCGTCGATGGGGGGCTGCATGTAGACGCTGGCCCGGGTCACGCCGCGGTAGGCGATGGTGTCGGGCCAGCCCAGGTCCAGCTGTGGGATGGAGCGGTCCGACTTCTGGGGCCAGTACTCCAGCGAGGGCAGCGGTTCGGCCTCGGTGGGGGTACCCTCGGCCGCGCTGGCCGCATCACCATCCTCCGGCCCGCGGGGCTGCGTGCCGGCGCGGGGGTCCTCGGAGCCGGGGTCATAGACCTCGATGGTCTCCAGGATGCGCCGCAGCTCCAGCTCCGAGAGGAAGTCGCGGATGTTCTCGCGCTTCAGCACCTCGTAGAAGGCGTCTCGGCCGTTGGCCGCCAGCGCCTCCAGCGCCAGCCGCTGCTCCTCGCTGTAGAAGAACTCGGGCTTGGCTTCGCTGGAGCGCCAGTTGACGTGGCTGTCGTCCAGGCACTGCACCTGCGAGAAGGCCATGGCGGCCGCACGCTCCGCAGCTCCGGGCCGTCTCCGGCTGGGCGCTGAGCGCTCTGGGGCCTCCGGCCGCCGCCTCTCCTCTGCCCCGGACCTGCGGGAGGGGCGGGCGGGCAGGGTCGGGTCAGAGTGCAGGCGGGGCCGGGGAGGGGCGGCCGCGCGGAGGAGGGGCCGGCGGGGGGCGGGGGCGCACGCCTCCCGCTCGGGTGCCGGTACCTGCGGGGGGGCCCGCCTCCCGGGGGATTTTTGGAGCCGCCACAGGTCCTGGCTACTTCTGGGGGGAACTAGGGTCGGCAAGGGACTCCCCAGAAGTTCCCAAGAAGGAGGGTCCGGAGTCTGCTCTCCGACGACCTCTGGACCTGCTCGGCGGCGCCCCGCATCTCCAGGGCTTCCGGGGTGGGAAGGGGCCCCCAAAGCTCCCAGCGCCGCGATCGGCAACCCTAGGGGTCTGCGCGGAGGAGGTTCGGGGCGGCGCGTGAGCGGGCGGGTCTCCCGGGGGCCGAGGGTCGGGGGTCGAGGGCGCGGGCCTGGGTTCGCTTACCGGGCGCGCGGGCGGCGTGGGCGCTGGCGGCGGTGACTAAGTGCGGCCCCGCCCACCCGGCTGCCGCCACCTGCGGTCACGTGCGGCCGGGGGCGGGGCCGGAAACATTCACATTCACCCCACCCCAGACGGACAGACGTCTGGAGGGTGTGCGCGCGTCTTCTCCGCCACCACCAGCCTCAGGTGGCCGAATTCTGAACCGCTCAGGGACCAAAATCCAAGCGCTTCTGGGCCATTGCAGCCCAGAGAGGGACAGTGTTCTCCTGAGGACACACAGCAAGGTGATAGCCTTGACACGCCCCTCCCTCACACTGCTGGTAATCCTGGTCCAACCTAACCGTGTCCAGTTTCCCAGGTGGGACAGAAAGCATGCACAGATGCTCACCCGTTGTGGAAGTAGAGTTGGGGTGCTGGGGTGGGAGGCTCTGAAGCAGGGGCGGGGCCGCTCTGACCCAGCCTCAGGGGCCCTCCCAGAGCCTGGTGTAGACAGGGCAGGCACCCAGTTCTAGGTCCCAGCCCCGGCTTCCTGCTGAGAACAACACCGCCCCCCCCCCCCCCCCCGACCCAGGACTGGTCCTGCATGATGAGCCGCGCCCAGGCGCTGGGGCGAGGAGGGCGGAGAGGGGAGCAGTGGGCTGGGGTCAGGCCCAGCTCTCTGACCTGCGTCCCTGGGGCTTGGGACCCCGGTGACGGGGGTGTGTGGGGACCACATCTGAAAGCAGGCTGCCAGGGTGGGGACAGCAAAGCCCATTAAAGCTCGCCAACCACAGCCCTCACCCCGTCGCGTGCCACAGCCAGTCAGCCAGGCATCTGGCCCAGCCTTCCCACCCCCTCCCAGCCATGCACGGACTGCTTGGGGCTCTGAGGACACTGCTCTGTGCTGCAGAGGGTTGGCTGTTGACATCTCTAGGCCTGGGCCCTAGAAAACCTACCTCAGGACCCTCTCCACCCCCCGGTCTGCCTGTCAGGCCATCTCCCCTGGGTCTGCTGCCCTCAGCGGTGGTGCTGCCTCCCGGCCCAGTGTCTCTATGGTCCCATCACGGGGTTCTGCCCTCTGCCCTGGCCCGGGGGCTTCACATTGTGTCTGAACACGGTGCCCCTTCAGGTGCCCCCAGCACCTCCCAGGTAGGTGCACACACACCTGCCTCCCCACCCCCACCCCCCACAGTCAGATGTGAGAGGGATGCGGCCCCTGGGGTGAGCACAGCACTGGGAGCCCTGAAGCCTGGCTAATGGCCTCTGCAGCTGGGGACCCATTCAAGACTGTCTCTGGGCCTTGGCATCTCCTTTTGTTCTTCCCCTGGTCGGAGGCCCTGGGCTCATGAAGGGAGTCCTGGCTCTCAGGGCTGAAGGGCCTCCAGCCCTGCAGTTACCTGCCCATAATTTTAGAATCACAGGAAGCTGTTGAAAAGCCAACAGAGAGCTTGCAGGCACTCTTCACCCAGTCTTCCCCAGTGGTGCCATCTTGTATAACCACAGTACGATAACCACAGCCAGAAAGCTGGTTCAGATTTCAGCAGCTTACGTGTGCTTGTTTATGTGCACGTGTGTACACCCTCATCACACACGTAGGTTTGTGTAACAACTGTCACGATCTAGGTGGAGAACTGTCCCCCTGCAGTCAAATATCTCCATCCTAACTCTGGCCACCACTGATCCACTCTCTGGTGATTCGTTCGGGTCAACGTATATCGGTAGCTCATTCCTTTCTATTGCTGACTGATACTCCATGGCATTCTAGTCTTTATTTCTATGGGTTTGGCATTCTTAGCCTCCACATGTAAGGGATATCATATGGTATTTATCTTTCTTTGGCTTATTTTACTCAGCATATAACCCTTGAGATCCATCCACATTGTTACAAATGGCAGGATGTCTTTCCTTCTCATAACTGAATAATATTTTCTTTTCCAATATTTATTTTATTTATTTGATTGCACTGGGCCTTGGCTGCAGCACATGGGATCTAGTTTACTGATCAGGGATGGAACCCACACCCCCTGCATTGGAAATGTGGTCTTAGCCACTGGACCACCAGGGAAGTCACTGAATATTTTCATATATATCTATATGAGCGTCACATCTTCTTTATCCATTCATCAAAAGTATTGTTTAGTTCAGTCGCTCGGTCGTGTCCAACTCTTTGCAACCCCATGAACCGCAGCACACCAGGCCTCCCTGTCCATCACCAACTCCCGGAGTCCACCCAAACCCATTTCCATTGAGTCAGTGATGCCATCCAACCATCTTATCTTCTGTGGTCCCCTTGTCCTCCTGCCCTCAATCTTTCCCAGCATCAGGGTCTTTTCCAGTGAGTCAGCTCTTCGCATCAGGTGGCCAAAGTATTGGAGTTTCAGCTTCAACATCAGTCCTTCCAACGAACACTCAGAACTGATCTCCTTTAGGATGGACTGGTTGGATCTCCTTGCAGTCCAAGGAACTCTCAAGAGTCTTCTCCAACATCACAGTTCAAAAGCATCAATTCTTCGGTGCTCAGCTTTCTTTATAGTCCAACTCTCAGGTATCTTGGCTATTGTGATCAATGCTACAATGAGCAGGAGTGCAAATGTCTCTTCAAGGAGGTGATTTCATTTCCTTAAAATATGTACCTAGTTGTGGGACTGCTGAATCATATGGTAGTTCTGTTTATAATTTTTTAAGGAACCTGCATGCTGTTTCCATAGTGGTTGCACCAATTTACATTCCCACCAACAGTGTACAAATGTTTCCTTTTCTTCACATCCTGGCCAGCTCTTGTTATCTCTTGTGTTTTTATAATAGCCCTTCTTGCAGGTGTGAAGTGATAGCTTATTGTGGTTGTGATTTGCATTCCCCTGATGATTAGTGATGTTGTACAGGTACTTTACACATACCTGTTGGCCATTTGTTTCCTTTGGGAAAATGTCTGTTTAGTTCCTCTGCCCATCTTTAAAGCAGATTTTGGGGGTTTGTTTGTGGGTTTTAGTCTTAGATACTGAGTTGCATGAATTCTTTACATATTTTGGATATTAGCCCCTTATCAAATATACAATTTGCAGATATTTTCTCCCATTCTTCAAAATACCTTTTCATTTTGTTGATTGTGTCCTTTGATGTGCAAAGTTTTTCAGTTTGATGTAGTCCCAGTTGTTTTATTTGTTTGTTTTTGCTTTTCACTTTTTTTTGCCTTTGCTTCTGGTGTCAAATCCAAAAAGTCATGGCCCAGACTGATGTCAAGGAGCTACCACCTATGTTTTCTTCTAGGAGTTTTATGGTACCTGGTTTTCATTCAAATCTTTAAGCCACTTTAAACTGATTTCTGCATGTGGTGTGAGACAGGAGTCCAGTTTCATTCTTTTGCATGTCACTGTCCAGTTTTCCCAACACTATTGATTGCAAAAACTATCCTTTCCCCATTGTATATCCTTGACTCCTTTGTCGTAAATCAATTGACCATGTATGTGAGAAGATCTGCCTGCAAGTCTGGAGACCTGGGTTCAATCCCCGAGTCAAGAAAATTCCCTGGAGAAGGGAATGACTATCCACTCCAGTATTCTTGCTTAGAGGATTCCATGGACAGAGGAGCCTGGTGGGCTGCAGGCCATGGGGTCACAGAGTTGGACATGACTGAGCGGCTAACAGCTTCACTTTCTCTTTGCTTCTGGGCTCTCTACTCTGTTCCATGGAGCTATGTGTCTGTTTGGCACCAGTACCTCACTGTTTTGATTACTACAGCTTTATGATTTGGTTTGAAATCAAGGCCTGTGATGCCTCCAGCTTTGTTTTTCTTTCTTAAAAATTCCATTGGCTACTCAGGACCATTTATTGGTTCCATCCAGATATTTTAGGATGGTTTTTAATATCTCTGTGAAAAATATCATTGGAATTTTGATAGGGATTGAATTGAATCTATGGATCACTGTAGGTAGTATGGATAGTTTAACACTATTAATTCTTCTCATCTGTGAGCATGGAATATCTTTTCATTTTTTGGTGTGTCTTCTTCAGTTTCTTTCAGTGTCTTATAGTTTTCAGTGTACAGATCTTCCATCTCCTTGGTTAAATTTATTCCTAGGTATCTTATTTTTTTATGCTATTGTAAATTTTTTATGTATTGTAAACAGCATATTTACAATACATAAATGAATAGCAATTTTTTATACGTTGTAAATAGCATTAAAAAAAGAATAAGATTGTTTTCTGAATTTCTCTTTCTGACAGTTCACTCTTGGCATACAGAAACAACTGATTCTGAGTATGGATCTTGTTTCCTGTGACTTTATTGAATTTGTTTCTGCAGCTTTTCTTTTCATCCTTTTCACTGATGATGTTTTACACAAAGCAAAAGCTTTAGTTTGTTTGTTTGTTTTTCTTCTTTTTGGTTTTGTTTGTTTGTTTGGGGTTTTTTTGGTCACACTGTGCAGTTTGTGGAATTTAGTTCCCCCACCAGGGATTGAACCCAGGCTCTCAGCAGTGAGGGCTCAGAGTCTTAATCATTGGACCTCCAGGGAAATCCCCAGAGCTTTAGATTTGATGAACTCTATTTTGTCAATTTTTCATTTTATGAATTATGTTTTTGATGTTAAGTCTAAAAACTCTCCATTTTGCCCCACGTTCTGATGATATTCTCCTATTTTTTTTCCTTGAAGTTTGATAGTTTACACTTAAATCTGTCGTCTATTTTGAGTTAATATTTGTGTGAGGTGTGAAGTTTAGGTTGAGTCATTGGCTGTGGATGTCCCCAGAAGGGCTTTACCAAGGAGCAAAGAGCCCGAGAACTGTTTCCCAGGACCACACAGTATGGGAGGCTTCCCAGGTGGCCTAGTGGTAAAGAAGCTGCCTGCCAATGCAAGAGATGTAAGAGACACGGGTTTGATCCGTGGGTCGGGAAGATTCCCTGGAGGAGGGCATGGCAACCCACTTAAATATTCTTACCTAGATAATTGCAGGGAGAGAAAAGTCTGGTGGGCCACAGTCCGTGGGGCCACAAAGAGCTGGACACGACTGAATGGGCTGAGCAGGCACACAGTATGGGTTTGGGAGAACTGGACCCAAACGCAGGTCTGTGTGCTTTTCTTTTCTCCCGCTTCCTCCTGCAACATCAGGGTCTAGACTGGCTCCCAGGGATGAGCCAGGCTGGCCTGGGAGTGGGGAGCACCCTGTTTACTCCCTGAGGTGGTGTGTCAAGTGACCAGCTTAGAAGAGAGTCATTCAGTCAGTCAACAAACACAGCCACACCCTGCCACGCGTGAGCTTATGATGTGCACGCCTGGGGCCCAGGCTCCCCAAGGGGCTCCTGCGGTAGCGCCTCTGGAGAGGCAGGAAGGCGCCCTTGGAGAGTGATGCCTTAGAGTCGAGAGGAGTCAGGAGGAGCTCCCTGGGTTTCAGAAGAGTATTCCAGGGAGAGGGAACAGCAGACACAGAGGCCTGGAGTTGTGGGTGACATTTTGGTGGTAGTTAGGGTGGTCACGTGAGCAAGAGGCTGTAGTGCCCAGCTAGAGCTCCATGGTCGTTCCTGTGGGTGATGGGGGCCACAGGAGGCTGTGAGCAGGAAGGAGTGTGGCCAGACTGATGGACTTAGAAGTTCCCACAGGGCGTGGGTTACAGGGGCTAGGTGGTACAGCCCCCCAGTCCCCAAGCCTAGTGACTGGACTTGGCACTGGCTGAAGGGAGGGAGGACATGGAGGGCAGAGAGGGAGGCAGCCCTCAGGCCTCCAGCGTGGCCTCCACTGGGTGGGGGTGCTGATGTCAAGGTGGAGCCAGTGGGGACACCCCCACAGGCCTGCAGAGTCCAGCACCAGACAAGGCCAAAGCCTCTCACTCAGGCCCCTGGCCCTGCCTTCGGCCTGGGGCTGCTGAGTCCTGAGTTGGCACAAATGGGGGCCAGTGTTTAGCTGGCGACGACACCTCTGCTGCTGTCACAAAAGAGAGGTTGTTCTTTCCTGACGCTCAGCACAAACCCTGAGGTGCCCAGAGGCAGGGCCCCATCCTGGGAGCCTGCAGTGGGCTGCGACAGGCTGAATAAACCTGGGCAGAATCTCCTGACTCGGGCTTTTCAAGCCATTATGTGGCTGTGACTCTTCATCCGTCCCTCCGGGAGGGCTGAGTCCTCCAGGTGCCAGAGCCGGCCAGGCCAAGCCCAGAACCTGTTGGGAGGGGCCAGTCACCTGCCCTCACCTGGACCCAGAGTCCCTCCAGGGGACCCCGGGCTGTATCCTGGGTCTGACTATGTGTCCTAGGCAAGTTATGCCCTTTCTGGTCCTGAGTTCTCACATCTGCACAGTGGTGGGCAAGGCAGCTGGATCAAACAGTGCCTGAACTCCCCCCTAGGGCTTCATGGGCTCCTTTCTCCCTTTCCTTCTGGCCTTCTGTGCCTTTCCCCTTCCTCCAGCCATTCACTTATTTACTCACTCATTCATTCACAGATGTTCACAGACTATCTTCTCTGGGCCCAGCCCTGGACTGGGTGATACCTGGGAGCGGAGGTGATTCAAAGCCAGTGTCCGCCCTTGGGGAGCTCCCAGTCTGGTGGAGGAGGTGAAATATGCAAACAAATAATTGTGATTCAAGCCTGGGCTTTAGGAGGCCTTGGGAGGAAGCTGCTCTGCCTGGGAGGGGTTGGGGGACAGTTACGGAAAGCCTCCGAGAGCTAGTCCTTTGCAACAGGCGTGAAGCCGGAGGCAAACAAGGGTAGGGATGGAGCAGGAGCAGTGGGAGGAGGCAGCCCAGCCGCGTCTGCCCAGTCACAAAGGCGTCGGGTGCTGGGTGTGTGTGAGAAAATACAAGCAGGTCAGGGTGGCCGGCACGGGTGCTGGGAAGACAGGACCTGGGCCCAGCTGTCCAGGGCCTTGAATGTTGACTGTCTGAATGTCGTGGAAAGGAATTTTTTTTCCAGGAAACCATGGGCTCCAGAGTTGGGGAGGGGGCTCCTGACAAGGAAGTGACAAGAGCAAAGCCGTGACTCTGAAAGGATGAGGCTGCAGAGGGTGGAAGAGGGCCAGTGAGAAGACAAAGCAGCAGGTGGAGGGAGCCCAGTGGAGGGGGCAGGTGACGGGAGGAGCCCCCATGGGCTGGGGGCTGGTGCACTGGAAGTGGGGGCTGTTGGTACAGATGTCCTAGGAGCCTGGCGCTCAGGATAGGCTGGGCTGGAGACGGGCCGAGGATCGTGGGGGCAGAGTGATGCTACTCCAGTCCCACTGGCTCAAGGGAGGAGACCTGAAACCCTCCGTGGTGGGTTGGGCATCTAAGTAGGGATCTTAACCCAGGAGCGCTCGGTCCATGAGGAGGGCTCAGTGACAGAAACGTCGATGCTACACGTGGAAACATTCTGACCCCAAACAGACCCCTGTGCCGAGCAGCTGCATTCCCGTTGCCTGTTCTCCCTGAGCGCAGGTCACTCTCTGTTGACCTCTGCCCCCCTCCCTGCCCCCACCACCGCTGAAAACCCAGGGGTCAGGGCCGATGGTGCTGGAAGGGAGGCGGAGACTTCAGATTCAGTCCGGATCTGGGTCGAGGCCCTGGACGTCCACTCAGAGGGCATGCAGTGGGTGCTGTCTCCGCCATGGGGAATGTCAGCAGCGAAACCTGGGTTCCATCCTTACGGCCCAGATCGAGGAGATGACTTTTGAGCAGCCCGTGGGAAGGCTTGGGAGAGGGAGGTTGGGTCGGGGGGAGGCTGGAACACCATGAGAGGAGTGTGCAGAAGGAGACCAGCCTGGAGGAGCCTGGCGTCTGGCGAGTCTTGTGGAGGGGCCTCCATTCTTGTTTGAAGAGTCCTTTGGAAGCTGCTGGAGACAGTCTGAGGGGAGGGCCTTCACCTGCTCCTCTGGGGAGAAGGGCTGGGGGCAGGAGGTAGGGGGAGGAAGACGGCAGATGGTAGACTGACCACTGACCACTGACCACTGCTTGGGCAGGCAGCCCTGCAGGGGAGCCCCGGCCCCACGTGGGGACAGGGAGCCAGCGTCGTGGGTATGGACAGGCTCATGGTGATGGACAGAAAGGCAGGGAGAGAGGGTGTCTAGGGACAGAATAGTGCTCCAAGACTGGCCCCCTCCTTGTCTGTCACCTTGGCCGGGAAACTGAGGCTCAGGGCTGAGCAGCAGCTGATGGCAGGTGATAACAGAGCAGGTCCAGCCAGGCTCCTTGCCCACCCCAGGGTGGCAGGCAGGCCGGGGACACTGAGGATCCTTCTCCTGCAGATGACGTGGGCTGTGTGGTGCCAGCCGAGTGCCTCCGGGCCTGCGGGGCTGAGATCGGCTGCTCCAACATCGCCTACCCCAAGCTGGTCATGGAGCTGATGCCCACGGGTGAGGCCCTGGCTGGGTCTGACAAGGGGCCCTGGGGGTGGTGGAGGCCACTCTGGATCCAGCGTGATGCTGTGTGACACCTGGGTGGGATGTTCTGCTCCTGGGGGAAGAGAGGAAAGGAATCAGAAAGCATGTAGGGTGCCCACCGTGCACCAAGCACCATGCCCAGGGGGTCGCACAGGACTGACCTGCACCTGCTTCTCAGGAACCCTGGTGCTCTAATCATCATACCCTCTTTGTTTTTTTTTTTAATTTTTTGCAACCCTGCAGGGCACACGGGATCTTAGTTCCCCAACTAGGGACAGAACCTGCACCCCCTGCGGTGAAAGCACAGAACTCTAGGGAAGTCCCTTATCATCCTGGCTTTACAGATGCATAACCTGGGACCCAAGGTGCCCTGGCCAAGGTCAGGTGACAAGCGAGCTGCAAAGCTGGAGTTTGAACTCAGGGCTGGGGGATCCTCTTAGCCTGTGCTGGCCCTGCCCCCAAGAAAGGCTGCCACGCTTTCGTCCTTCAGGCCTGCTGGGTGTCAGGCCCACTCACAAACGACCTCTCCTATATGTTATGAGGCAGAGTTCTTAGCTGTGTTTACAGATGTGGAAACTGAGACACAGATGAGAGGAAAGTGACTCGTCCCAGGCTTGTAGCTTGTGGCTAAGACACAGAGCTCAGTCTCTCTGGCCCCCAAGTCCACTGTTGACTCTGCCGGGGCCCGAGGCGCCCAGCCCTGCCTTGAGCCTACAGCTTCTGCCTCCCTGAGACCCTGCAGACCAGAGAACATGGGTGTGTTTTGGCCATTTCCACATTCCCGGCCAGTGGGATACAGGATGTGAAAGCAGATCACGGTGAGGGGTGTGGTCCCACTGAAGCAAATGGAGGAGACGGCTGTCCTCTGCTGGCTTCACCTCCTGATTCTCAGCATCCCACTGTGGGAGCTCGGACCCCACCCTGCTCCTCTCACCCTCCCTCCCTCCCAGACCAGGCCTGGGTTCTGCCGCTTGCTGGCAGAGGTATTTGGGGCAAGCCTCTTCCCTGCTCATAGCTTTGTGTCCTCATTTGCAAACTGGGGATAATGATGCCTACTCACCCCTCAAAGTGGTTGTGGGATTAAACACAGCACAGGGAAACTGACTGGCACAGGGGTTGGCTGCCCTGTGGGCTCGCACCTTGGGGCGTCGTCTGCCTCTACTCTTCAGAGGGGCTCACCACAACCCCTAGAGATCCAGCTCCAAGATCTTGAGCTCCCCACCTGAGAAATGGGAGGAGAATAAACCCCAAGGTAATCCACCTCCCTGAGCAGGAGAAGGAGGTTGGAGAAATGTTTGAGGGGGAAACCATGATTTAACTCACTTTGCTTTGGGCCCCATCTCAGCCAGCCTAGTGAACAGAGGGAGCTATGAGATGCCTGGAAGTCACACAGCAGGTCAGACGCAGAACCAGGGCCAGGCAAGCAGTGGCATCTCCAAGGCTGAGCCCTCGGAGGAGGTGGCATTTCCTGGAGTCAGGGAGGGGTGTATAGGTGTTGTGGGGGTGGAGGATAGACAGGGAGTCTACAGAGGTGGAGGAGGTGCTTACACACTTGAAGAAAAAGCACAAGAAACTTTGGAGACAGACTTGTGCCAAAGCCCAGAGAGGGAGCCAACCAACCTAAAGTCACACAGCACTGAGTCTCTGTACCCTCAGCCCCTTTGGAGCCTACAACCCCCAGGAGGCCTTGCACAGCAGGGCCTTGCTCACCTCAGTGTGGGCCCTTCATTCATTTTCAAGGGCTTTTATCCCCCAGGTGGGCAGCCTTATCTCCTCTCAGCCTGCCTGGCAGCCATGCACAAAAAGTAGCAGAAACCGCAGGCTCTGGACCCCTGCGCCCTGCCCGGGGTGTGGGCTCCAGGCTGAGGGTCCCTTGTCACTCCCCCACTACCCCTGGGTTTTGCCTCTGGCCTGCTGTGCCTCCCTGGGCAACTCTCTTCTCCTCTCTGAGCTTCCACCTCCTCACCCGTCAGATGCAGTCCGGGTGTGGAAGCACTCTGTCAACTGGCAGCTCTGTAGAAAGAAGAGGCTGAGAGCAGACACGTTGCCTGCAGCCGCAGGAGCCCACTGTCAGCCCCAGCATCCCAAGTCAGGGTCTTCCTCCCACCACCTCCAACACCCTCACCCCAACCCTTCTGGGCCTCTGCCTGCGGGCACTTGGAGGGGCCTCATCAGTAGGGCCCAGGAGCAGCCCAGGGAGGTCACAGTGGCCTGTACCCCTCCCCCAGGTCTGCGGGGGCTGATGGTCGCTGTGATGATGGCTGCGCTCATGTCCTCGCTGACCTCCATCTTCAATAGCAGCAGCACCCTCTTCACCATGGACATCTGGAGGCGGCTGCGGCCCCGTGCGGGCGAGCGGGAGCTGCTGCTGGTGGGACGGTATGGGGGAGGGGTGGGGAGGAGGACTTCTCCAGCACACCCTCAGCCCAGGAGGAACCCCCAGAGGTGGGCACTGAGGGATGAGTAAGAGTTTGCTGGTTGGAGATAGAATGATGCCAGGAAGGAGAGGAGAGGAGAGGCCAGAACATCCTGCGCCTACCTTCCATATCCAGCCCCTGGCCATGCCCATCCTGGGTAGCTCTCTTACTCCAGTCGGGACCTCTGAGGGAGTCTGCTGGGAAAGCCCCCTTTCCCAACACCCAGAGATGTCTTCCCTGGGTCTGAGCCCCTAGTCCCCTGTTGTATCCCAGTTGCTGCAGACATGCCGGGAGCCAGTACTTGGGCGTGGCCACACCCAGGCTGTAGCTGTCCCTCTGGCCCCACTGAGCTTCTGCCCACATCCTCTAAGCCCTGCTTGTTCCGTTCTTATCCCTCTATGACTCATCTAATCTTTCTAGAATCTGCTCAAGTGCCCCTCCTCCTGGCAGCCCACCTGATACCCCCGGGCAAGGACTGAGTCCCCTCCCCTGGAAGGCCCCTGTAGGAACTAGAGCCCAGTGGCTCCCATAGATCAGGCAGGTCTTGTAGGTCCCACTGGTGTTCTGACGCCCCTCCTGTGGGTGTAGCTGTGTCTGGCCCGGCCCTCCATCCCCAAGCTTGGCTAAGTCCCCAGGAGCTCCCGGGCTGAGACTCTGTGATTGGTGAAGGGGAGCTGGTGCCCTCTCAGGGGTCCTGCCCCCAACTATCTCCCTCTGAGCCATGCGACCCCCACTTTGCCCGCCCCAGGGACCCTGCTCTCTGGTGCTGGGCTTGACCCAGCAGTGCCCCCTCGGGCTGAGAGTGCATGGCACCCATCCTCAGGGTGGGGTCCCCTGAGCTCCGGGCAGCTGTCCCGTGACGCAGTACAGCCGCCTGTGTTGGGACACGCCAGCCGGCAGGTATGGGCTCCTGCATGGCCCGGGCCTCATCCAGGGCAGGGAGCCCCTCCCTCTACTCCCAGGGTCGGCACCTGGGCCACTTTTCCCAGCCAGGTGACTCCCTGAGCCCCTCCAGCTCCAGCCTCCCGGATGCTGGGACTGGGCATTCTCCTACTGCCCAGGGGTTTGCCTCGCCCCCCTGGCTGGACACAGCAGACTCAGGGCCCCTTTGGTGGCTCCACAGCCCCTGCCTGCTGTTTCCTGGCCAAAGTCCTGAGCTGGTCTCCCCTCCATGCGGCCCACCCCACAAACAGCACCCTTGGCCCACCTTCACGCCCATCCCCTCAGGCAAGCCCACCCTGGGCCCTGCCAACCTGCCTGTGGGCGCACAGCTGTGTGATGTGGCCTGGCTGCTCACCCTCTCTGGGCCCCAGGGCTCAGCCCTACCATCTGCCCTCTTGAAGCACCAGCACACCCCCAATACCTCCAGCCTGCTTCCTGCCTAAAACAGCACCGCTCAAGCTGTGTTTCCCCAATGCGGGCTCTGGGTCTCTGGAGCCCCAGTCCAAGAAGAGACAGAACACAGGGCAGGGCAGCAGGGGTCCCCCAGGAGCCTGGCATCGCCTCAGGTCGGGGGCTGGAGGAGCCACCACAGGCCTCGGAGTGTGATCACTTCATGACCGGCGTCCGGAGCCTCACTCCCTGGTCCTCCCTGCACCCACCCCTGCTTTTCAGTCCGCTAGTGCCGGGCCTCCCTGGGACCCAGAGAGGTCTCAGAGACACCTGGCCTTGTGGGGCTCCCCTAAAGTGACCACAGCTGCAGCCCAGGGACAGTGGGGGGGCCTGCCCACCCGACAGCAGAATGGGGTTGGGGGGGGCAGGAAGACTTCCTGGAGGAGGAGGGCCTCGAGCTGGGCTTTGGAGGATGAGGAGGCTTTGCTGGGGGAGGAGCTGATTAGGGCATTCCAGGCAGAAGGAACAGCCTCTGGGTTTCGGGTCCCTCTGGCAGCCTGATGGGGGCTGAGTCAGAAGAGCAAACCCCAGAGGCTGGTGAGGGCCAGGGCCACACTTTAGGCTGGCTGCAGAGGCCCAGCCCTGTGAGAGATGCTGAGTCTGGTGTTGGACGCAGGGCCTGTACAAGGAGGGTGGGGTGCAGCCTGCCTGTGCCTTTGAAGAGGGCAGCGCCCGCCGCCTGCCAGGCGGAGGGTTAATTAGCCCTAATCAAGGGGGCGCCTCCTTCCTCCACCCTCTCCCTCAGGCCGGGAAGGGGAGGACCCGCCCAGCTGCACATATGGCCTATTGCTGTCCTTTCTGGGGTCCCGGAGGGTCCCACCCATCACCCACCTTGGGGGTGAGGGACATCCAGGTGAGCCAGGATACAGGCAAGGGGCCCTTAAGCAGAGAAGAGCATATGGACACCTAGCCCCAGTTTTGTCCCCCAATGCCACAGGGCCCCCTCTTCCTGGAAGCCCTCCTGGATTGGTGCTTCCTCTGGGCTCCCTTGGCCTAGCCCTGAGCACACGATGACAGAACACCCCACTCCGGAGGCAGCACTGAAACCAGGCCCGCTTGTCACCAAGACCTAGCCCCAGCACCCCATCAGTCTCTCAGGCAGGCTCCTCATGAATGCTTCATGGAGGAATGAGTGAAACACGTCCCTGCTGGTGTCGGGGGGCGGGGGGGGGGTAGAGGGGGCAGGAAGGGTGCTCACACCAGCCAGAGGCAGGCAGGAGCTGAGAGGAGGTGTCCACACAGGGGGGCAGGGAGAGGGGCTTCAGGCCACGCACAGCAGAGGGTGGGGTGTGCCACCAGAGGTCCCAACTCCTTCAAAGGCCCGCCAGGATTTGAGGAACCACCAGGGGCTCAGTCTGGCCTGGATGTGAGGGCAACAGGTCATTCACAAGTTTGTATTGAGTGCCTACTGTGTGCTGGGAGGTGCAGCAGGGAACTAAAGGATGAGGCTGCTGCCACCAGGAGTGGGAGATGGCAAACCTAGAGAGGTGGAGTCGGGCCTTGAAGATGGACAGGAGACCAGGGGGAGATGGCAGGGATGACCGGGAGCACTGCAGGCCGAGTCGGGGGCGGTTCCTGCAGGCAGCGGGGAGCCATGGAAGAGTCTGGAGAGGGCAAGGCCAGCTGTGTTCTTGGAGGAGAGGAGCAGGGGCTGGGGAGGAGGCTGGAGCTCTGTAGCAGGGGACAGATGGAGAGCCAGCCTCAGTGACCCAGGGGAGGTGGGGAGGGGTGGGGGTCTTGAGGACGGCCCGCCTCCTGCTACCTGCAGGCTGGTCATCGTGGTGCTCGTCGGCGTGAGTGTGGCTTGGATCCCCGTCCTGCAGGGCTCCAATGGCGGGCAGCTCTTCATCTACATGCAGTCGGTGACCAGCTCCCTGGCCCCACCGGTGACCGCAGTCTTCGTTTTGGGCATCTTCTGGCGGCGGGCCAACGAGCAGGTGGGATGTGGGAAGAGCGGGAGGCTTCAGGGCTCATCTCCCCTGCTGCCTGGGTGTTGAGTGGGGGAGGCCTGGCCTTCCTCCCGAGGCCCCAGCAGCCCTGCCTTCTCCTCCAGGGAGCCTTCTGGGGCCTGATGGCGGGGCTGGCAGTGGGTGCCACGAGGCTGGTGCTGGAGTTCTTGCACCCAGCCCCGCCCTGCGGCCACCCTGACACGCGGCCCCCCATCCTCCATGGCGTCCACTACTTGCACTTCGCCGTGGCCCTCTTCCTGCTCAGCGGGGCTGTGGTGGTCGCTGGGAGCCTGCTGACACCACACCCCCAGGGCGTCCAGGTGAGCCTGCCCTCACCCCTGGCCTCTGACCCTCTCTGACTCAGGAATCTTCTGGGTCTTGACCTGTAACCCCATCTAACCCTGGTCCCTGCCCTCTTTCCGTCACTGACCCCTGTCTGGGCTCACCCCTGCCCTTCCCTCTAGATCCAGAGCCTGACCTGGTGGACTCTGGCTCAGGACCTGCCCTTGGGAGTGAAAACAGGTGTGTGTGTGTGACCCTAGGCCCCCCTCTTGCTCCCACCCATGGCAGGGTGGCAGGCAAGGGTACTGGGTGGGACCCTGTGGCCCTCATCTCCCCGTTCCTCCCACTACCCCCAGGTGATGGCCGAGCATCCCAGAGACACGCCTTCTGGGCTCGTGTCTGCGGTGTCAACGCCATCCTCCTCATGTGCGTCAACATCTTCTTTTACACCTACTTCGCCTGACGCTGCCCCCAGAGTACCCCTTTCCCCGTCAAGAACACCGAGGGCCAGAGGAGGGCAGCGCGCCTTGGGCCACAGGGCAGGCCAGTGCCCAGCGACTGGCCAAGCCAGCCAAGTAGGAGCCCTGAAAAATTAGGGAGGAAATGGGAAAAAAAGAATGTCTGATACTTTAAAAATAGTAGTTGTAATTGGAAAGAAAATGAGATTTCTCACGGACATACTTATCTTCTTTCACTGTATTTATTTTGAGTTCACGGGCCCAGGTCATGAGCAGCGAATTCACCAGAGCTCAGGCCTCTGAGCGTCCCGGGTCGTATGGCAGCGCCATCCCCATAGACACCCAGCCTCTCCTTAAGCCAGGCCCAGCAAGGCTGCCCCCATCCTGGATGCTGCTGGGCCTCAAAGTCCAGCTCCTGCCCCAGCTCCCCACCGGGTCTGCAGTGACCCCCGCTTCCTGAAGTCCTGGTCTGGGCAGAACCTGGGCCTGAACAAATACGGCAGGTGCAGCTGTGTCTTCTAGGGGGCCATGTCCAGGGCTACCCCCTTGGAGTGCATCTGTCCCATGGGGCCAGTGGCAAGGAGCAGCTGCCTCCATTCCTCCCACCCCTCCCCTCCTTCCTCGGGACCTCGCCTCTACCCTGCCCTCCTCACTAAGTGTCTGCAGTGGACAGGGGTGTTGGAGGCCTGTGGATCCCATAGTCTTTGAAGGACAGCTGAGAAGTCGTTTTCCACCAGGGTCTGTCCAGAAGTCCAGGTCACTGGTACACAGGGCCCTGGCCCCCTTCCCAGTAGCCAGCCCTTGGGGCTTTGAATGGAGAGACAGGCAGGCCCAGCCTGTGGTTCCTTGGCTTGGGCCCCCAGTGGGTGGAGCCCGAGTCCTCAGCCCTCCTGGGGTGGGGCATTGGTGTTTGGAGTGGACGGGCCCTGCTGGCCAACCTGTGATGTCAGAGGCCAGCAGAGGCCGTGGAGCCCCCCAGACCGGTGGGCGCTGCACATGGCAGTGGTTCCGGGGCGCTGGGCCCATCCCAGTTAGCATGAAGCGCCAAAGGCCAGCCAGACAGTCAAGACGCCCATGCTCCCGTCCAAAGCCCTGGATTGGGGGTGCCAGTGTCCTCTCTCCACGTGCCTGGTGGACGGCGGGTCCACTGACTCAGCCCCTGGGCCCACTCCAGTCACATGTGCACCGGCTGGACGTAGCTCCGCGGGAAGAAGCCGATCCGCCCAGAGAGCCGGCCCCGCCACCAGCTGGGGTCAAGGCGCTCCAGGACCTCAATGATGTCACCACGACGGAAGCTGAGCTGGGAGGGATCCTGGGCCGAGAAGTCAAACTGGGCCTGGGCGAAACAGGCCCGGGGCGGCTGCAAGGGAGGAGACGGTCAGTGGGCTTTCAGGAGCCCCCCGCTGGGCTGTCCCCATGGAAGCCCCAAGAGGAGGCAGAGTTGGGATTGAACCCAGCTCTGTGTCCAGGTTCAGATGACAGCCATCCCCCCACCCCACCCCGCCATGGGCCTTCTGCTGCCCGCTCCCTGCACATCTGCAGCACAGACCCTACATCTCCACAGGGTCTGTCCTGGCAGCCCAGCTGGGACCACATGGCCAGCAATCAAGGGACCAAGTCCTGGGCCTCAGCATGGGACTTTGGTTAGATACCTGTGCGTCTTGGGGGCTCTCTCCTGAGCTTTTGACTCCAGGCCCCAGACCTATGGGAGCAGGCCTTTATATTGTAAAGTGATGTGTGGCTATGAGCAGTCTGCTGCTGTTACCCTTGGCCAGGCTTTGAGGCAAAGGATGTCACTTTGCACACTTCCATCTCTCAGGATGGGCTCTAGTCCCACCTGTGCCCCAGCGGCCGTGGGTAAGTCCCTGACCTCTGTGGGACTTGGTTGCCCTCTGCGAATGGCTGCTGGATGAGAGCTCCCCGCCGGGCACGTCAGCCTGGTGCCATGATGATCACACCCAGCACCCTGGACCTGCCTGCCCACCAGGCACTCTGCTCCGAGCCTGCAGAATCTCATCTGGGCGGGCGATAGGATCATGGACAGGCTGTAATTAGCGGTTCTCTGCCCAGGACAGAGGAGGCAGCCTGGGTCCCAGGGGCCGGGCCTGCTCTGCAGTCGCCTCTCAGGGTGGGTGACCTCAGAGCCAGGCGGTGGGTGTGGGAGAGCCCTCCGGCAGCCCCCAGCTCCCTCGTGGCCCCCTCACACTTTCCAAGGGCAGAGCTGGCCTGGGCAGCAGACCCACTGGGGGAACCATCCCTGAGACTGAGCTCTGAGTGGGCCAGGCGCTAAGTGTGGTGATGGGAGGAGGGTGCATAAGGCGGGGAAGGGGGTCCTCTGAAAACACTGTTTACTCTCCTATCAGCTCCCAGGGCTCATCCTACTGGCCCCAGGGGAAGCTGAGGCCCAGGGGAGGGAACTGGCCCTAAGATCACACCTGGCTAGGAGCAGGGGTTGGGGGGCCTAGGAACAGGCAGGACTGGAGCAGCAGCCTGCGGCCCCCTCTCCCTCCCCAACAGAACCCGAGTTCACTAGGCTGTGCAGGGTCCTGACCTCCAGCCCCAGGCCTTGCTGACACCCCGTCCCAAGGAAAACAGTATGTCAGGTCTAATAAACCCACTGGCTGATTTCATCACCCTAATGAGACTGAGATCTGGTCCCAGGGCCCCTTGATGAAAGAGCCGGCTGGCAAATTGCTGTTATTGTGAGAACAAGGGGTGGCTAGACCCCCTCCACCAGACCGGGACCTGGCCCACGGGCACCCCCTGCCCCACTTCCCAACCCCACGCCACTGCTGGCAAGCAGAAGCTAGTGCTGACCCCACCCGGCAGGCGGCCTGGGACGAATCCCGTTGCTCCCTGAGCCTCAGCTTCCTACCTGTGAGGTGCCGGCTCCCAGGAGGCTCAGCAGGTGGCATACCTTCACTCACTCAACACACAACTACTGAGCGCCTACTGTGTGCACGCACAGCTTCTGGCTGAGAATAAGCCAGGCTCTGCTTGCCCAGCAGTTTCTACCCGCCCTTCCCACCTCCCCCTGCCCCCCAGCTCCTCTTGCTTCACGACAACCCCCAGGACAGAACTGGAGAAGCTGTGCTAGACCCTCCTCCTGCCGCCCCCCAAACCCACCCACCTTGGGCAGGGGCTCCTCGTCCTGCAGGAAGACCTGCCGCTTCTTGGCGATGGTGGTGGTCCGGTAGAAGGCGACCAGCTCGTTAAGAGAGTTGAACTTCTCCTCCCACAGGTAGTACTTCCCTGAGGGGTCGCGTAGCACCTTGAAGTGCTGAACCTGGTCCCCGTAGCTGGGGGAGAGGCCATCTCAGAGGGCTGCTCGGATGGGCCCTCCCCCTGCCCCCTGGAACCTGGCCTTTTCCTCTCCGGGTGAGGACTGAGTCCCCTCCAACGGGCTCCGTGCAAGGCACAGGGAATCTCCTGGCCGTGGAGTGTGGAGTTAAGGATGTGGACCCTGGATCAGGACACTTTCTTGCTCTGTGACCTTAGGCAAATCACTTACTTTCTCTGAACCTCGGTTTCCTCATAGTAATACCTCCCTTCTGGGTGAACGCTCATTGGTTGGCAACATTGCATGGTTCCTCTGAGAGAGCTGAGCAGACAGCACCTCCTTTCTCCAACGTCCCCTCAGCCTTAACTCTCTTTTCCCTCCCCGACCTTATCCTCTCTCAGCCCTCACAGTCCCTTGAGGGGTGAGTCCTAAGAGCATCCTGACTTAGACCAAAGCCTGCCAGTGTGCAAGAGGCTCAGGCTATGGGATGCTTCCTGTCCACCCCCACCCCCCTTAAGAACCTTCTATGGCTCCCCACGGCCCTCAGCCCTCGGGGTAAAATCCTAACACCTTGATCTCAAGGTCTGGCTCTGATGACCTGTCCAGCCTCAATTTTCTTCAAATACACTGTGATGCGATCAACGTACCCCTTTCTCTTCTCCCTCCCTTTACCCAGCCTTGCATCCCAACTGCACGGCATCCTACCCCTCTGCCCAGCACCTTCCAATTGAAGGGATGGCCTGCCTCTCCCAGACTGGCCACAGGGCAGAGGGACCTGCCGGTGCCTCCCTGTGCTCAGCCTATCCCATGCCAGGAGGGGCCGCACATGACTGGGCAGCCTGAGCTCCTGCAGTGCTGCCGTCCAAGTGCTTCGAGGGCCTGGACCGGAGCTCGGAGTCCATCCCCCAGTTGCCTATCCCTGTCTGAGCTCACTTCCTCCACCTGTCAGCCCCAGGCCTGGCGTGCTGCCTTGTTAAAAGTAAGATGTGAGATTTAAGATGGAGATTTGTCCCAGGTAAATACCTTCCATTCTGTGTCTCTGGGCCTGGGGGAGGGGGAATCCTCCTGCCCCGCCCAAGGCAAGGATCCCAACCACGCCATAGCTTCTCTCTCCACTTTCAAGCATGCCTCCAGGCCTCTGCTACATTATTTCTTCCAAATTCTTCTTCAGTCAAACTCTTATTCATGCTTCAAAGCCTGGGTATCATGGCCCAAGCTCCGTGAGCTGCCTCAGATGCCCTCAGTCAGAGTCAGGGGACTCCTTGTCTTCCTCAGCCCTGTGCAGCCAGCCAGCAACCCGCTGCTCACAGATACCCAAAGTCAGGAAGGCAGGAGTCGGCCCAGGCATAGCCCAGTTGGGAGAGAATCTGGTCAGGGACACTGTGGGGCAGCCCAGGCATCCATGCTCACTGGCTGTTTCATTCCCAGACCCCGCTGACACCCCCAACCCCCACTGGCTCTGAGCTGTACTCCCAGCCCCTCTAACACACGTCCACGCTCAGGGCAGCCAGCTCCACCTGCAGAACTGAGGCCAGAAAATGCTGGAGGCTCTGTGACCAGGCAGAGCCATCACCCCGGCCTGAGACAAAGCCGCTCGTGTGCCGTCAGCAAGCATTGTTCCCAGGTGACTAAGCACCTGTGCTGTCGGCTGTAGGATATGTGTGTCCATGTCCCAGGATGGGAGGAGGGCAGGCAGGCGGGCAGGCACCTCCCTCCTGTCCGGCCTGCTGCAGCCTTGGTTCTTGACTCCCTCGTGCCCTGTCCCGGAGAGCCTGGGGTTCTCCCAGCCCCTGGACTGTGGCCGTGGTGCTGGGGAGGCAGAGTCCCTAATTCAGTGCCATCTCCGAGGAGGAGCCGGGGGTGTATTCAGCAGCTGTCCTCCGGGTGAGGGTCGGAGGGTGTAGGGATTTTGAGGAGACCTCAGCTCCAAGTGAGCACAGTTCTGAACACTCTGGTGTTTGAAGGTTACCTTCAGTCACCCGGACGTCACCCAGAATGGAGTGTTTCCCTGATCATACCCAGGGAAGGGGCGAGACCTGGGAGGGGGCAAGGGATCCAGCAGTTCTAGAACCTTATTGTTGTTCAATTGCTAAGTCAAGTCCAACTCTCTGTGACCCCGGGGACTGCAGTGTGCCAGGCTCCTCTGTCCTCCACTATCTCCCAGAGTTTGCTCAAATTCATCAGACTGACAACCGGCGGATTCTCAAACCTGGGAAGCTCTCGTGGTCCAGTCCTCAGCCTGTGCATGGCTCAAGATGGGATAGCAGGGCTCAGAGGGGAGAGGAGCCCGCCCACGGCTGGGGGCAGCTGGTCTGCTGTGTCTGTGAGCAGGTGTGACCCTCCTCTGAGCCAGCCCCTGGCCTGACGAGTGACCGACCCTCCTCCATGTGACAGGGATGAGGACCCAGCACCTGGGCAGACTTTCTCTCCCGGCCAGCCTGTCTCCTACCTCCCCAGGCCCGAGTCTAAGTCCAGGTGACCCCAGAGCTAGGAGGGGTGGCCCTGCTGGGTGAGCCCTCCCGAGCTGGAGAGGGCACCAAGCCTGATGTATGTGTCTGATGTCTAGGCCTGCGCATGCCAGTGTCTCTCCATCACACCTGGATGTGTGCGTGTGTCTCTCCCTGCTCCGGGAGGCCGGCCATGTGCATCCATCTCCGAGCAGCCATGGGTGTGTGTGTCCCTGTTTGTGACCCTCACGCCCACCTACCCAGGGGGGTGAGGGCTGGGACGGGCCCCTGGGCTGTCAGAAAAGTCTAAAGGATGAAGTCAGGCCTAATGCTAGCTGCTGCTGGTCCTGCCCAGCAGGTTTTTCTGGCCTGGTGGCGGCATTAGCCAGGGTGACAGTGGCCCAGGGTGGATAAACAAGGCTGGGGTAAGGTGTCAGGATCCCCAGGACCCCCCAGTCAGGGCTTGGAGACCAGGTTGGTGGCCTGGTGGAGGCCAGGTTGCTGACTGCCTACTGGGTGATTTCTGATAAGGCATGGCCCTTGTGCACTCAGTCTTCCCATCTGTGAAAAAGGAGGGGGTGGATGACTTGTTCTGCAGCAGATGTGAGATAGAATCAAACTGACCTTGGGAAGGGAGTGGAGAGAGAACCCCCCAACACCGGGTTTTCAGCCTCAGGGAAGGAGAGCGGAAGGGCAGACCTGGTCTTTCAGGTCATGGGGGTGTCAATGGGCACTAGATCTGCTGTTTCTGGCTGTGTGACCTCAGGCAAGTTACTGCACGTTTCTGAGCCTTTGTTTCTTCACTTGCACACCAGACTTCTGAGGTCACTTCCTCCCTGTCTTTGCCTGCATAAAACTATGCCTTCTTCCGATTCTTTCTGCCTCATTTTCCAAGAGCCTTTTTCATCTTCCAAGATTTTATATAATTTACTAATTGTTTAATAAATTATACATACACATCTCCTCATACATACATGTATAAAATTATCAGTTGCTCCAGTGGAACCTGGGCCTAAAGGACAGGGAGCTTTGTTGAATTGATGGCAGCTGAGTCCCTGAAACTGGGCATGGGGCCTGGTGCACAGTAGGGGCTCAGCAACCAGAGGGGCAGAGCAAACAGTTAGGACCCCAGGCACCTGAGCCTGAAAAGAAGCAAGCATCTTCCTAGTCTCACTAGGGAACAAACTGCTTCCAACCAAGGAGCCCACCGCAGCCTGTATTAGAGTGGGGGCAAAAGTAACACAGCCAGGCCATGCGCCCCTGCCCTGGCCCTCAGGCCGCCAGCTCAGACATGCTCCTGGAGGTGGGGGTGGGGGTGACCGCCCTCTGTAAACTTGTAAAGGGCACCCAGCCGTGGCCACCGTCGCTCCAGGAGGCAGAGCAAGGCCCGTAAACCCCACCTCTGACAGCTTTATGAGGCTTGGCGGGAGCTTGTGGGAGATGCCACTCGTGTAGGATCAGAGGTCCCGGGAGCCCTGCCAGTGAGGCGGAAACGCTCTTGCACATGCATCTGTGTAGTCATCACCCAGAAGGGTGGCTGTCAGGTCACTGGACTTCACAACGTCCTGGCTACTGTCTCCACACTGGAGATAAGGACGTTACAGCCGAGGAGGATGGGATCTGCTGAGGTTACACAGGAGGAGAGCTGGGCTGCCCAGCCCCACATGGCCACTGGCCTTTCTCTAACAGCCTGGGACCATGGGGCTGGGGCCAGGAGGCACTGTGTGGTCCTGGGAGGGTTGACATGGCAATGACAACTATAGCTGGCTTTTGGGATTGTTGTTGTTCATGTCGCTAAGTCATATCTGACTCTTTGCGACCCCACGGACAGTAGCCCACCAGGCTTCTCTGTCGATGGAATTTCCCAGGCAAGAACACTGGAGTGGGTTGCCATTTCCTTCTCCAGGGAATCTTCCCCACCCAGTGATGGAGTCTGTGTCTCCTGCACTGGCAGGTGGATTCTTTACTACTGAGCCACCGGGGAAGCCAACATTTGGGGAGAACTTGCTGTGTGCTGGCAGCATTCTCAGCCCCTTGCATCGATGTTCATCTCACAGACGAGGAAACAGACCAGGGTACCTTGCCCAGGGTTACACAGCTCATATTCTTCCTCAAAAGCCCCTCTCCTAGCCACAGATGCCCTGAGTCTGTTTCCTGCTCTGAGGTCTGCCTGGTGGTCCTCCAAGGGCCCTGAAAGGCCCGCTGACAGAGGATGGACCAGAGTAGGGGCAGGACCCAGGATCCTGGCCCTGGGAGATGCAACTGAGGCTGGAGGGCGCCACCTGGTGGTGCTGTGTACACACCACAACCTGGGCACCCAGGGTTCTGGCTCTGAGCTAGGGGAAAGGGCTTGGGCAGGATGCCTGGGGTGGAACAAGGGGGACAGTGTGTGTGCGGGGATTTCTCTGAGGGACACTCCAGGCCCCTTTCCCAGAAAGCACTGGTGCTGGCTCCCTAAAACTGCCCATTCCCCTCCTGCTCGGACAGACAACTACTCTCCAAGCCCACCTTCTCTGCCCCACCTCTGGGTCTTCACACTTGCTGTTCCCTGGGCCTGGCATCCCCTCTCCTCTTTGTGCACCAAACTCCTACTCATGCCCCAGGGCCCAGCTCAGATGTCATCTCCTCCAGCCTGCGGAGTGCCTACTGCCATCGAACTTCCCTCCATCAGGCATCGTGGAGACCCCAGTCCCTCACTCCCCAAGGGACTCCTCCCCTGTCCTACACACACACACCCCACAGGTTGAGCTGGCTGGCCTGACCCCGTGCCTGGGGTGGCGGGTCTGCATGCCCCGGGAGGCTCCAGGAGAGGGCAGGGTGCCAGGGCACCCACGGCGGAAGTTCAGGCCATGGGATCCACTCTCAGGTGAGGGGGAGGCAGGTAGGAGCTCAGTTCAGGCTGCAGAAGTGGCCAAAGAAGCCCCTGTGCCCTGCTTTGCGGTGACCCTGGAGCTGATTCCTGGAGCGAGGCCAGACCAGCCCGCCTGGCGGGCGCCTTTCCCAGGAGATACTGGGCCCTGGGAGCCAGCACAGGGAAAACTGCCACTTCCTGTTCCTCGGGGACCCACTGGCCTCAAGGTCTGGGCTGTGGAAGGAGGGGCGAGCCAGGGGGCTCCAGACGCTCAGGGCCAAGAACTGGTGTCTCACCACCCCTGAGGCTCAGAGAGGAGGAGAGCCATTGCCTTGGATCAGGAGCTCAGCCTGTTCCCAGGGGAAATGGAAGTGAGAAAAGCCAAGGCTGGTGACAAAGCTTGGAGAGGGGCGGGTGAGGGCTGTGACCCCTGGTGTGGGACCACCATCCCCAGAAGCTCTCCTGACCCCGACAAGGAGAAGCCCACCTGCCAGGGCTCCAGTGTGCCAACTGCACACCACCACAAGCTCTGTATAGAACAGACAGGAAAGGCCTCCCTTGGGGCACATTTCTGCAAACAGGAGCCTCATGGCCAGCCTGCTGGGAGACACGAGCTCTTCCCTCCCCTGAGCCTGGTGCCGCATCAGACTTTTCCCCACAGAAGCCATCAAAGCCATCCTATGTACGTTTATCCATTGGAAAATCAGCCAGCCATTGGCTGTGACACATCCAAGTCCTAGAAGACTGGTGCCATCCAGCACCCTGAGGCCATGCTGCCCATGTCCACCCACCCATCCCATCCAGCTATGTGCCCAGTGTCCTCAGCAACCCTGAAGGTGGTATTATTGTTGATGGTCCCCAATTCACGGGCACATGCCACCTCCCTGACCCTCCAGCCCCATCCCAGTGCTAATGCCAGCGGCTCCGTCTGGCTCTTTCCAGGGCCTGCCTCGATCCCAGCCATCCTCCTCCTCAGTAGCCCAAGGGATCCACTTCCTTCCCCTAGTGGGGATGCTCCGTGGAGGCCTATTGCTCTGGGGGAACCCGCCTCCTGCTAGGGACCTGTCAGGCCATTCTCTCTGGATTTGACACCCCTCCCCACACTGGCTTTGCCCAGTCACCCCAGGGGCTTTCCATTTGCTGTTCCCTCTGTGCGGAAGCTCTCCTCCCAGTCCTCACTCCTGGGGCCCCGGACAGCCTGCACTGCAGCTGCAGATCTCTGCTCAAACCTGAGGCCATCCGTCCCTGCCACCTGGCTCCTGCTGTGTTTGTTTCAAGGTCTGTCTCCCCGACTAAGACACAAACCCTGAAGGACAGCAACTTTGTTTTTTCCTGTTGTTTCCTGAGTCCCTGATGCTGCCCGGCACACTGCACATAACTCAGTGACTAGTCCTTGAATTGCTGCTCCCACATCCCCCTGTTCCAGGTGCGGAAGAGGCAGGACAGAGACGAGCGGGGCCCGACCCCCTCCCCGGCTCCTGCCCCTCCTTCCACCTGGACTCCTCATTGCCCCATTGTGACTTCTGGTTTCTGGTTCCACTTTGCCCAGAGGCTGCCACCCTGCTTCAGTGGCAGCCACTATTCTAACGGCTCTCGATAGAATGACTCATTTGCTCCTCGCAATAATTCATTTTACACGTGAGGAAACAGGTACAGAGAGGTTAAGTGACTTGCCCAAAGTCACACAGACAGGAAATGGCCGAGCTGGAATGTGAACCTAAGCACCCTGGCCCCAGGGTCCATCCTCTTGACTGCATAGCACAAGGGGGACCCTGTCCAGAGCACATCCTGGACACCCACCCCGGGGGGCTTGCTGCTCTCCCCCTGCAGCCTTGTCATATCAGCTTCCCCTGGTGACTTGCTGCTCGTGGAACAATGGCCGACCCTTTGGCCCAGCATGGGAGGACTCCCAGTCGACCTCCAATCCTCACTGTCCAGGGCCACGCCCTGCAGTCGCCTCACCCCCAACCCCGAGACTGTCATCTGCTTCCAGGGGTCTGTTGTTCCCTCCTTGCTCCGAGGGCCTGTCTTTGCCCACCCTCCTCCACATATTCGGGTCAGAACTCACTTCACAGAAACGGAGAACTCCCCTGGGGAGCTCTCGCTCTCCCGGATCAGGAAGGCTCCCTGGTGGTTCCGCTTCATCAGAATCTCTTCCGCCAGCTGCCGGGAGATCCGGCCCGAGTACCACCTGCAGAGAGGGCAAGGTGAGGGCGGGGGGCCAGCCACCCTGCCCGGTGCCAGGCACCCATCACAGCCAGGTCCTCCCAGCAGTCCTGGACACAGGAGGTGCGACTGCGCCCACTTTACAGACTATCAACCTGAGGCCCAGAGAGGCAGAAGTCATGTACCCAAGGTCACACATGGTGGCAGACAGGAGCTGTGCCTAGTCCCAGCATTCTGCCTCCTGAGCACAAGCCTTTGCCACCACACCAGGCAAACACACGGGGCTTCTCATGTGGCACTAGTAGTAAAGAACCCACCTGCCAATGCAGGAGACACAAGAGTCTCGGGTTCAATCCCCGGGTTGGGAAGATCCCCTGGAGGAGGGCATGGCAACCCACTCCAGTATTCTTGCCTGGAGAATCCCATAGACAGAGCTTAGCAAGCTACAGTCCACGGGGTCACAAAGAGTCAGACACAACTGAGCGACCTAACATGCGCACACACTCAGGCAAACACACACCTCAGTGAACTCTGACCCAGCCACCCCCACCTGGGCTTTTACATTTCCTGTTGTAGTTTCTTAAAAGTGAAAAAATATTTTAAAGATGACCAAAGAGAAATGGGTTTCCCCTGGCTCAGATGGTAAAGAATCTGCCTATAATGAAAGAGACCCAGATTCAATCCCTGAATGAGAAAGATCCTCTGGAGAAGGAAATGGCAAGCCACGCCAGTATTTTTGGCCTGGAGAATTCCATGGACAGAGAGAGCCTGGTGGGCTACAATCCATGGGATTGTGAACAGTCAAACACAATTTATTTGTCTTTTTTTCAGTCAGACCCAATTTAGCGACTAAACCACCACCAAAGAGAAATAGTAGCTTTGCTCTGATGAGGAAGGGTCTCTCCCTGTACCCATTTCACAGATGCATAGACTGAGGCCACCTGGACTTTTTCTCACAGGTTCGATCAAGTCCCTCTTCCTTCTGACCAAACATAACCAGGTATATAGAAGGCTCCTGGTAAATGCACGAGGCAGTCTGGCGGAGTCTGGCTCTTTGGGAATCGCCTACCCTCAGAGGGCCCAGGTGACCTCCAGCTGGCTTCCCAGCCCCAGGGTTTTAGTCCACTCTTGATGTTTACATGGGGAAACCAAAGCCCAGTGTGACCGGAATCTCACCGTGAGACCTTGGCGCCCCGAGGCCGCCAAGCCTCCCTTCCCTGAGCTGTTTCCCTTCTCCCCTTCCTGAGTCTGAGCGCCCAGCCGGCAGATACGAGGCGGGAATTTCCTGTCATGTCAGGATGTTGACAGAGAGCCCTGCAAGCCCAGCACGGGGGCTCAGGTGCAGGCAGACGGGGTCCTGCCCGCAGCCCTACCTACCCCTCCCCTGCCTGCC
This sequence comes from Bos indicus x Bos taurus, assembly GCF_003369695.1. Taxonomy (NCBI): domain Eukaryota; kingdom Metazoa; phylum Chordata; class Mammalia; order Artiodactyla; family Bovidae; genus Bos; species Bos indicus x Bos taurus. The sequence goes on along the minus strand of NC_040094.1, from coordinate 35,277,432 downwards.
AAGTGTGAGCGCTGGCAGCTCCTCCGAGTGATGTGCCCGGCCTGGGTGTGGGCGGGTTGGGCCCCCAATGTCTCAGGTGGTGACTGAGGGGAGTAGGACAGGCACCCTGCCCAGCTCATGGTGTTGGCTCCCTGGTTCCAGCCAGAAAGAGCAGTTCCAAGGCTCCTCCCCATCTTCCACCCCAAAATAAAATCCTGGTCCTGACATTGTGTTCTAGACGCCACTCCTGGGAGCCCATACCCCAAAAGTGAGCTTCTAGCCCACAACTGCCCCCATACTGGGGGGTGGAGAGGCCTGGGCCCATCTCACAGCGGGTTTTCCTGGAGTGGAGGCAGTGGAGGTGGCGGCCAAGGGTAGGGCTCCAGGCTGCCTCTGAGAGCTCAGCCTGGGTCTCTGGGAGTCCCGGAGGAACCTCCAGGCCAGAGGCTAAGCTGGGACGCGGAGGGCCCAGGGCTCGGGGGTGCCCAGAACGGAGCTCCTCTGGGAAGCCCCCAGCAGGAACCCGTGCAGGTGCTGCCGCGGGGGGAGCAGGGGTCCAGTGGGGCCCCATGTGGGCGTTTCCCGAGCCCGGTGTCTCTGAAGAACCCACAAAACCCCACAGGAGGCATCCGCGTGTGGGCGGCCGTCACCCTCAAAGGCTTTCACAACCGCAGTCTTGAGGAGGGTGCCCAGCCCCCTCCTGGTCCTCGGTAGCTCAAAGGACAGGATGGGAGAAACCAGCCTCCCCGTCCTGACACCCCCAGAACCCAGCTCACTCCTCACTTAGCCCCCATTTTACTGATGTGGAAACTGAGGCCCAAGGAGGGGCAGAGGCCCCCCGCCAATATTTGCCTGGCAAATTTCCCCAACTCCATCCTGGTGGGCACAGCCCAGGCCCACAGCACCTGAAGCAAACCTCCCTCCGTCTCTGACCCTGGACAGGCCACTCGTCTCTGCCACAGTCTCCTGGCCCACAAGACGCTGACGAGAGCACCTAGCTCGCAGGGTCATTGGGAGGACAAGGGTGCCGCCACCTGCAGGGGTTTACCGCCACTGCTCCGACCTTCAGCCATGCGCACCCCACCTCCCCCACTGTTAGCTGGTCTGCTCACACTCCTGGCAAACTTCTACTCTACCTCCCAGGCCCAGCAGACTGTGCACTCCTAGACCCCCACACGACTGGGTCAGACCCTCGGTGGACCTTGCCTGTGATGCCCAGAGGCCCTGGGAGTAGGTGGCCTGCATCACACCTGCCCCGGGCTCCCTGGGCTGCAGCATGGTGGCAGTGATCAGGGCCCCCCTGAGACCCCTGCCCTGCCATGTTCCACACTGGAGCCCCAAAGGCTGAGTCAGTTGCTGGCTGGACTTTCCCCACTGCTATTTCAGAGCTAGGGCAGGGGTGAAGTTAGCCCAGAACGCACCTGGACCTGGCCTCAGCTAAGTGGGGGATCTGCCCTTGGTCCCTGATCTGTCCCAGACACTAGTGGCCAAAGACAGCCCCAGGGACCCCAGGGCCATCAGACACGGAACCCTCCACGGCTGCTACCCACCCTGGTGGAGACTGGCTTCAACCACCATAGTGCCCCACAGGGCATGGCCCTGAAATCCATCAGCTTTTCTTTCCTTCTGAGTAAACCAAAGCCTCTACTTGGGTTTCTCAGTGGCCTCCAACCTCCTAGGCTCCCAGCCTTCGCTGGGCCACAGCCTCCACCTGGAGGCTCCCACTTCCATTGTGTCTTTCACTGACCTGGCCCTGGCTGGTGGCCCTGGCAGGTTCTCTCCATCTGTCTCCCTTTACGGAAGTCAAGGTCACACAGCCCTTGCAGGCTGGGAGCCCAGGCTACAGGACCTGTGGCGGGGTAGGAGTGCTTGGAGCCCAGACAGGGGACCTAGGTGGGTAGAGGCCTTGCCCAACACAGGAAGCCGGAGGTGGTGGCAGCTTTGGAAAGAACTCGAAGACAGATAAAGAGGAAACAGCCTCCAGGCCCCACCCTGGCAGTGCACCTCCCTCTCCTTTCACCCCACAACCACACACATGTTGCAGCTCCCAGCCTGCCCCCTCTAGCCTGCCCAGCCCTGTCACCTGCCTCCGCATCAGATGCAGGACCCCCATCCACGCTGAAACCCATCCGTGGCTCCTCCCACCCTCCACCCAGCATCTGAGGCCCCACTGCCAGGCCCACAGCCAGGGGTTCTCATTGCCCCTCTCCCCGGAATGCCCTTCTCTGACTACGCAGCTAACTCCTACACACATCCTTCAAAACCTCAGTTTGTCACCTCTTCCGAGAAGGCCTCCCTGGTTAGTTATCTCGATGCTGACTGCCTTCTCTTGTCATACTTTCTTTACCTCTTGTCTCTCCCTGGGACACGTTGCTCTGACCCGAGCATCTCATCACGTGTCTCCAGCATCACCTGGGCCGGGTCCCTGGGGCCATAGCCAGTGTTTAGTGAATGACTGTGTCTCAAGGCTACTTCAGCCTTCACTCCACACGTATCCACTTGGTTTTTCATAGATTCTTGGCCACTTAGGCCTGTGTCAGGGCTGAGACTAGGGCATTCAATGTTGAAAGCCTGACCAGAGGCTTCCCTGGGCCAGCAGGTCCCAGGCCTGGGGATGCCTGGGCCCCACACTTGACTCCTGCTCTGCCCTGTCCCAGCTCTGCTTGGCTGGTGTCCAGCTCTCCCATCTCCTGCTCCAATGGCGGGGCCCTCAGGTCTGCCTCCTTCCTGCCCCTCTCCTCCCTGGCCCCTCACCCCCACCCCTGCACAGGCTCCTAGGGCCCCCCATGAGTGGAACCTCGGGCCTCCTTGTGCTGTAGACAGAGAAACAAGAACAGAGAGAGCCAGGGCCTGCCTGAGGCCACGCCGCAGCCGTTGGGCCCAGCGCTGAGGGCCCAGGCCCCGTCCTCTCCAGGGCCCGGGTGCTCTCGGGTGTCCCAGATCCTCGGTGTTGTGGCCTGGACTGGCCTGGACTACCACCACTTGGGACAAGTCATCACATCTCTGTCCCCCACTTCTGCTCAGGGTACAGACAGGGGGCTCCAGACGGATGGAGGGAGGCTGGGGTGAGGCCTTGCAGGTCACTCCGTCTGGGCCAGGCTGGGAGGGGACATTTGGCAGCGGGGCAGGGGGTCCTGTGGATGTGAGGGAGCTACTCACGGGTGGGGCTTGACGCGGATGTAGTTCTTAGGGACAAACCCCTCGGCGCCCCGCAGCTCGGCCTTGTACCAATTCTGGTCATCCTCCATATTCAGGATCTGTGGGCAGGAGAGACATGGCTCCTGGTCACCCAGGAGTGTCAGCTTCCCCTGCCAAGGGCACACGGGGCTGGAGCTGGACATCCAAGTGCTGCCACCCAGACCCCCAGCACCCCATGGGGTTAGGGCAGACCCCAAAGCCCCTCAGTCCCTGAGCTGTGGCCCTGGACATGGGGCCCATGGTACTCGACACCTCCGCTGACCCGGGGAGGGGGCAGTCTGAGGAGCCCCACCAAGTGGTGGTCACCTGGGGTCACCCACATTTACAAACCCGCACACCTGAACTCAGGGGTGATGGTCTGGTGGGGAGTTCAGACCCTGGGGAGCAAATGGGAGGTATTTGGGCTGAGACAAGGCTCGGGTCACAGGCTCTGTGTCGCCCTGCAGGTGGCCCGAGGGGAACTGAAACCCAAGTGTGGGTGGAAGCTGCTGAGGGTGGCGGCGGGACGCTGGGCTCCCTCCCCTGTCGCTGGGCAGGCTCGCCACGGGTCACCCCTTCTCACCCCGGCCCCCGGGGCTGCTGTCATCAAAAGCTATTTCACAGAGGAGGACGCAGGCTCCAAGAGGAGGTGAGCAGGACCCCCTCACTCTTCACGCCAGTCCCCCTTCATTCTGTCTCTGGACCCTGCCCAAGGGCAGTCTTCCCTGTCCGTCCTAGAGCAGGTCCATGTATCAGCTCCAACCCGGTGGGGATGCTTGGTTGAGACAAAAAATCAGACACAGATGAGCCACCCAAGCAGAGGCCCCATGGGAATGAGGGCTGGGGCAGCAACTCGTCTGACCGCCTGGCCCGCCGAGCCCCCTCCTTCCTGTCCCCACTGTCTGGGCCAGGCTAGCGTCCCCAGGGACAGCCGGAAGCAGGTGGCTGACTCAGGAAAACTTTTGCTGAAAACCAAACAACACAAAACAAATCCCCCCCACCCCAGCTTAATGGGAAAATCAGGGCCTATGGGACACAGATTCAGTGAAGGTTCCCGGCAGCCTTGGGCTCTAGACCAGTCTGCCTGCCTCTAACTCTCTCCGCAGCCTTGGCCTCGGTTTCTGCAACCATAAAATAGATGCAGCCTACATGGCATGTGGTGGTGTTTTGTGACCTACAAAGTCCTGTGTGGACATGAGGCTGTAACACATCTCGTCTATCCCAACTTTGTTTGTTTTCCTGTCATCTCCACTCCAGGGAAAGACTCAGAAATGTTTTGATGGGTTGCGGTAGCTGAGGTCTTGCCGTCAACATTGTTCAAAGCACCCAGACCCTCTGAGACACAGGAATTGCCAACCCTCCCTGGTGATGCTCCCACCTTGGCCCCTTCTCCTGGGTGCTGTCCTGTGCCACTACCCCCTGGCCAGTGTGGTCACTGAGCACCTCCTGCAGGGCAGGCCCTGTGTCCAGCCCAATGACACAGCCGGGAGCAGGAGGTCACGCTTTGGAGGGCAGAGGCAGAGGGAGAAACAGGAAACAGACAAATAAACAAGATAATTTAATGCAGTGGGGAGTGCTCGCAAGATATACACCAGGAAGATGTAGATGCCTGGTTGGGGCAGGGGATTGTCCACAGGGGTGGGGGAGTGGGCAAGAAAGGCATCTCTGAGGAGGTGACTGACATGTGAGCTGAGGCCCAAATTATAGGAAAGGCTGGACGTGAGAGGATGTGGGGATGTCGGTCCATGGCCGAAGGAATAGCCAGTGTAAAGGCCTTGAGGTGGGAGCAAGCTGTCCTTGGAGCAGAAAGGAAAACTGTGTGACTGCAGCTGAGGTGGGGGCCGGACCGTGAGGTACACAGGGAGCGAGAGAGCTGGACGTTATTGTACTCTGGTGGGAATGAGGAGGCCATTCAGATTTTTATTTTCAAAACCAAGACGAGCGGGCTTCCCCTGTGGCTCGGTGGTAAAGAATCCACCTGCCAATGCAGGAGACTCAGGTTCGATCCCTGATCAAGGAAGATCCCACATGCCACAGAGCACCCCGACTATTGAGCCTGTGCTCTAGAGCCTGCGAGCTGTAAGCACAGAAGCCCACGCGCCCTAGAGCCTGTGCTCAGCAACCAGGGAAGCTGCAGCAATGTGAGGCCCAAGCACAGCAACCAGAGAGTAGCCCCTGGTCCCGCAACTAGAGAAAGCCCACACAGCAACAAAGACCCAGCATAGCCAATAAATAAAGAAAATTATTCACAAAAACAAACAAGAGGAACCACTGAGGGCCACTGGGGGAAGGTCAGGCTCTGGGTTGTGGCTGTTGTGTGGAGACCAGGCTGTGGACTGGAGGGAGGGATGTGAGGAACTGGGCCCAGGTGAGCGGTGATGGGGCCCTGGACTGGGGTGACTGAGATGTGGTCAGATTTGGGACGGTTTAGGGGGAACTGCTAACAGGCTGGCTCCGAGATGCAGAGAAAGCAGCCAAGACCACCCCAAGTTCTGGGCCTGGGTGCTGGTGGGCAGATGTGGCCACCGGGTACAATGGAACAGCTGCGGGGGCAGGTGGGGAGCTCAGGGCTGGCTGTGTCCAACCTGGGGCACACCGGCCATCCCCGTGGAGGTGCTGAGGCCATGGGCTCCCTGAGTCTGGGTTCTGGGGGCCAGGCTGTCGATGAAGAGGTGGAGGTAAGCCAGCACCCACATCTTTCCTCTAGCCAGGAGCGACGGGTACTGTGCACCCAAAGCAGCCTACTCCTGGGAGGGGGCTATGTTTTAGGGAAGTGACATTTGGGGCTATTTGTCCAGAGGGTCATCTAAGAGCAGAGCTCAAGACTGGAAGAACAGCGTCCTGCCAGCTCCCAGGGCCTGGGATCTGTATGTCCACTGGGCGCTTACAGCTGGTGCGCTGGAAACACGCTCGAATGGACGCCCTGCGTGCTCAGTCACCAGACGGGAGTTGGAGAGCAGGGCTGCCAGGCGATGTCGCAGTCGAACTTTTGCAGTTACAGAAATCGGACTCCAGACCACATAAGGTGGGGGAAGCACTTTGAGCGCAAAATTTACGGAGCTCCGAAGATGTCACGAATCAACGTAAATAGTATTTTAAGAGAATATGTTAAAAAATCAAAATCAATGCAAAAAATTTTCATGCTGTCAGTAGTTAATGATAATGTATCCATATCAGTCTATTAATGTAACAAATGAACCAGGTTGATACTCTAAAATGTTACCACGGGAGAGGGTATGCATGGGTGAGAGCGGGCCTGCGGTGTCAGATGCGACTCCCTCTGCACTACCTTCTCGATTTTTCTGTAAACCTCAAACTGTTCTAAAAATTAGACTGTTTAAAATTTAATGCAAAAAAAAAAAAAATCCATCAAAATCTTAAATCAAGGCAGGATTTGACCTGGCACCTGCACCACCGTGAGGAAGGGCCCTGTCGCCAGGTCTGGGCCTGGAAGGCCCACTTGTTCATCCCTGTCCATCAGGGAAAGGCAGGGGCATGAACAAGGAAGTGGGACTTGCTGATGGCCCGCCTCCCAGGACCCAGGACTAACTCCTCAGGACATGCTGGTGTTTTTTCCTAGGCACGAATCCGGTGCCTAGAAGAGGCTCAGCTTTCCCTTTCTCACCTGCAGAATGTCAGTTTCCTATCCCTAAAACTCAAATCTACTGAGTACGTGTGAGTTGGCTCTCTGTGTATATTCCTCTGCATTCTGCCTTTTTGCCACTTCACGTTGCCTCATGAGCATTTTTGCATTGTTAAATGACCCTTTCCCAGATGGCATTTTTAGGGACTGTGTGGTATTTTATGCCACCACGGAGCATGGAGCTAGGCTGAGTCCACGCTGCAGACTCACTCACACCCCCGCTGGATGCATCTCCTCCTTCACTCTCCTCCCCCGCCTCTTCTCTGCATGGTTGGGTCCCGCTCATCCTTCAGATCTCAGCTGAGGTGTCACTTCTTTTGAGAGGCTGCCCAGACCCCCCCCCCCGCCCCTAGTCTAAAGCTGTCCCCCTGCCCCTCCCACCCTCTGCATTCCATCTTCGCGGGTGATTGCTTCCATCCATCTGTCACCTCCTGGCATGACTCACCCTCTGGAATGTCAGGTTTGGGAGGACAGGGATTGGGCTTTGTCCACTGCCTGTGGCCTCAGCACTCAGGACAATGCTCCACAGGCCAGCAAGGGTTTGTTGTATGAAGGAAGGAAAAGGCAGCCCTTCCCATGGCCTGTCATGCCTCGAGAGGTCCCCTCCTGGGTCCTGGCTAACATCTTAATCCCGCCTTCCTTCCTCTGACACCCCGTGTCTTGCTGAGGTCCTGCCCTGTGCCAGCACTGGTTTATGCCCCTGCCCTCAGGAGCCCGGGTTAGAAGCAAACACAGCAGAAGATGCCAGTGCTCTAGCCAGGGTTAGTGGGAACCCGGCCAGTCTCTGGGTGGGTAGAGAGCCCAGGCATCCAGGAGGGAAATGGGTGTCATAGTTTTTACAGTGATTCCCTTGGGGGACCCCACAGATCCATCCCCACCACACTGTCCATCACCTGCATCTCAGGGGGAAAGCACTGCCCACCCCATTCCAAATTCCTCATGATTCCACTTTCTCCCAAGCCCTGGAGTCTGGAACTAGAGACCCAAACTCTCTCAGATTGGCTAACAAGGCCTTTGAGCTGGTCCTAGACCTCAGAGTCTCCTGTACTGGCTGTTTGGTCCTGGTGTCAAGCCTGCCCCACCCTCAGGTAACCACACGTCCTCAGGTCACCACCCCCTGCCGGCTACCCAGGGGGCCCAGGGCCAGCATCCCAGCACAGATAAGGGGGGACTTCCTCAAAATGATGTGGCCCTTCTTAGAACTGTCACCCTCTCACCCCAGCCCAGGTGAAGGGGTTCACACCTGACCCCACACTGAGCAAGTCATGGTGCCTGGGGGCCTCACTTAGTCACCTGTAAAATGGGGCCGTGGCAGATTAAGTGGGCACTGGAGCACACCACCGAGCTCAGACCTGGCTCCATACACGGTCAGCCCACGGGAGGTGCTATCCCTTCTGAGGCCTGAAGCTTGGGGCAGCCCGGAGCGGGGCCCCAGCTCAGACTGGAAGGATGGCCGGTCTCATGCCCACCGGGCCGGCGTGGAGCCTGGGGCCCAGGGAGCTTTCTGAGTGGGACTTGATGGCTAATCCAGCACCCAAATCGTGCCAAACACTCCCGAATCAGGGCCCTGAGCTCCGCTTCCAGATGCAGGCATGTAAGCAGGGACACTTCCTGAGAGAGAGAGCCTGGAAACCCCTCTGCCCTGGAGGGTGTGTGCTCCTTACAGAGGTTCCACGAGGGGAACTGCGTAGCATTGAGGCTCATCTCACCTGTGGGGAGGCCCGTCTAGACCCTTAGTCACAGTTGTTTTATCCCCGATAGGTTAGTGTGTGTACTTAATTCCCAAGATCCTCTCTCTGTCTCAGTCTCTTTGCCTCTCTCTCTTTAACTCATTTCAAATGAGTTAACTCATTTCTTTCCTGGGAAACTGGGTGTTGAATCAGCCCCTGCCACTCACTACGCTGAATTCTCAGAATGGCTCCTAAGGGAGGGAGCACTAACTAACTCCCCATTTCTCAGATGGGAAAACTGAGAATCCGAGGCAGAAGGTGGCTTGTCCAGAGTCACGTAGCCAATGACTGGAGAAGCTGGGCCTATCTTCCTCCAGAGACTAGACTCTATTAGAAGGGCCATCCAGGCCTTGATTTTAAGCACCCACCCCATATCACATACGCACAACTCGGCCAGCCCCGGCCACCCTACCTTGAGCGTGTCCCCCTTGTTGAAGGCCAGCTCGTCACTCTCCGTGGCCTGGAAGCTGTACAGGGCCACAGACTCCATACCGCCGTCCCCGCGCCCCGGCAGCTGGGCTGCTAGCAGGGCCGGCAGCTTCCTGCTTCCTCCGCAGTCGAGGACCAGCTTCCTTTGTTTTGAGAGCGTGTTTGTGCTTTTGAAGCTGAGACCGAGACTTCCCCTGACGGAGAAACAGGAAGCAGAGATGTCCCAGACAGGGGGTGTGAGCCACGGGCCCCTCTCAGACTCCAGGGCGTCCCCCAGCAGCCCTGGGAGTGGGTCCTCCTCCTGCACCCACCTTACAGATGATAAAACTGAGTCTCCAGAGCAGCAAGAATGCTGAACTTGTGGTCGCCACCACTCCCACTCATTTACCAATCCTTCCACCACAGTTTCTAAACTCTGACGCCCCCTGTGACCCACTATTGACCTGAAGCTCCTGGCCCAACCACCAGGGCCTTGCCTGTTACTCCTCCCCACCCCACCTCTCCAGACCCATCCTTTGTTACTCCCCTTCCCTCTGAACAAACCTGGGCTGCAGCCGCAGCAGGGGGACATCTCACATGCCCAAATCGCCCCCAGCCTTTCCACACGCATGGCCCCTCTTCCCCTTTCTCTTCTCAGGAGACTCCTATTCATCCATCAGTGCCCAACTCAGAAGGCGCCTCTTCTGGTTTAAACACTGGGCACCTTCAGTGGAATGGTGAGCCTAAGGTCAAAAAGGACTGAAAATAAATGCGGACCTTTGCTTAGGTTTGCTGTGGGTGGTGAGATCAGTGCGGCAATTCTGGGATGAGGCTGAGTCTCTTGGGAAATAACCTAAACCACTGAATGTGGTGAAGCCGTCAGAACCAAGGACGGAGGATGGAGTTTGCTGTGCAGGGAAGGAGTGTGACCACGGTCCCAAAAAGAGAGAGGAAGAGCCCTGGGGTGTTGGACGGGGACTGGCTGAATCAGCGTGAAGTCAGCTTGGTTTTATTTTTTTGTTTAAAAAAAAAGAATTTTTATTCCTTTATTTATATTGATAAGGTGACATCTTGCTTTCAGATATTATGATTATGATCCATTACTATTATTTATGTTGATGCTTACATTGTCTTAGATTTAATCAGTGGGACCCCTTCCAGATGCCCCTTGTCCTTAAAATCCCCGTGGTTTTCTGAGCACCTCCCATCTCTCTGATGACACATCCCAGGCTCCTCCAGGACTTCTGCCTCATACCCAGAACCAGCCCTTCCTGAAGGGCAGAGGGAGGATGGTTTTAATGGAAAGTGATGTTAGAACCCAAGGTTGAGCTGGTACTGGGTGTGCTTATTACTGTGGAGGCATCATTGCTCCCAGGGCCTCTCCACAGACAGAGACAGGAAAAAAATAATAAAATCGCATATATCCTATATATTTAAATAAATCACTATATATATTATATATGGGGCTCCCCTAGTAGCTCAGACAGTAAAGAATCTGCCTGCAATGCAGGAGACCTGGGTTTGATCCCTGAGGGGGGAAGGTCCTCTGGAGAAGGGAATGGCTACCCACTCCGGTATTGTCAGCTGGGAAATCCCATGGACAGAAGAGCCTGGTGGGCTATAGTCCATGGGCTCACAAGGAGTTGAACACAACTGAGCGACTAACATGGATATTATATATAATCATGGAAGCAACCTAGATGCCCATCAGCAGATGAATGGATAAGAAAGCTGTGGTACATATACACAATGGAGTATTATTCAGCCATTAAAAAGAATACATTTGAATCAGTTCTAATGAGATGGATGAAACTGGAACCTATTATACAGAGTGAAGTAAGCCAGAAAGAAAAACACCAATACAGTATACTAACGCATATATATGGAATTTAGAAAGATGGTAACAATAACCCTGTGTACAAGACAGCAAAAGAGACACTGATGTATAGATCAGTCTTATGGACTCTGTGGGAGAGGGAGAGGGTGGGGAGATTTGGGAGAATAGCATTGAAACATGTATAATATCATGTATGAAACGAGTCACCAGTCCAGGTTCGATGCACGGTACTGGATGCTTGGGGCTGGTGCACTGGGATGACCCAGAGGGAGGGTAGGGGAGGGAGGAGGGAGGAGGGTTCAGGATGGGGAACGCGGGTATACCTGTGGCAGATTCATTTCGATATTTGGCAAAACTAATACAATATTGTAAAGTTTAAAAATAAAATAAAAAAAGTAAAAAAAAAAAGAAAAGTAGCAAGAACATAAAAAAAATAATCATTATATATATTAGAAATGTGTTTCCTAGTAGACAGAGTTGGTGTCTGCATATTTCTGCATTTACCTCTATGTGTAATTACAAAGCTGTGGATAATAGATTAAAAATGATGCCCTTAACCACATGTGAATTGGTTAGTTCAGGTAAGAGGGATGTGAGTGTCATGTCTTTCTCACACCTTTTCAAAAGGCTTGAAATTTTTCCATGTAAAAAGTTGGTAAGATAGATGTGACACTACAGTAATCTCAAAATAAAAGGTTTAGTTAAAAAAAAAGAAAAAACAACAGTTGAGGGAAAAGAAGAGGGCTCTGGCAGAGCTGTCGCCTCCCTGGAGCCCCCAGAGGGCAGAGGGCAGCGACCCCGACCCCACTCCAGGACCTCTCCTCACCTTTCCTCCAGGCCCCTGCTCAGGGACAGGATGTTAGCAGGTGTTTCTTTGCGGCTCCAGCTCCGTTTCAGCTGAGGTTTCAAAGCCTCAGAATGGAGCAATGTGGTGGGGAGGAGGAGTGGAGGTGGGGGTGGGGGGGGTGGTCATCCACCCAGCCCCAAGTCTGAGATGCCTGGGAGGCAAGAGTTGGGAGGGCTCCCTTTATAAAACTAAGTAGTGTCCTCTGGGGCCTGGGGGCTTGGGGGCTGGTTTATTTTGTTTTTCAAAATGCTTATTCTGTGCCAAGTCATATACAAAAATGTGAGTCGCTCTCCCAAGGTCTGCGGTTGATAAGTGGCAGAGCTGAGCCCAGGCCAGAGCTGTGACCCCTGGGCCATGACCCCTGGGCCATAACCCCTGGGCCATGTGGCCTCAGTCTAGAGCCAGGAAGTGGGGGTGGGGGTGGACGGGTGAGCAGCAAATCTTGGTGGGAGGGCATATGCGCCCAACTCTCAGAGGCCCAGCAGGACCCTGGGAGTGGGACTTGACTGGGAGGACCCCTTGGGGGTTCAGGCACCCCACTGAGGGTGCATGCTGGGGCCTAAAATGAGGGGGTGCAGAGCTGGCAGCTGGGAGACCATTAATGGTCCCATCATGGCTGCAGCTGAGTCCCCATGGGAGGCCCCTCAAAAGCCACCCCCTGAACAAGCACTGGTGGCCACTGGCCATGCCTGGTTGTAGCAGAACCAGCCACTTAGGACTGTCTGGTCCTTAGGCCCCCCAGCCCCCTGTTCCAATCTGATTAACACCCAGACACATCCAGGGCCTGACCCCTGGGCCTGCGAGTGTTCCCATAGGTGACAAAGGGACTTCATCGACATTATTGAGTTGAGGATCTTGAGATGGGGAAGTGGTCCAGGGTTATCCAGGTGGGCCTGAGATGTGATCTTGAATATCCCGGGGGAAGGCGATAGATGAAGCAATCACTGTGGCTGAGGATGGAGGAAGGGCGAGTGGCCGGGGGCTGTCAGGAGCACAGCTCTGGAGGCTGAAAGGGCAGGGAAGGGGCTCTCTCCAGGGCTTCACGAGGAACCAGCCCCACCCACGCATTCTCCTCGGCCCAGCGAGGCTGAGCTGGGGCTTCTGGCCCCCAGAACAGTAGAGAGTGATCTTGTGATGTTGAGCTTGTGGTGACTTACCATAGCAGCCACAGGAAATACACACCCCCTCCCTCGGGGCCGTCCCGGTGTTGAGTCAGAAATGGCAACTTGAGACCAGGCCATGAGGACAGCGAGCAGGAACTGACCCCTCGCCCCCCATTCCAGGCCCGGAGCTGGGCCTGGGGCTCCAGGGACCACGATCTGTGAAGCTGGAGCTCTGTAGTTCAGAGACTGGACGAGACCCTTGGATTCTCTAGAGAGGCTGGATGCAGCCTTCTGTTATCTGACAGCGACGGACACACCCAAGTGACCTCTCTGGGATTCATCATGGGGCGGGGAGGGCAGGTTTACCAGGAGAGTGGCAGAAAACCAGATGTGCTCCTCTGCCCATCATTGAGCCTCGACCTGTGCTGGCTCCAGGAAGGCTCTGTGGATGAGATGCTGACAAGGAGACAACAGACACAGAGCCTCCACCTTCAGAGGTCAGCACCCCCTGCAAGGTGAGCTCAACATTCCACTGCAGACTTGCTGCCCATGAGACTGGTGAGAAGTGGTAAAAATAAAAATATTGAACGTTTCTGGAAATGGCCCTAAGGGTGAACAGAAATGAAGAAACGTTTGTTCAAGAACATTCATGACAATTTGATAAGAAAAGTGAGAGTCTGTGGTATTTGAACCAAAACCACTCTCTCCCTTCAGCCTCCTCACAGCTGGTGAGCCTCCAGACAGTTGTGCCCAGGACCCAGGGCCCCTCCTCATAGCTCCCAGTTAGGACTTTTTTCCTGGGAGGAGCAGGCTGTCAGTGTCACTGAGGCTGACTGCCTGAGTGTGGTGGAGAGGTGGACGCCCCTCCATGAAACAGGATCTCTACGCAGAGTGCAGTGGGCAGGAGTTCCTGGCACCCTGGCCTCCAGCCCTGGCTCCTGAAGTGGTGGCTGCTCATGGCTCTCAGGCTGCCTCTCCCTCTCCAGCTCCTAAAGCAGGCGTGTTACTCAGAGAGAACGTACCCATTGTTCCCTGGGTTTTGCCTGGGGATAGAAACCGGCCATAAAATGGACAGCTCCTACTCTCTTCCCAAAGGAACTGACCTCTCTGGCAACAACACAGAGTGAAGAAATTCAAGCCTGAAATTCTGTCAAGAACGGTGGTGATTACGGAGATACGGAGGGGAGAGTCCACACCCAGGCTAGACTGGAAGCTAACTAGTTTTCAGTACAATACCCAGGCAGGAGCCCTTCTGGGGTCAGAGCAAATAATCAAACAGGTGTTAGTTGCTCAGTTGTATCTGACTCTTTGCGACTCCATGGACTGTGGCTTACCAGGCTTCTCTGTCTATGGCAATCACACAGTATTCCTTCAAAGAAGCCAGAATTTGACTGCATCTGTTGGTAGAAAATGACCCAGGATGTGATTGGAAGACAACAAAGAAACAGCAGGAACTTAGTGGAGTTTAACGGCTGATGTGGTCCAGGAATGAGAGAGCCCTAGCAAGTCCCCTGACATCCCACATAAATGGAAAAGAATAAGATCTTGCCATTTTCAACAACCTGAATGAGCCTCAAGGGCATCATGCTAAGAAAAATAAGCCAGATAAAGAAAAACAAATACCTTATGGTATGATTTCACTTAAAAGAGGAATTAAAAACAAAACAAACAAAACCACAACAGCGAAAACCTCAAGCTGGTAGATGCCAAGAACAGATTGGTGGCTGCCAGAGGTGGGAGGTTGGAGGTGACGAAATGGGTGAAGGTACAAACTTCCAGCCATAAAATAAGCCATAGCTCTTCACTTCTATAAAATAAGACATAGGGATGTACTGTCAACATGGTGACTATAACTAATAAGACTGTGTTGCATATTTGAAAGTTGCTAAGAGAATTGGACTGTGAAGAAAGCTGAGTACCGAAGAATTGATGCTTTTGAACTGTGGTGTTGGAGAAGACTCTTGAGAGGCCCTTGGACTGCAAGGAGATCCAACCAGTCCATTCTAAAGGAGATCAGCCCTGGGCATTCCTTGGAACGAATGATGCTAAAGCTGAAACTCCAGTACTTTGGCCACCTCATGCGAAGAGTTGACTCATTGGAAAAGACTCTGATGCTGGGAGGGATTGGGGGCAGGAGGAGAAGGGGACAACAAAGGATGCGATGGCTGGATGGCATCACCGACTCGAAGGACGTGAGTTTGAGTGAACTCCGGGAGATGGTGATGGACAGGGAGGCCTGGTGTGCTGCGATTCATGGGGTCGCAAAGAGTCGGACACGACTGAGCAACTGAACTGAACTGAAGAGAATAAACCTTAGAAGTCTCCATCACAAGATTTAAAAAAAAATTTTTTTTTTAATTAAAGAGAGCACCCTCTTGTCAGTCCAGCAGGTCAGCCTGACTAGATTAGAGCCTCTGTTATCCAGTGGTCAAAACTCACTTTCCCCAAGAAGGTGTGAACCCCTTCCAAATTTGTCCTTCCTGGGGTACCCTCCCTCAGCACTAAGGAACCATAGGCTTTCCTTAGAGTTACCCTTTGGTCACAGTTAGCAATTCATTCTCCAAACTTCTGTTTAAACTGTGGTCTCCTGACTAGACTCTGACTGCTACTCTTAGCAGATATTACATCATTTGGACTTTCTTAAAAAAAAAAAAAAAAAAAAACTACTCAATAATAAAATCTGGTCAGTCTATGAGGAATTGATATAAAGAACTCAGAAATAGAAAATTGATGCAAAAAGGACTGAGGGTAAGTACTAAATGTCTTCCAGTGGAAAGTGAAAGTGTTTGTCGCTCAGTCGTGTCCTTCTCTTTGCGACCTCATGGACTGTAGCCCGCCAGGTTCCTCTGTCTATGGCATTCTCTCTGCAAGAATAATGGAGTGGGTAGCCATTCCCTTCTCCAGGGGATTTTTCCTACCCAGGGATCAAACCCAGGTTTCCCACACTGCAGGCAGATTCTTTACCTTTTGCAGAACTCAAACAAAATGAGAAGACTCAGGGCTGCAGAACAGGACATAAATGTATTACACATGTTAACAAAGTCAAAGTAACAGAAGTTGCCAGGGCTCAGTGTAAAAAAATATTTTGGTCACCTTATCTTTTATTATAGAGAGACACTCATATCTAAGTTTAAAATGTATGGTTTAAAAGAAAGACTCCAATGTGTTAATGACTTTCACAAACTCTGTCTTAACTCTACAGGAATTCTTTGTAAGGAATTCACTTTCCTTTCTCCTTCTTCCTCCTCCTCCTCTTCTTCCTCCTCTTCTTCCTCTTTTCTTTTTCTCATTTTACTTTCATTTTGAACCCACATTTCTTATGGTTACAAAAAATGCATCTCAAATTTAGAATTTACTCAATTTCACTTTTCTTCTTCATATTCTAAATTGCAATAAAATTATTTTTAATGTTTATTTTAAGAGAAGCATAGGCTGATATTGGAGAAGGAAATGGCAACCCACTCCAGTATTCTTGCCTGGGAAATCCCATGGACAGAGGAGCCTGGCAGGTCACAGCTCATGGGGTCACAAAGAGTTGGACACGACTGAGTGACTAACAACAAGGCTAACATCACAGGAGAAAATCCAGATGATTGTAGGTTCCAGTTATACAACATTCCAGGAAAGGAATCAGAAGACGATCTGTGGTGGACAGGGGCTCAAGGGAGGGAAGGATGAATACATGGAACATGGGGTTTGGGGGAGGGCAGTGAAACTTTGCCAATGTGGTATCATAATGGTGAATACATGTCATTATACACTGGTCAAAATCCACAGAAAGAACAACACAAAAAGTGAACCCTAATGCAACCCTATGAACTTTATTTCATAATTATGCATTGATATTGGCTCATCAATTGTAACAAATGTACCACATCACAATGCAGAATTTTAATAGGAAAATGGCTGGGTGAGGAAGACGTGAGGTGATATATGAGAATTCTCTGTACTTTCTGTTCAATTTTTCTATAAACTTAAAACTGCCCCTCCCCCCAAATCTCTTAATTAATTTAAAACCACACACAGGCCATGGATCATGATCCCAGTCTTCATGATCATATCTGTCTGTCTGTTCACTCACCCTATAGAGATGAGTGAAGCTGGGTAGGGAGAAATCTGTGAGATAGTCATGAAATACACACCTCCACTGGTGACGATGTTCTACTGCTTATTGTCTCTGTACTTTCTTTAGTAAATTGCTTGGATTTCTTTCTGTTGAGTATGTGTTACTTTTCTAAAAACAAGTCATTATTTAAAGTAAAGGAAAATTCTTAATGAACTAATGTGACATTGCTCATGCCCTTGAATTTGTGGATAAAATATTCATATATTTATGTATGTATGTGTTTGCAGTTAAAAAAAATGAGACTGCAAAACTTTATACCAATATCCTTATGTTTATTGATGAGAAATAGAATTATAGTTAGCTTTCATTAGGTGTAAGTTCTTCCTTTTTTTCCCTTTCTCCCTCCACCCACCCCGCCCAACCCGTATTGTTTAATCACCGAGTTCCTCCGCTCCCACGCTTTCCAAGGCAAACCAGCTAAATAAAAATTCCTTGGATTCTTCCCGCTCATTAAATGGCCCACGGCCCTTGTGGGAGGTCCACAGTTGCATCTGAGATGAAGCTGTAGGGGGGAACGCATTCATAAACTATATGTTATATTTATATTATTTAACCTTTCCAGGAATCCGTTTTACCGGGGGAGGGGTGGAGGGGCAGCCTGGGTAACGGAGAACCGGGATCGATCCGGAGAGCCTCTGGGTTCGGCCGCACACCCCGCAGCCCCTCGGTCGGCGGCCGCGTCTGCCCTCTCATGGCATCTCTCGGAACTACAGGCCGCCTTTCAAGCCGAGTCGGGAGTCCGGACCTCGGGTCCAGCGGGGGACCGAGCCACCCGGGCGGGGGTCCAGGCTGAGGCCTTTCCCTCGCGTCATCCCTGCCTCTCACCTTCCCAAACGATACTGCTTAACAAGAACTGAAAACTTCCATGAACAGATGAATGTTTTTGAGGACGGTTTTTAAAATGTCAGTAACATAGCGCTACTCTTAAGTGGAAGTTTTGTCACTTTGTAAATAACAACAGGGAAATTACCGTAAAAACGAGACAATGTTATGAAATGCTGTTGGACACTGTTTCTCACAAAAGCCAGTGCTCTTTAAAGAGTTCAAAGGGAAATTATGTATCAGAAAAGCTTTTTTCAAACACATTTTAACATTTTGACCTACACCATACATAAAAATGAAACAAAAATTTCACAAAATAATACCCTTATTTTTCTGATATTTTCTATTCTATTTTATTCTATCTACTTTATTTTTCCCATTAAAAAAAAAAACTTGAAGTATAGGTGATTTACAATGTTGTATTAGTTTCGGGTATACAATGAAGTTTTTTTTTTTTTTTTAATATAATTTTATTTATTTATTTTATTTGGGGCTGTGCTGGGTCTATGTTGCTGTGCTCAGGCTTTCTCTAGGTGTGGTGACCAGGGACTACTCTGTGTTCCGGTGCACAGGC
Source organism: Bos indicus x Bos taurus (assembly GCF_003369695.1). Classification (NCBI taxonomy): domain Eukaryota; kingdom Metazoa; phylum Chordata; class Mammalia; order Artiodactyla; family Bovidae; genus Bos; species Bos indicus x Bos taurus. The sequence goes on along the minus strand of NC_040094.1, from coordinate 35,259,186 downwards.
TTCTCATTGCAGTGACTTCTCTTGTGGAGCACGGGCCCTAGAGGGCTCAGGCTTCACTCATCCCACCACGCAGGCTCAGTAGTGGTGGGGCACCAGTTAGCATGCACACATGTACACGCTACACATGTCTCACATATGCAGCGTGGTCTGGCATGTGGAATCTTCCCAGACCAGAGACTGAATCAGTGTCCCCTGCATTGGCTGGCAGATTCTTCTCCACTGAGTCACTAGGGGAGTCCGGATTCATTATATATATATTCCTTTTATAGATTATTTTTCATTACAAATTATTATAAGATACTGAGTATAGCTCCCTGTGCTATACAGTAGGTCCTTGTATAAACATATGTATCTATTTTATTTATGGGATTCCCTGGTAACTCAAACCATAAAGAGTTTGCCTGCAATGAGGGAGACCTGGGTTCGATCCCTGGGTTGGGAAAATCCCTGGAGAAGGAAATGGCCACCCACTCCAGTATTCTTGCCTGGAAAATCCCATGGATGGAGGAGCCTGGTGGGCTACATACAGTCCATGGGGTCACAAAGAGTCGGGCACAACTGAGGGCCCTCACTTTCACTTTCATTTTATTTATAATAGTGCTGCTGCTGCTGCTAAGTCGCCTCAGCCCACCAGGCTCCCCCGTCCCTGGGATTCTCCAGGCAAGAATACTGGAGTGGGTTGCCATTTCCTTCTCCAATGCATGAAAGTGAAAAGTGAAAGTGAAGTCGCTCAGTCGTGTCCGACTCTTTTCGACCCCATGGACTGCAGCCTACCAGGCTCCTCTGTCCATGGGATTTTCCAGGCATTTATAATAGTGTGTATATGTTAATTCCAAATTCCTAGCTTATCCCACCCCATTTTAATATATTTTTTTAATGTTCAAAGGCAGGTAGATGCACATGTGTAAAAAAATGTTGGTGGGGACTGAAGCTGAGTGATGGTATAGGGGGTTCAGACTTTCTATTTTTGTGCATGTTCAGAAGTTACAAATTAAAAGAATATTTTAAAACTCACTGGTTTGGGACTTGCCCGGCAGTCCAGTGATTAAGATTCTGTGCTTCCACTGTCGGGGCATGGGTTTGATCCTTGGTGGGAAAAATAAAATCTCACATGCTTTGTAACCAATTAATTAATTTAAAAATGTAAAAAGAATTTTAAAAACTCATCAGTTTGGGATTCCATACATGGATTTTACAACCCACTAAGGGGTCATAACTCATAACTGGGAAATTTTGAATTACTTTAAGCTGTGCAGAAATTTACCCTGGACATGATCAACAGAGATTAACCTGGATGTAATCAACAGACCTAAAGAAAGAAGTGCTTTTCCAGTGCAGTTGACCACCCCCTTAATGGCCACCAGCAACATCTCCCTCCCTGCATACACCTGTCATTCCCACAAGAGGTGAAGCCCATTTCTCCACCCCTTGAATCCAGGCTGGCCCAGACTAGGAGAATGCATCAGAAGTGACATTCTGGGACTTCCGAGTTCAGACCTCAGAGAACCAGAAACTTCGGATTCATAGTGCTTGGAATGAGCTGCCAGGTCATGAGGAAGAGCAGTGGGAAGACACACGAGGAGTGCTGAGTGGCCAGTAACAGCCCTGCCAGCACCAAGCCAGCCCCGCATTTCCAAACAAGCGCTTGGCTTCCCACCTCAAGAGGTTGCCAGATAAAACACAGGCCACCAGATAAATCTGATTTTCAGATAAACAAGTCCTTCTTCAGCCTGTCTCAAATATTGCATGGGACATACTTATGCTAAAAACCAGTCATTGTTAGCCTGTAGTTCAGATGTAAGTAGGAAGTCTGTATTCTCATTTGCTGCGGTTGGCAATCCTACACCTGGAGCACCTGAGGGCTTTCTCTGCAACTGAGGACACTCAGCCCAGGTGAAGGGCACCAGAGCAAACATCATCCGATGAGGCAAAGGCCACCTTTCCCAGCCCTTGATGGGAGGGACAGTGCTGGGGTGAGCTCTATCCAACCCCTGTGCCCTGGCAACCCTGAGAAGCAGGACCCACTCCTTTGCTCTTTTTCTGTCCCCTCACCTCTGCCAGGGCTTCTGAGGGTTGTCCCCAAATAAATTCTTGTCTCAGGTCTGCTTTGGAAGAACCAAGGAGGAGAAGGGGATGACAGGATGAGATGGTTGGATGTCATTACCGACTATTCAATGGACATGAGTTTGAGCAAGCTCTGGGAGATGGTGAAGGACAGGGGAGCCTGGTGTGCCGCAGTCCATGGGGTCATAAAGAGTCGGACATGACTGAGCGACTGAACAACAACAAACTGAGACAGTGAGCTTAACCGGGGTTAACTGTTGTAATCGCTATAATTATCCACTCACACAGAGTCTCTCACAGCAGAGGGAAGCAACCTGAACATCACAACTGACATTTATTGAGCCCTTACTGGACACCTGCTCAAGATGCGTTTCCTCACCAGCACCCCTCTGAGGCGTCGCAGATGGGGAAACGGAGGCTCGGAGAAGCTCAGTGCCCCGTGCCTTTCCACTGCTCTTCCCTCTGTCTTGAGCACCCTTGCCCGTCCTCATCATCACCACTTCCCAGTCTGGGGCCCCAGTACGCTGTCCCCGTTCCGGGCTTGATCAGGCTCCTCGGGCTCTGTGGCATTCATTAGGCACCTACTGTATGCACAGCGCTGTTCCAGTGAAGGAGACGGACCCCCTGCACCACAGGGCTACCTTCTCATGGGGCAGATGGGTCAGAGCACGGTGAGTCAGATGTGGGGCTTGGCAGGTGATGAGACGTGTCGTGGAGCGGCGGTCAGGAAGTAAGAGCATTACCTTAAGTAGAGTGGTGAGGCGAGGCTTTCCCAAGGAGGTGACAGGAGCAGAAACCTGAAGGAGGTGAGGGAGTCACCGGAAGACCTGGGGGAAGAGCATTTCGGGGAGAGGGAACAGCAGATGCAAAGGTTCTGAGGTGAGAGTGTGCTGGGGGTACGAGGAGCGACAAGGCCAGTGTGGGGGGAGCTAGGGGAGGGGTGGGGTGAAGCCAGGAGGTGACAGTGGGGCAATAAGGGCAAGTTCACTGAGAAGCTAACAAGGCTTAAGCTGCAGTGCCCTCACCTGCCCAGGTGTCCAGAGCACTGGGAGGGGCCTTGCAATAAGTTCATATGCAGGTGCCTCTCCTGGAACTCTGTGTGGTTCATGGCAAACCGTTAAAAAGCCAATTTAAACATCTTTTTCAAGAAACACTGGTAGGAAATGTAATGCATTTCCTTTCACAATACTTAGTTAATGCCTGTATTTAATTCATTTTATCCTCTCAGGAAACTTTCCCATGAAAGTGGCATATACCTATGTGCAGCTCAAGGAGTTTCCACAGTTGATTGTCCTTGCTCCTCGTCTGTGTCCTGAAGCATCAGCTTCGCTCCTCTTGGGCTCTGCCCTACTCCAGGGCCCAGCTCAGCATCAGCACCAGGAGGGATCTCTGCACACGCTGAGATGGGGCAGTGAGTGGGTTTTGTAAAAGGCCGGGCACTGAGGCAAGGCCTCCGTGCTCTGATCGTCTCTATTCTACAGAAGGGGAGCCAGAGCAGCCAGGCGACTTGACTGGAGCCACACAGCAGAGTGCTCGTTAGGGCTTTAGTCCACAGTGGCCGAGCTTACATGGAGAATAGGCGGCAGGACAGGGCCATAGCAAGGTCTGTGGCCCCAGGCCCCTCTGATGCTCTTTCCAGGCTTCCCACCTCGTTTGATGGTCTGGACCCGGGATTCCGCACCCCCACAAACCCCGCCCAGAACCTGGGGCTGGGCTGAGTCCCGGGCGGGCGGAGGGCGCTGCGATCTGACAGTCGCCACCAGATGGCGCTGCCGGACTGAACCTGTGGGAAAAGAGCAGACGAGCAGCCTGGCTCCTGGGCCTCTGGGTCCCTAAGTTCCTCAACTGACCTGGCTCCACGCTGTGGATAGAAAGACCCTGAGCCTCGCCTGCTCTGAGCACAGGGACAAATGTGGCTCCAGATGTCTCCTCCCAGGCGGAGTGACCTGGAGGGCCCAGGGAGGGGGTCCCCTTCAGCCTGGGGACTGCTCAGCAGATGTGGGCAGTCGGCCTGTGTCTGGACGTGGTGCCCAGCTGCCTGGGTGCTGGCACCGGAAGGGCCACTGTGGACTAAAGCCCTAACTGGAGCACTCTCTGCTGTGTGACTCCAGTCAAGTCACCTGGCTGCTCTGGCTCCCCTTCTGTAGAATAGAGACGATCAGAGCATCTCCTTTAGAAGATTGCTGTGAGGATTGAAAGTGGCGTGAAAGTGTTCACGGCTCAGTTGTGTCTGACTCTTTGCGACCCCATGGACTGTATCCCACCAGGCTCCTCTGTCCATGGGATTCTCCAGGCAAGAATACTGGAATGGGAAGCCATTCCCTTCTCCAGGGAATCTTCCCTACCCAGGGATCGAACCAGAGTCTCCTGCTTTGGTAAGTAGATTCTTTACTGTCTGAGCCACTAGGAAAGATAAAACAATACGCATGAAGCACTTGACTGCTGTTTTTCCAGGGACTCCCCTTGCGTGCCTCTATCCCTTCTGGTTCTGAAAACTCACCTCACCTTCAGCAGGGTGTGCACTAAGCCTGGTCTCACAGACTCAGAGACATCATAAACCAACACTTCTGAATTCTCCCAGTGGTCCTCTGGGGTTGGTATTGCTTATCAGACCCCCTCTGTGAAGGAAAAAACAGAGGCTCAAAGAAGAGGAGGAGGGAGGGACTTGCTAGAGCAAGTCAGACAGAAAAAGGACTGAAGAGGGAGTCCGTGTGCAGGTACGAAGTGATCTTCCTCTGTTTGTTTTTTTACTTTGGGCCTCGTGGCATGCAGTTTCCCAAGCCAGAGATCCAACCCATGCCCCTCTGCAGTGGAAGCGTGGGGTCATAACCACTGGGCCACCAGGGAAGTCCCAGGAAGTGATCTCTAAGTGATATTGTTAGATATTGTAAATGGGGGAAAAAAAACAAGTATAGGACAATGTATAGTACATGTCCACATTTGAGCTAAAAAGGGTCCATCCCTTTTTCTATCCAAGAATAGAAAATATAGGTAGAATTGCCTATATGTGCATAAAAAAATCAAACAAGGTATTATTTACCCCTAAGGAGAGGAACTGAGTGCCTGGGTTCTGTGGTAGAAAGAAGACTTTCGCTGCACACTTATGAAATACCTAAAAGGGTTTTTTGTGTTATTTCTCTGAAATAAGGTCAGGGAGAGGAAAATAAATACATTAATTCAGGGGTGCAAATTCCAGAACCAACAAGAACCAGGAAAGAAATATGAATACATTGAGACATTAAGGAGTGGTCGAGGGACTTCCCTGGAGGTCCTGCAGCTAAGACTCCTTGCTTCTGATGTGGGAGGCCCAGGTTTGATCCCTGGTCAGAAAACTAGATCCTGCACGCCGCAATGAAAGACACTGCATGCCACAAGTAGGAGCCAACACAATCAAATAAACTAATTAATTAAAATTTAAATTTAAAAAAAGAAGGCAAGTGGTGGGGACTGAGGCAAGCAGTCTGTGTCCCACCTGACAGGATGGCCCTGCTCCACGGCCTGGGGGGTGGCCAGGCTGGAGGGAGGGGATCCATCAGCTGGCTGTCCTATCTATCTGCCATCACCAACCCACCCTCCCCTGTGGCCTTCCACTTAAGAGGCTGGAAAAGAGAAATGACTGGCTTTCCTAGTCTCCCTTGCAGTTAGTTAGGATCAGTCATGTGACACAGTTCTGGTCAATTAGATCTAAGGAATCCGTAGGGTGGGGGGTGGGAGGTAGGGGTAAGTTCTGGGAAATTATTTCTCTGTATGGTAAGAGACAGATTATTTCAGTTCATCCTAAGCTTAACCATTTCTCTTCCTTCCTGTCCTAAATGTAAATGCAGGTGCAATGCCAGGTACACTTGCAGCCATACTGAAAACAAGAGGGAAAAGTCAAGCAATTGCAGAGATATGAACCCTAATATCAGTGGACTGGTAGGCAAAGCAGTGCCAACCATAGCTGATCTCCAAGCTCACTGGGATGGAGGAAAATGCACTCCTATTTGCCTGAGCCACTCTGATCCGTTTTCTATTTTTTTGTAGCCCAACACATTCTTAACTGTATAGAAAATGTGTATTTGATAGAACTCAGAAGGTATGGGAAAGGAGAGGCTGGGCAGGAGTCTGGAGGGTAAAGGTCCAGGAGAGAGACTTTCCGTTCAGAGGTGGGGGAGGTCTGAGCGTGTTTCTTTTATAATAACCAGCATTTATTGTGCACATGCTGTGTACTCCAACAGCAATTTACCAGATCAACTTACTTCTCACCACAGTCCTCTGAGCAGGGCCTGGGTTTATCCCCACCATCCAGAGGTAACTGGGGTCAGAGAAGTAAAGCAGATTGTTCGGAGGCCCTACAGCTACAGGCTGGACAGCAGGACCTGAGCTCTGGCAGAAGCTGTCAAGCCCAGGGTGGACTCTGACTCCTCTGTCTGCCCCTCTTGGGGCCTCGGTCTCCATGTGAAAAGGGGTGTGGGTTCTGGTGGGGGCTGGGACGTGCCCTGCTGACCCAGAAGGCAGAAATCAGCCTGGTGACCATCTCCCCTTCCACCTCCACGTCCATGTCCCTCACCTCTGGTGGTATGGGGAGGCTAGTGGGTCATGCAGCCCTGATGGGGAGATGCCTGGAGGGCACAGCCTGGCCCTGGAGACATTTCGACTCTCTGGCCCTCTGGGCCTGTTTCCTTCTCCTGATTGAAGGAACTGATCAATCAGCACCCCGAGGCTACTGGAAGGAAGGCTTGCAGTGACCTAAGCCCTGTGGATGTGGCGTGAGGGTGTGGACCTCCAGGGCCATCCCCTCGTCCCCTCCCAGGGCCCCAGGTCCGCCCCAGGCATTTCCGGGTGATCTCAGGAAATACCAGACCCACCCCACTCCCCACCCCCCCCACCGAAAGCTGCCGGCAGTCCAATTGCCGCCACCGCCCTCCCCTCCCCCTCCCTGTCCCTCCTCCACCTCCTTCCGGTCACAGGTCTTGCTCACATCTCCACCCTGGTCAGTGCTGGACTTCAGCCCCCCACCCTTCTACAAGGTCTCTCCCTCCAGCTTTCACTTAGAGAAGGGGTATTGGGAGCAGGCTAGGGTCCTGGTAACTGGACCCAGGCAAGGTGATCTGTGATTGTGAAATAGCTTGAGGGAATTCTGAAAACTTAGAAGAGGAATCAGGGAAGCAATCAGGGAAGACTGCTTGTAGAAGGTAACATTTAAGTCTGGTCCAGAAGGCCAAGGAATTGACCAAGGACAAGTGTTTCCAGACAGGAATTCATTTATTCAACAAGCATTTATTGAGCACCTACTGGTGCCAGTCCCCCCATAGGCCCTGAGCTCTGGCAGGAGGCAAGATAAGTTTGTGCCCTCTTGGGTTTCGCAGTGAGGTAATCAGAGGAGTAAACACCAGCTCACAAGCTGGGCTCAGAGCTACCGAGGAAGAGTAGGCGGGGGGAGGTGAAAGGGGCCCCATGCTGGTCTGCTGGGGGCGGCCAGTGAGGGCTTCCCTCCCCTGGGAGGGCACTGCCTGACTGCTGAAGCAGAAACAGCCATTACTTAGGCAGCAAGGGAGGGTGGAAGGGAATCCAAGGGAGGGAACAGCAAGTGCAAAGTCTGAAAGTCAAGAGGATGCAGGACGGCTCGGCTGCTGGACAGTGGACTGGATCAGGAGGCCACAGAGGCTCAGGGCAGAGAGGTGACTTGCCTGAGGTCACAAGCGCTGGAAGGCAGGGATGTGGGCTCAACCACAGGAGTCTCTGCGGCATTTTGAAAGGGGCCTGCAGCTGCACAGCCTCCCGGGGCAGGTATTGGTGGAGGGACAGCTAACTGCCGGGAGGAGACGCTGCCCTAAGAGAGGCAGCAGCGGAAGTCGCCGTGGGTCGGTGGAGGCTGTGGTGGCCGTGATGTGGTTTCTTCGGGGCCCCTGTGGTAACAGCCCGGGCACTTTGCCTGCCTCCTGTGGCTTTAGCACCCACAGAGAGCCCTCACTGGGGCACGCCTGCTTCCTGGAGCTTGGACCAGGGCCGGGAACCCAGACAGGACCCTCTGTCCCGGGACACCTCCCAGTCTTTTATCTCCTGGGACATATTTAGTGGGAGATATTTAGTGGGGCTTCTTTTACAGAAGAGGAAACTTGGGTTCAGAGAGGGCTGGTGGCTGGTCTGGGACCACACAGCCAGAGGGTGGGGTCAGGTGCCCACAGCTCTGGGCTCCCTCTCTTTCCCCACGCTCCTAAATGTGACTCCTGCAGTCACGTCCAAACCAACAACTGCCATTGGAATCTTTGTTCAAGGTGGGCACTTGTGACCTTGGGCAGGTCACCTACCTGCCCTGAGCCTCTGTGGCCTCCTGATCCAGCCCCACTGTCCAGCAGCCAAGCCATCCTTCATCCTCTTGACTTTCAGCCTTTGCACTTGCTGTTCCCTCCACTGGATTCCTTTCCACCCTCCCTCGAAGGGAAGCAGGAAATCCTTGTTCAATGCAGACCTTCAGTCATGATTCACTCCCGGCCTGAGCCCAGGCTGAGTGCATGGGACAGGCTTGACAGTCTCTGTCTATGGGGGAGTGGGTAAGGGCACAGACTGGGCTCCTAGCTCCAGGCTGCTGCCTCCTAGCTGGGTCACTTCGCCTGCCTGTGCCTCAGTTTCCTCGTTGGTGAAATGGGATCATGAGAGTGCCTTCTTGTTGGTGTGAAAGTTTGGTGTGAAGGTCCAGTGGGATGATAGGGGAGGGCTCAGGAGAGGGGCTGCATGGTGGGGTCTGTGTGGCTGTGACCTTGTGGTGGCCTGGCCCCAAGGAGGTGGACTCCGGACCTGCTCCAACCTTGCGCTCACCCCACCAGGTTCTTCACACCTCGCTTCACAGGGTTCGGAGGTTGCCCAGTCTTGCAGCTGGTGGGGTGGTCAGGACTGGAACCCCGGGCGACAGCCCTGTCAGACAGGGTGGCTGTAACTCAAGTCTGCAGGAAGTGGGGAGGTGCATAGGGTAAGCGGGTGGTGGCAGGGGTGCACTGTCTGTCTTTGGAGAGAGCCCGCACGGGGCATCTGGACCTCCGGACATGTGGCGAGGGGCATTCCTGGCAAAGGGAACTTTGAACAGTGAGCGGTTGTGCTGTCGGGGGGGGACTGGGGGAAGGGGCAGGGGCAGGGTCTTCTGGCCATGGGAGGGGCTGTGGATGATTCTAAGTGTGGTGCCAAGTCCTTGGAGAGGCTGAGAGGGGTGACATGTCCTCCTGTGTTCTCCCCAGAAATTCTGCCAGGGAGGGGGCCAGGCCCTGAGTGCAGCGAGGAAGCAGAGGCTCTGAAGGTCCCCGTGTGCGCCTGTGGTCTGGTCCCCAGCACAGAGCAGCAGCCGGACCGGGATCCCTAACTTGCTCTTTGTGTGGGGTGCCGAGTGTGGCTACAAGCACCCCCACCGACCACAGCTGGGGTCCCTGGGCTTCGGGAGGGCTTTCCCCCAGTGATGGCCCGTCCCCTATCGTTCCTCAACACACACATTCAAACACTGTGCCCTGGGAGAACCCTGCAGGGGAGGAGACGCAGGTAAGGGAGGCCAGGCCCGGCCCCAGTCAAGGAGTTGCAGGACCACAGGGTGGCAGAACCCACATCACTGTCCAGGGGGAGGTGCCAGGATGCCCATGGCATCAACGGAGGCCCCCAGGGCAAGATGCCCACTGGATCCTAAAAACCTATGAGCACTTGGGCCAGGCTGACTTCTAGAAGGATCCTCCGGGGTGGAGAGGTGCTCAAGGCAGAGGGAACAGCACATTCAGGCGCTCAGAGGCAAGCACATGCAAGCCATCTGGGAGATCCCGGGGAATAGGTGGGGCGCAGGGCAGGATCTGGGAGCAGTGCCAACAGAGGAACCTGGCAGGAATGAGGCAGGGAGGCCCGAGAGGACCCGGGCTGGCTGGCAGTCTGGGTGTGTGGGTGGCTTGTATCCAGCCACTCAGATGAAGACGGTGAAGATGGAATTTTATTCTCATCTTTCTGCTCAGTATCTCTTAGATAAGCACAGTTACAAAAATTAACAATATTTGCTTTATGTCCTCAACTTGTATTTTCTTATAAGAAATTAAAGAAAGAAGTGGAAGGAAGACAAAAAGGAGGGGGAGGGAGGAAAGAAAGGGAGAGAAAAATGAGAGAAAGAAGCAGAAGAAAGATTGGGGGGATTTTTTTTTTTTTTTTTTGCCTTTTTCTGGTCTAAATGGCCAAAACTGTTGCACTGCCTCACCCCTTGAGGTCATTGGCCTCCTGCCGTCTCTTGAGACCTCTGTGTCTTGGCTTTGTAACTGCTGTTCCTGGGTCACCCTCCCCCAGCCTGATGCCCCAGCACAAACCTGCTTCACAAGGAGGGGCTCAGAAAAGGAGCAGGTGCGTGGGAGGAGAGGGCAGAGGGAGAACCAGTCTGGAGGTGAGGTCCGAGGTCTCCGGAGAGACTGGTAGATCCCGACTGTCTGCTCCAGCAGCCCCAGCCAGAGGCCTCTTCCAGAGCCAAGGCCAGTCTTCTTGCTTTTCTTCCCACAGCACTGGATCCTGAGAGTGCGAGGGCCCGCTGTGCATGTGGCCCTGGAATACACGCTTCCTGCCCATGGTCTCCTATGCGAAGCAGGTATTATTGAGCTATCCTGTCCGCTTAGTCTTTCATGTGTTTTATGACCTTGGCAGTTTTGAAAAGTACTGGTGAGGTATTTGTAGAATGTGTGCATGCTTTTTTTTTTTAAAGATTTATTTATTTATTCGGCTATGCTGGGTCTTTTTTACTGCACTCGGGCTTTCTCTAGTTGCAGCCAAGTGGGTTTCTCATTGTGGTGGCTTCTCCTGTTGCAGAGCACAGGCTTTAGGCGCTCTGGCTTCAGTAACTGAAGCTCAAGGGCTCAGTAGTTGTGGCTCACGGACTTAGTTGTTCCGAGGCATGTGGAATCTTCCCGGACCAGGGATCGAACCTGTGTCCCCTGCATTGGCAGGCAGATTCTTGACCACTGGACCACCAGGGAAGCCCCTGCACTTTTTTAAGGATTATTGTTATTTTTATTATTTTGGCCGAGTTGTGCAGCATATGGGATCTTAGCTCCCCTACCAGGGAAGGAACCACGTCCCATGCAGTGGAAGTGTGGAGTCTTAAGTACCGGACTGCTGGGGAAGTCCCTTAAGCATTATTGTTAAAGATATTTGCTACTGCTACTGCTGCTAAGTCACTTCAGTTGTGTCCGACTCTGTGCGACCCCATAGACGGCAGCCCACCAGGCTCCCCCGTCCCTGGGATTCTCCAGGCAAGAACACTGGAGTGGATTGCCGTTTCCTTCTCCAATGCATAAAAGTGAAAAGTGAAAGTGAAGTCGCTCAGTCGAGTCCGACTCTAGCAACCCCATGGACTGCAGCCCACCAGGCTCCTCCATCCATGGGATATTCCAGGCAAGAGTACTGGAGTGGGGTGCCATTGCCTTCTCTGGTTAAAGATGTTTACCCCCCCCCCCCCCACAAAAAATAAAGACTTTCCCTGGTGGTCCAGTGGTTGAGAATCCACCTGCCAAGGCAGGGGACAAGGGTTTAATCCTTGGTCTGGGACAATCCCACATGCCACGGGGCAGCTAAGCCCGTGCACCACAGCTGTTGAGCCCAGGCACCCTAGAGCCCTCAGTTCAGCTCAGTTCAGTCTCTCAGTCATGTTTGACTCTATGTGACCCCACGGACTGCAGCATGCCAGGCTTCCCTGTCCATCAGCAACTCCCAGAGCTTGTTCAAACTCACGTCTATCGAGTCGGTGATGCCATCCAACCATCTCATCCTCTGTCGTCCCCCAGAGCCCCTACTCTCCAACAAGAGAAGCCACCTCAGTGAGCAGCCCGAGCACCACGACAAAGAACCAGCACAGCCAAAACTAAATACATAAAGAAATAACATTAAAAAACAATAAAAATAGCCTATCTTGTTTGGAATGTTCACCACTATAGGGGAAAAAACCTGAGGAATAATGGTCAATAAAGACTAGAAATGTTGGGTCACAGATTGAAAATTATATATTAAGCTGATGCTGTTGTTTACTGTTACACTTCATGCCCTAGGGAGGAAATCTGAGGAAGATCATAAAAACTTGTTTCTCAGGCATGATGAGAGCTGTGGAAGAAAGGTGTTATACAAATCTCTACTGAATTACCAGGTTATTGATTAATGTAGAAAATACTGCAAATATTGCTCCTTCCCTAAAAATGAGAAGGAAGCTTCCTTCTGAGCCCTCATGCCCTTTCTCTTATGATTTCTTGTGGTTTCAGTGTTTTGGTTTCTGTCTGTGTTCAGGACTCCTCTGCCCTTTCAGACTTCCAGCCCCTGGAGGGACCAGGGTAGCTTTATCTCTGTGCCCTAATAAGAACCACCGCCCATCTAGGGCTTCTAAATTTCTAAAGCTTTTCCTTCTCTGCTTTCTCATTCTGAACTGAAATGCAATCCCTCAAGGTGGGAGGAATTGCTACCCCCACTTCACAGATGGGGAACCTGAGGGCTGGCCAGCATAGGCTCTGCTTGCTGGACAAATGGATTTGGATCTGGAGTTCAGACCTTGGATGAAGCTCCCTGAGACCTCCTGCGTCTTCACCAGGAGAAGATGCATGCCATCTTCAAGGCACGCCCTCTCTTCCTTGCCTGCAGTGCCTCCCCCTTGAAGCCCTCCCTCCCTAACCCCAGAGACATTCCCATCTGTACAGCCATTTCTTCCTGCTTCTGACCCTCATCACCCTGACTGGCCCCCATCACTCTGCCTCTTTAGGCATTTGAGACTCACCTCCAAACTGTAAGTTGTGTCTGACTCTTTGCAACTCCATGAACTGTAGCCTGCATGGCTCCTCTGTCCATGAGATTCTGCAGGCAAGAATACTGGAGTGGGTAGCCATTCTTTTCCAGGGGATCTTCCTGATCCAGGGATAGAACCCATGTCTCCTGCATTGCCAGGTGAGTTCTTAACCACTGAGCCACAGGGAAGCCCCAGGAAGGCAGATGAGCATGACTGTTCCAGCCTGTGCCCTGGGTCAGCTTGGGCCTTGGGCAGAGTATCTGACTTATCCTGCACCTTCCTCTGTAAGATAGCTTACATGCTGTGGACCCAGGAGAACTTGGCTTTGAATCCCAGCATGGCCGTGCGCTGCCTCTCTTTCCTTATTTTTAAAATGGGAATGGTACTGCTAACCTCAAGGACTCCTCATGGGGATGAACCAAGAGAGGAAGTGCCAGAGTGCACTGGGATTCAAAAGGCGTGAGGAAAGAGAAGTGAGTTTGAGGAACGCAGGAATGTCCCCTCCGACATTCCACAGGGGAGATGGTCTTCCAGCCTTAGGAGGCCCTCCCTACTCTGCAGCTTGGCTTGATCCCGTGAATTGCTCTCCAGCTCACTTCCTGGGCTGTGGTTGGCTTATCATCTCTTTATCTGCATCCAGCTCTCTTTTCTAAATCTCTGTGGCAGTGCAGATTTGCAAGCTGGGTGTAGAAGGGACTGGGTTCTGCAGGCAAATGTTGGCCTGGGTGATCCAGCCCGGCATCTCTCCAAACCTCACTTTTTTCCTGTAAAATTCGAACAATATGAAGGCTCACCTTGAGGTGTCATGGTGAGGTTTGGGGCCAGCGCCATGCCTGGTGGGGGCACGTGGTTGTTTAAATTCATCAACTAAAATTAAATAAAGACTTAAAACTGCAGCTCCTCGGTTGCACTGGCCACGTTTCAAGTGCTTACGTGTGGACAGGACAGCTAGACTGCAGTCCATCCTCCCAAGGAGTCCTAGTGGCAGCATTGGTCTGTAGAATCTGTGGACAGCACTCCAGCCTGTGCCGGCAACTGCTGCGTGTGGGCACAAGTTCATCTGTAGCTGCAGATTCTTTGGGGGGTGGAGGGCCATGATTTCAGCGAGAGTGCTGCCCTCCTGCAGGCCCAGGAAGGCCCAGCAGAGAGCCGGGGCTCACCAGGAGGGTGCTCCAGGATGCGGGTGGACCGGGTTTAAAATCGGGAGCTCAGGTTCCTGCCTCTGGGGACAGGCACACAGGGCTCCATTCACTTTCTGGTAGAGAAGGCATGTGGAGTCTGAAGGCAGGTTGGACAAGCGGTTTCTGGCCTCTAGGACTGCCACTGTTGGACTTTTCAAAAGAATGATGGCTGCATGGCTTTGCAGAGGTGTTAGTGTCTCTCTCTGCTTCTCCCTTCCCCCTCATCACTCCTTCCAGTCTTCCCTCTCCTTTCTTCTCTCCCTCTTATCTTGTGGCCAGAGAAGGGTAGTCTAGATTCCAGCTAGTGAGAACAGAGGGCTGTCATCCCCCATATTCTCTCACACAGGCGGAAGGAATACGGGGCTCGGGGAAGGACAGTGGTTTGCCTTCCATGCCTTTGCCAGTGAGGGCACAGTGGGACTTCTGGACACAGCCCCCCTGAAACCAAAGCTTGGCATACTGTTGAGGTCACCTGGGCCTCCTTGGATCACAGGCTGCGGGAGGGTGCTCTCTGCCAACCCAGGAAGCCCTGATGCATCCCCAGACCCTGCTGTGAGGGGTCTTTGCTGACCCCACTGTGACTGGAGCAAGGTGGGCTTGGGCTCCTCTCCAGGGTCTGGCCCTCCTCCAGCATGGTTCTTAGTACACAGTAGGTGTCTCGTGGGCCCTGGTTGAACCAAAGGGAGGACGTGTTTCCTATGTGAGAGTCCGAGGCCCTGTGAAGGGGCGAGCCTGCACCGGGGGATCTATAAGCCCCTCACAGGAGGAGGGTGAACCCAGTGCCCCACCTTCTTAGGGTCATAATGTCATTAGCAGTCTAGCAAAGCATCTGCACCATCCTCAGAATAATTTTCAGGTGTGTTTTACTGAAGTAGAATGCATACATTAAAGTGACACATCTGTAGCATACATCAGTGAATTTTCACCAAGGGTAACACTTGTACCCCAGCACCCAGCGCCCCTGCACAACCACCCACCCCCACCATCCGGTTCCACCTCTCGGACTTGGTAATGTTTACAAGCGCACACTGCGAGGGAAAGCGTGTTTGAGCTTTGGCTGGGGGCTCTGGGAGTGTGTGTGTGTGAAGGAGGAGAGGGTGTGTGGACCTGTGGGACATGCCTGAGATATGGGGGGATTTGTGGGGTCTGAGTGAAGGTTGCCGGAGAAGGCAATGGCACCCCACTCCAGTGCTCTTGCCTGGAAAATCCCATGGGCGGAGGAGCCTGGTGGGCTGCAGTCCATGGGGTCGCTAAGAGTCTGACACGACTGAGCGACTTCACTTTCACTTTTCACTTTCATGCATTGGAGAAGGCAATGGCAACCCATTCCAGTGTTCTTGCCTGGAGAATCCCAGGGACGGGGGAGCCTGGTGGGCTGCCGTCTATGGGGTCGCACAGAGTCGGACACGACTGAAGCGACTTAGCAGCAGCAGCAGCAGCAGTGAAGGTTGCCGTGTGCGTGGGTTCGGGGTGAATTTGCCACGGTTTGTGCAGTGGTGTGGGGTCGTTGGCACGCGTGCGTAGGTTTTGGGTGTTGTTTAGAGTATTGGGGCGTGGGCTGTGGGGTGTGGTGGGAAGGCTGGGTAGTCTGCGTGGGGTCGTGGGTATCCGAGGGAGGTCGCGGGGTCAGAGAAAGTGAAGCCTGGGTTGGCTGGGACCCTGGCCCGCGGGCGCGGGGCGGGGCCAGAAGGTAGGGGGCGGGGCCGTGCGGGACTTGGGCCGTGCGGAAGGGCGGGCCCTCGGGGCACGGGGCGGGGCCAGACGGCAGGGGGCGGGGCCTTTCGGGACCTGGGCCGGGCAGAGGGGAGGGGCCGGCGGGCGCGCGCACGCAGCCGGCGCGCCCCCTCCCGGCCGCCATGTTGGCTGGTGTGTGGGTGTCAAACCGAGCTGGAAGCGGCTGTGACTCTTCGGGCTCCAGTCGCTCCCGCCTCCTCAGCTCTACTGGAGGCCGCAGCCGCGCACCCGGGTCGGCCCGGAGGAGCGCAGGTGAGCCGGGGCCTCGGGGCTCGGGGGCCGGAGCGGACCGAGGGCGCGGACCCTGCCCCTCCCCAGAGCGCCCCAAGAGCGCAGCTCCCCCACCACCTCCCGGAGTATACACCCCTCAGTCTCAGTCGGGTCTGTACCTCAGGCCGGATCCCCTCTTACCCAACAGGCCCCGCCCCACGGGCTGGAGCACGGCCCCTCCCCGTCTGGGTCCTCATTCCTCTGCAGGGACCCCCCCCCCACCACCGCGCCCCACCGCCTTTCCCTCAGGGAGCTCTTCCTTTGGTATCCTCGGAGCCCCGGGCTTCCCGCGCCCTCCGCAGCTCCGGGAGCCCGTCCAGGCCTCGCCGTCCACCTTTCCGCTGGACCCACCCTGCCCCTCCTCCCCGGGCGGGGCGCCCCCGCCCTCGTCCAGGTGCCGGCCGCCCCCCTTTGGGCTGCCGCGGGCCCCCTCCCCTCCGCAGGGACCCGGCTCGCCCTTCCTACCCCACGGCACAGCGGGGACGGGGGCGGCGGAGCCAGGCTCCAGCTGCCTTTTGTTCCGCGTGGGATGGAGAGACCCCGCCCCGCGGTCCTGCCGGGCTGGTCGAGGTGGGTGAAGGGGTGCGTGGAGCCGCCTCTTCCAGAGGACCCTTCGTCTCTCTCCCCGTGGGGCGGCTCCCGGGAGCCTAGCGCCTTGGGAGAGGCCAGCCCTTCCGAGAGGAGTCCGTGCCAACAGGTTTTTGTTTGCAACCTGGAGTTGGCCCGGTGGCTTTGCCGCCGGGAGAGGGGAGGACAGCTCGCTGTCCCCAGAAATCCCGGCAGGGGCCTGTGGAAACCCATTTCGCCGCCCATGGGCTCCGTCTGGGGCCCTTCGCCCTTTAGCTGCCCTGGGGACGCGTCGGAGCCTGTGCTGGAAAGAGGATGGGTTTATCCACCTTGAGGGTTCAGATGGGGAAACTGAGGCCCAGGGAGAGGCACTGGGTCATGCGGTGATGCAGCGTCGGTGCCGGAACTAGAAGCTTGGGCTCTCTGGGATATTTTAGAATTTTTTTTTTAGAGAGATGTTCAGGGTTATCCCTCTTCTCTTTTTAACATTCACTAAGAACTTGAACAGAAAAAGGTGAGAAGTAGTTGTTCCTTTCCACCTCCAGGAGGAGCTTAAAATGATTGAAAAAGGTGAATTTTAATTTTTAATTGTCTTTGTCCTCTTCCAATTATGTAAGATAATGAAGATTTGGCAGAAAACTTGTGCATCTTGTAGCTCTATCTACGGATGTTAGGTGCTAACAGATCGTATGCTGAATCCTGCTCAGCAGGGATTGAATTTGCACTGATAATTAAGTTTTCATCTGTATTTACATTAACATCCAAAGGGCCTACAGGTTGTTCCTGAGTGGTGCTCATTCCAGCAATTGTGTTTGCTGGACAGGTGATTGTGTCAGAGTCTGCCAAGATCTCATTTCTTATTTATCTGAATTAAAAAAAAATCTGTACTGTATTTTTACATTTTGAAAGCTCTTTTGCTTCTTTAGTTTTAATATTGCGTCAGTCATCCTTACCAGTCTTGCTGAGTTCTTCTTTTGGAAGCACTGGATGAGTTGCATGCATGCTCAGTTGCTCACTTGTTTCCAGCCCTTTGTGACCCCATGGACCCCTTTGCTCCTCTGTCCATGGAGTTTTCCAGGCAAGAATACTGGAGTGGGTTGCCATTTCCTTCTCCAGGGGATTTTCCCGACCCAGGTATTGAACCTGGGTCTCCTGCACTGGCAGGCAGATTCTTTAACACTGAGCCACCAGGGAAGCCCACTGGATGAGTTGTTGTTCAGTTGCTAAGTCGTGTCCTACGTTTTTCGACCCCATGGACTACAGCAGGCCAGGCTGTCCTCCACTGTCCTGGAGGAGTTACTGGCTGTTGAAGAGTTTGGTAAAGTGCTGATTAGAGTGAGGCACGATCCAGGACTGCATCCCACCAGCCCCCTGGCCAGGAGCGTGTTTGGGTTGTGCTGTGGGGTGTACTGATCTCGGTTTACACAGGCTTCTTGCCTCCCTGTGCCTGGTGGATGGGGTGCTCTGGGGAGACCTCTCTTCCAGCAGGGTGTGTGACTCCAAGCATGTGCCTGGGGTGTGAAGAAATGTAAGACTCGCGTGATGAAAGCTAGCATGGTGTGTACAGTCTTGAAAACTGCCCCATCCTCTATGGAAATCCTCTCTAGAAATGCAGGTGACTCTCTGTGTAACTGTCTTCCATGACAAGACATGGGTTTCCTGAGTGTTTGGATTCTGATAAGAGCCCTGCAAAAGTAGTTGAGAATTGCTTGTGTCGCTGATTTATTTTATTTTTTTTTAATATTTATTTGGCTACACCAGGTGTTAGTTATGGCATGCGGGATCTAGTTCCCTGACCAGGGATCGAACCCAGGCCCCCTGCATTGGGAGTGTGGAGTCTTAGCAACTGGACCACTAGGGAAGTCTCTGATTTATTTCAATGGCTTGACTTTTCCCGAACCTAAGGAGTGGGCATTTATAATAATAATAATAATTGTTTCAGTTTTATTAGGAAGAGTAGCAGCATTTACTTCTTTGTGGCCTGAAGTGCTGAAGGATTTTTACGCACAGGGCTGCTGTTTTCACTTTCTAGGGAAGCGCCTTTTAAGTTTTCAAAGCTCTCTGGCAGCTGTTCTCCCCCTTCCCCAGAACCTTCCTGGTGAATTGGTGGGTGTGGAGAACTGTGGCTGTTGTTTCATGGCTGAGGATCTGTTGACCCTGAGCCTTGGAGAAATCAAAGGGCTTGGATTTGGGAGATTGAGAATCTGTTGTTTCATGGCTGAGGATCTATTGACTCTGAGCCTTGGAGAAATCAAAGGGCTTGGATTTGGGAGATTGAGGTTGGGGAGGATGTGAGGAATTATCTAGTCCTACCCTGCTTTTGTTTGCTGGGCTCTCAGTTCAAGCGTTCTACTTAAACAGGCCTTCCGGGATTTCCCTGGTGCTGTTGTGGTTGAGAACCCGCTTTGCAAGGCAGAGGGTGTGGGGTTGATCCCTGGTCGGTGAACTAAGGTCCCACGTGCTGCAGAGCAACTTAGCCCATGAGCCACAACTGAGACCCGATGCAGCCAAATAATATATTTAAAAAAAGAACAAAGATTTTCGTTCAGTGTAGCATGAAATGTGAATAAGGAGTCCTGGGCGGTGGGCAGCAGGGAACAAGCTTATCCATCCCCACTGCAGGATCCATGGTTCTGTCTTGCTCTTGCCAGAACTGCTGCTGTTGGTCCAGTAGTCCTGTGCCAGTCAAGTGGGTGTTATCCCCCTTCTACAGGTGAGGAAACTGAGGCCCAAGAGCGTAAGTCTTGTGCTCAAGGTCATGCAGCCAGTAGGTGATGGGGCTGAATTTAGACAGGTGTGTTGACTCCCCAGATGTTCTGATGCCTTAATATCATCTGAGAAACTGAGTCCTGGGGTGAAGAGACTTGTTCTAAACCCAGCTGTGAGTTGGTGGAGGACTGAATACCACGGGGTGACCTGATTATCAGGATTGCTGAGGTGGGAGAGTACGTTTGGCTTTGCCAGATGCATTGTGAAATGTCTGTTTGTCTCCATCTGTTGAGTTTTTGAAAATTGACAAGCTTTCTGATAAGTTCCTTAATGGAATTTTCTTTGGTCTTAATTAAGTTTGTTCAAGGTGTCTAAAAATAGACGCTTGAAAAGCAAACACAGTGAAGTAAGTGTCCATGCAGCTGAGAGGGTGTATTGAGTAGCCTCTATCCACTGGCTTGTTTGACCGCACCTACCTTCTAGATTCTTGATGGCTTGAAATGCAAAGTTGTTCCAGCAGACTCTTGTTGAACATAATTCCCCTCTGTCTTCACATCCACATACAACACAGGGGTTGCCACCCTATCGCGAGTAGAAAAACAGGCCCAGAGAGATTAAGTAACCTTTGAGGAGCTAACCCAGCCAGGAGTCAAACCCAGGCCTGTGTGGTTCCTAAAGCTGGGTGCTTCCTACTCCACCAGCCCCTGCAGAACACCCCACATGATGAGTGCTCATTTCTGTTATAGGACACACTTGTAACCTGAAAACCACCACATTTATTTAGAGGGCTGGGAATTGTGAGCAAGGAGATGTGTGTCTTTTTCTGACTTTAGTGTCTGTGAAGAAATTGAGGTTTGAATGGACTGTTTGAACTGATAGAGGCTGAATTTTGGCTTTGGATTTAGAGAATGGCCTGGCTCTTTTGAGCAGATCCTCAGCACTGTGACAATCCCCTGCGTGCATGGGATTCCTTCTGGTGACTCAGCCCGGCGCACCCAGGTGCTGGGGCTGCGTTGTGCCTTCCTGTGGGCCCTGATCTGGGTGGAGCGTGCCAGCCCTCTGGAGACAGAGCAGGCAGCCGTGTCCCTTACCTGGTTGAAGTGGTGGTTGGAACTGTGCACAGAGGCTGTCAGGGAACGGACCCCGTCCGCTTCCTGGCACATGGATCGTGAATGGGGTCAGGAGAATCAGGCTCGGCTTGAGTGGTGACTGCCCATTCAGGCTCAAGCATGATATGGGTTTAAAAGCATCTATAATTCATCACTTCTGAGTGCAGGCTTCATCCTTCCTGTCACTCCCCCTTCTTAAGGAAGAGTAAGCTTCACAGAACAGGGCTCCGTAGCTGAGGACACCAAATGGCACAGGCAGTTTGGCTACAGAGGCCATGCGACAGCTTTGGAATCAGGTGTGGGTACAGATTGGCCTCCTGGCTGGATGGATTTGGGCACTTTAATCACTGAGCTTTGCTTTCCTTGTCTCTGAAGAGGCCAGTAATAACCACTGCAGATAGAAGAGTGGTCTTCCTCAGCCACTGGTGCATATTAGCATCGCTCAGAGGGCGGGGCGGGTCCTGCCCCCAGAGTTTCTGACCCAGTAGATTTGGAGTGAGGCCTGAAAATGGGCTTTTTCAGCCAGTTACTAGGTGTTCTCTGATGCTGCTTGTTCTGGGGCCAGATTGGAAATGCAGGCCCACAGGACAGACGGGAAGGCCAGTGAGGAGTCTGCCCTGGCTGGCTGTGCCGGAGAGTCACCAGCAGCAGGTCCTTGCTGCCTCCCAAGTGCTCTGAGTGAGATGGTGGCATGACGCTTGGGAAGGGAATTTGGTTTCTCAAAGTGATGTTTTCATTTGTTCTTACGTGATTATAATTTGACCTGTGGTCACAGCACGATGACTCTCTGGGTTAGTCAGGATGTTGTCCGTAAACGAAGGGAACGTAAACGTCAGTGCTGTTCGAAGAGGCAGTTTAAGTCCAGAATCCTGTTTGAAAAGCTGGTTCTTCATTCCCACACGTCAAGCAAGATGTTCGCTGTCAAGGCTCTTGAGAAATGCAGCTGAGAAAGGGCAGGGGGCGTGGCATTGGACAGGAGCAAACTCCCACCGGGCTGTTGGGGGTGGCCTCTGGTGTTAATGGAAGTTGCTCCTCCCTCCAGCAGTTCAGAGTGATTTCATAGTCTTTGGTGTTTACAGTTGGGAAGGAAAATTTTTTTGTCTCCAGTAGTAATGATCAGCTTGTCCGTCAAAACCAGACACGTGGGTGTGTGTGAGCCCTGCCGATCTTTGAGTGTCTCCTTTGTGCCTGGCCCCGTGTGACTCCTTCAGGAGTCCCTCCACAGGGCGCAGGGATCCTCCAAGACCCGTCACTACTTCTCCTTTCGCCTGTGCAGAAACTAAGTCTCAGAGGGGCTCAGCAGCTGACCTCAGGCCACACAGCCAGTCATTGCCCAGCTGAAGACTGCTGCCACCGTGTCAGATTGAAAACCACAGTGTCTCAGTGGCCTTGCCCTGCAGCCGTCGCAGGTGTGCCCACTGCCTCAGCGTGCCTCACAGCAGCCCGGGGGCAGGCGCTTCACAGGGGAGCAGAGCTGGGGCTTGGAGGGGTTGGGCATGCTCATGGGCACCCACCCGCTGCTGGCAGGACCTGAATCCTCCCCTCACTGCCAAGAGGTGCAGAAGTCAATTCTGAGACCCAGAGCTGCCTGGGTGTGTAGAGCAGGAACCTGGGGGGAGCCTGGCTGGAGCGGTGGGAGGAAGTCTGTGTGGCTGGTAATTGGTTTTGTGCTCATA